>NC_088781.1:6612625-6929548 GCF_958450345.1 Calliphora vicina
AGTTTTTACTCATTTTAAAAATGTATTGAAAAATTCGATCAATTCTATTAAGCTATTTTGTAGTAGATTTAAATTTAAATAATTAAGAAAATTATATAAATTCAGTACTAATTATATACTTTAATAGAATGGTGAAGAGTTCAAATTTAAATGCCAAAATTTCTTTCATGTACAATTTTTTAATATTTATGAACATGTTCTAAAAAAATTTTTGGAAAAAAAAGTCAAGTTCAATTTATTAAAAAATCCATTCCAATTATAAATTTATATTTTCTGTGTAAAGAATTTTTGAAAAAATTCCAAACATATTGAACGGTATTTCTTCTTTTATAAAATGTGATCAAATTTGTTTGTAGCTTTTGGTTTTTCTTTAAATTCCATAAAAAAAAAATCTTAGTTTTCATGCTCTATTGTTTTTTGGCACACAAAATAATTATTACGTTAATGAAACATCCATCATCGAAGCTCACTAAATAAAATATTTTAATGTGAATTTTCAATTTATGTTTGTCATCATTCATTATTATGTCATCATTCATCTGTTATTTAGCATAAAATTATTAATGTTGCACAATAAATAGTTGGTTGGTTGACGTTATTGCTGCATGATTGACACATATTTTTGTAAGAATCGTATTTTATTTGTCATTTTCTAAACAGAAATTGTAAATTATGATGAAAAATATGAAACCAAAGAAATAAACACACAGACACACAACCACACACAAGTAAAATGCAAGGAAAAAACAAAAGAGTTGAGCAACAAACTAGTTTGTCACATTAATAAAAAATAAATTTTCATTTCATTCTGTGAGATTTTTTTCTTTTTTTTAGTTTGTTGTTTTTGTGTTAATAAATAAAAGTTTTTTTGAAACACTTTTTTTTGGTGGGGAAATTACAACACTTTTTGTTTCTGGTTTAATACAACAGTTCTTTAAAAAAAAATGTTTTTCTTTGTAAATAAATTGTTTTTATTGCTGTTTTCAGTTTTTTTTTGTTTTGTTAAAATCAAGGTAATCCATAATAATCCATTAAAGTTGTTTTGATTTTGATATCCACTCTTTTTTTTTAATATATATTTTTGTTTAGCAAAAATACAACTGGTTGTTATCCTTTATCGTTTTGTGAAGGGGGTTATTAGCTCCTTTAGCTTCTTACCTTGGGCTTTATTACACTTAAACACACTCTGGTTAAAATTAGTCGGATTTTTTGCTATTTATTTGTAAATGACCGGGTTTGGTAGTAACAACCAAACGCTGAAACTGGCGAACGAAAACAAAAATCAATTGCGAGGCGCAAAGTATTTTATAGCCACTTATATTGTTACCCATACTTAAGCAGAAAAACTTAACACACATACATGTCTAAACATGTCTAAAACAAGTTAAGAGCATGCACATGATGTTGCTGATAATGTTGTTGTTAGTGTTTTTCTGTTTCTGTTTTTGTATTTTATTTTTTCGTTAATACATTTCAGTTTGTTTTTTTTTATTTTTTATTGAAGATGGTTGTTGAACAAAAAAAAACCCACTATAATATCATCTTCTTTAGTTTAATATTGTTTTTGTTTATTTGTATTAAATGTATGAATAAATACACAGACACATACCTTCATACATTCACACAATTTAAAAGTGTTGGTGAGTTTTAAAAATTGTTGTGTTTGTATAGGTTTTACAATATAATTGTTTATATCATTAGCATGATCTTAGTTTAAGATCAATATTTCTTATTTCTTTAAATTCTTAATATTCAAGTATGAAATTTATGAAAAACATTTGAAACTTTTTTAAAACATTGTATTAAAACTAAACAAATAATTATTTCGTTAATAAAAATAGTTTTTTAATATCTTTTTGTTTTTTAATTTCATAGAATATTCTCAAGTATTATTTGAAAACACACAAAACCAAAAATACAATAATTAAAATAACCATAATTTAAAGAAGCAGTAGCAACAACAAACAAACTATCAATATTAAAACTGCATATATTAATATTTATTAGTTGTATTTTAATTTTGTTAATTTTTAACATTAAATTGTCATAAAATGAATATTCAATTTTCTATAATATACAATAATTTATTTAAACATTTTTTTTTTTCAAATCATACTAATAAAATATATATGTATATTATACATTATACATTATAATTTTATATACAAATATCATCAGAAGAATACAAAACACCCCTCCACATAATTTTCTTTAATCAATTAAGCATTCTAACTTTAGTTATGTTTATCACAAATAAATTCATTAAATGCTAATATTTTTACTATCTTTCCAAATGCTTTTAGAGAGACTATAGATCGTTAATGCTAAGTTGACAACTCGTAGCTAATGTTTTAATTACATCTACAGATAAGGATGTCAAATAACATCATTTTGATGGAAAAGTCGTTTGTCATTCTTAACTTAAGTTAAAGCTTAATTGGCACGTAGTTATGTGGTGTCAACTTATGATCATTTTGCTTGTTTTTTTTAAAATGAAAATTTTCCCTAATCCTAATCCAAAAATTTTTTTGTCATAAATAAATTCTTTTTCAAAAAAAAAATAAAAAGAAAAAGAAAAAAAGTTTGGAAAACACATTTTTTAAAAAAATTAAAAAAAAATTTTGAAAAACTATTTTGAAATAAAAAAATTAATTTTGTTTACCTAAAAATATTTAAACAAATTTATTTTAAATTAAATTTGGTGAAGGGTATATAAAATGTGGCACATCCTAATATATCTCTCTCACTTGTTTTTATTACAAATTTAAAAAGGCCTTTTAAGATTTATTTTCCTTTAAAAATAAAACTTTTAATTTAAGGAACTAACGAAAGTTATAGACAATTCTATTTATTTATTTATAAATAGTTTCATTTAAATGAAAATTTATTCTCCTCTTTTTTAAGGACTTAAAAATAAAAGCTTTTTTAAATAATTTTTTTATTATTATTTTATTTTCTTCTATCACATTTAAAAGCTTATATTCTAATATTCTATATTGAAAATGCTTTAAAATTCATGAACATTTTTTTAAAAGTTTTTAAGTTCGAAATGTAAAAATTTAAGAAATTGGCCTCAAAAAGAACTGAAAGTATTTTTTAAACAGTCATCATGACTTGGAGATTATTTTAACGGCTTTAAAAAATGTTTGAATATAATTTCGAATTTTCGATTTTAAATTTGAATTTTCGATTTTAAATTCAAATTTTCGAACATTAGAGATTATTTTAACAGTTTTTAAAAATGTTCGAACATAACTTCGAATTTGATTTAGAATTTTCTAACCATTTCCAATTGTTTTTTTTAGAATTTTCCAAATGTATTTCAGAATTGTCTAATTGTATTTCAGAATTTTCTAATTAAATTTCAGAATATTGCAATTAAATTTCAGAATTTTCCAATTGTATTTTAGAAATTTTCATTTGTATTTCAAAAAATCTGAAATACATTTGGAAATTTTAACAGTTTTTAAAAATGTTCGAACATAATATTATGTTCGAAAATTCTAAATCAAATTCGAAGTTATGTTCGAAAATTTTTAAAAACAGTTTAATCTCTAATGTTCGAACATTTGAATTTAAGATCGAAAATTCGAAATTATGTTCGAACATTTTTTAAAGCCGTTAAAATAATCTCCAAGTCATGATGACTGTTTAAAAAATACATTTTTTTTTAATTTTCCAATTGTATTTCAGATTTTTTGAAATACAAATGAAAATTTCTAAAATACAATTGGAAAATTCTGAAATTTAATTGCAATATTCTGAAATTTAATTAGAAAATTCTGAAATACAATTAGACAATTCTGAAATACATTTGGAAAATTTCAGTCGAGTCCAGGGTAGACTTACGGATCCACAAACATTAAGTGATAACACAATTGATTTACCTTTTCTGGGGTCGATATCTTTCTTTATTGTTTAATATTTAATACAGTTAATATATAATAAATGTTTATATATAATGAATTATGAACAGCTTCGATGATACATTCGGTTGTTGTCGGATTTCTGGTGAAGATTCTACGTTCGGATGTAGACGGTTCTGGTGATGTGTATTTCGGATTCTTCGGGATTTCAATAATCATCGGCGGTACGATGTATTGATACGACTCACTAACTGGGCAATTTGTCACAAGCGGTAACTACGGGTTTCTGGTGATGATTCTACGTTCGGATGTAGACGGTTCTGGTGATGATTTCGTTGGTACAGGATCGGGTGATAACTGAAACTATAATATTTTAGATACTTAGTCTATAATACACGTAAATGCACTTAACTAGGGGGGACAGTTAGCCAAAGCTCCAGTATTGAACAGTCGACCAAAGTCTCTGTATTGAACAGTTGGCCGAAGGCTCTGTTTTGAACAGTAGGCTGAAGCCCCTGTATTGAACAGTCGACCGAAGTCTCTGTATTGAACAGTCGGCCGAAGCCTCTGTATGGAACAGTCGACCGAAGTCTCTGTATTGAACAGTTGGCCGAAGCCTCTGATTTGAACAGTCAACCGAAGCCCCTGTATTGAACAGTCGACCGAAGTCTCTGTATTGAACAGTTGGCTGAAGCCTCTGTATGGAACAGTCGACCGAAGTCTCTGTATTGAACAGTTGGCCGAAGCCTCTGTTTTGAACAGTCGACCGAAGCCCCTGTATGAACAGTCGACCGAAGTCTCTGTATTGAACAATTGGCTGAAGCCTCTGTATGGAACAGTTGACCGAAGCCTCTGTATGGAACAGTCGACCGAAGTCTCTTTATTGAACAGTTGACCGAAGCCTCTGTATGGAACAGTCGACCGAAGTCTCTGTATTGAACAGTCGACCGAAGCCCCTGTATTGAACAGTTGGCTGAAGCCTCTGTATGGAACAGTCGACCGAAGTCTCTGTATTGAACAGTTGGCCGAAGCCTCTGTTTTGAACAGTCGGCCGAAGCCCCTGTATTGAACAGTTGACCGAAGTCACTGTATTGAACAGTGGGCCGAAGCCCCTGTATTGAACAGTCGACAGAAGTCGCTGGTAAAATGTATTATCGGTACTCGAACTATGTTCGTGTCCCGAAAAGGAAAAAATGGGTTGACCGATTTATGCCAGTCTACTTTGATAAACCGCGCCTTCAGTGTGTAAACTTTCGTTACTTGTATACAAATTATTATAAACTAAATGAGAATTACTAGGTGGTAATTTAAATATTATGATTTAAATGGTTTTATTATTAAATTTATTATTTTATATTATGTACGGGGAAGTAGGTAGATACTTATCCACGTTACAAATTCTGAAAAACAATTGGAAATGGTGTAGTTGGAAAAATCATATAAAATGTTTTAATTTTTCTCAAGTTGTTAAACAAAAAGTAAATTGAGAAATAATATGGAACTAGTTCTGTGGGTCACCAGCACACTCTAAATAGTTCTGAGTATTATAGGGATTTAACTGCAAATGTAAAAGAAATTTTAAAACAGTTTTGAAATTACAAGATACAATAATAAAAACGTTTTATGTCTAAAAATAGAATAACCTAATTATAGCAGTTATGAGAGTGATGGGTGTAAATTTTAGTTTCTGTTGCTATTTTTTTTTTACTTTATTTGTCAAGACCTGAAGCAACAAACATTTTATTATTACTAAGTGCAGTCGGTAGTAAATACTACTCTATGTACTGGGTGTACATATGTATGTATGTAAGTATGTTTATATTATTTTACAACAATAAATACATAGTGTTGCATTCGAAACCCTTTAAGTGTCTATAAAATGTTTGTTAATGATTCTTGTGTCATTTTTTATTTTTATTTCTTGTTTTATTTATTTATATTTTTTTACATTTTCGTTACCTTATTTTTATAATAAATACTACAAAATAAAATGAACTAACTCTTCTTCTTGTAAGTCATGTTAATTTTATATTTTGTATGGGAAATAATAAACACACATCGCATTTACATACATATTTGCATACAATTCACATGCTATTTTTTTTTTTTTTTTTTTTTTTTTTGTATTTCGTTTTTTTATGCAATATAAAGATGTCAGACCCAAAGACGTACGTCATCATCAACATCATCATCATCATCATTATTAAGCATAGTTATTATATTATAATGCAAGACATGTTTCTAGTAATAGGTTATACGTTGAAACACAAAAAGAAACAAAGGCATCTCTAAACATTTTAGTTTAAACCAAAAAATATTGTATATATTTCAACTATAAAATTATAAAACAAAAACCCCAACAAAATAAAGTTCTATTAAAATGTTAAAAAATTCCATGCACATTTTAAACATAAAATTACTTTTGTTTTTATTAAATTTCGATTTTCAAAACAATTTCATAATTCTGGTTTTTTGTATATTAAAAAGTTTATTATAAGTCTGATAACTGAAAGAAAAAGTCTTTAAAATTTTTTAAAATATAACGATTTATTATCACTTAACGGCTGCTTACTTTTTGAAAGTGATTTGCAAGCTTGTCACAAAATTTTTTAAAATTAACTGCTTTTTGTTCTATTTAATTTCTTTCTGTACCTGTTATTAATTTAAGTGTTTAGGAAAAAAGTTTTGAAGTGATTAATCTTTGGTTAAGAATCCAATAAAAAAAATATCATTGCATGAATTTTGTGAAACAGAATATAATTAAAGAGTGTGACTATAACCCGATTTTTAAACCCTTCACCATGAGTGTCATTTCGTTAATAATTTCCACATTTTCCATTTGCGACCCCATTTAAATATATATTCTGGATATTTATGTTGAATTCAACTTTACGAAGCCTCCAAATAACTTACAAACATGATTGATAAACCAATGTATCAGATAAAGTCCTTGTTCGGTTGATATTTATATTCGGGAAAATCGGGCCACAAGTGCTGGAGATATAAGCAAAAAACCACGACTATCTCGATATTTAAAACTATTTTTGCATTGGGCGAATGACTTAAAAATGCGGAATTTACAATGGATGGCGTATTTTTTGAACGCGGTTTCGGTTTTTAATAACTTATATGTTATTTTGAAGGATGTACTGTCATTTATTCTCAATTACTGTAACCATCAAAGTTTTTTTTGCTTGGTAAATTTAGAATTTTGAGCCATCAAAGCGTCATATCCGGGAAGTTTTGCTTTACTTCTTTAATTTGAAAAAAGTGCCGCTGAAGTACACCGATTGCTCACCAAAGCTTATTGTCGAATCTACACCAAAGCCATGGGGCTAAGGTAATTCTCTGTATTTGGTGTGACCAAAGGGGTCCTATCTATTATGAGCTGCTGAAATCTTGCCAAACCATCGCAGGGAACCTGTACCAAACGCAACTGATTCGTTTGAACCCAGCATTGGCCGAAAAACGCCCAGAATATGCGGCCAGACATTTTTTTAGAATGAAGTGGTTAGGAAGTTTTGCCTCACCCGCTTTTTAGTCCAGACCGTGCCACGACCGAATACTATTACTTTCGATCGATGCAGAACGCTCTCTTTTAGATACGCTTCATCTTAGTATCCGATATTGGTTTGATTCGACCTTGGCCTCAAAAGATGAGCAGTTCTTTTGGCTCGGAATCCTTATCGCACTGGTCCTTCTGAAGAGAGTCAACTCAAAATTTAAAAATGTTCAGTAGAAGCAAAAAACTGTTTTTATACCCTTCACCTTCATGAGAATGGTATATATAAGTTTGTCATTCCGTTTGTAATTTCCACAATATAATTTTCCGTCCTATAAAGTATAGTGAGGCCTCGATTATCCGGCAACATCAATTATCCGCGCAAGAAAAAGAAACAAATTTTGGATTGATTGCAACTTTTTTGCATCGATTAACCGTAATTATCGGGGATTATAAGCAACATTTTTTTCGATTATTTTTGAACAACAAAACACACACAATGTGAATAAAACGAAAAAGAGGAATTCCCCATTCGAAACTGAAAATATTTAAAGACTGCTGAAGAACCAAAAGTTCTGGATTAATAGTGAATGAAAAGGCTAAAATATTCCACTCAAAATTAAACAAAAAAGCGACATGGAATTCACAAACTTAGAACAAAAATCTTCAGCTGATTATATAGCTACCACAATTCATATCAATAGAATAGAAAAACTCAGCAATGAACGATTTATACAATTTTCCAAACCAAATGTGACGTCTTTGATCCAACCGATGGATCAGGATGCAATATGGAAATTTAAATGTCATTATCGAAAAACTATAGTGCAAAAACTATTCACGTCAATCTAGATACGAATTTAAGAAAGCGTTTAACATCAAGAAAGCATTGTTGTCAATTAATGATGCTTGGAACGCTGTTACTTCTGCAGTTTTGAAAAATGCGTAGAATAACTTACTCTGCCCAGAAAATGAAATGCTGTGGGCATATGTTCGAAATTTAATAAAATCCTTATATTATTTAAACATGTATATACAATTCTTTAAAGAACTACTCAAAATTGGTACCGGGAAAATTTATTATCCAGAATGCTTCCGGTCCCGACCAATACGGATAATCGAGGTCCCACTGTATACATATTCTGGATCCTTATAGATAGCGGAGTCGATTAAGCCATGTCCGTCTGTCTGTCGGTCTATCTGTCTGTTGAAATCAATTTTCTGAAGACCTCGGATATCTTCGGGATCCAGACATGCTTTCGAGAAGTTTCCTATTTAAAATCAGCAAAATCGACCCACAAATGGCTGAGATATGAGGAAAAACCAGGACAACCTCGATTTTTAACCTATATCTGGATTATTAAGTCATTAATATAGACAATATGGATAACTAATGATAGATATTTCAAAGACCTTTGCAACGACGTATTTAAGCCCATAGTAAGTTGTACCTACAATGGGTCAAAATCGGAAAAATGATTTTTTAACCCGATTTTTTTTTAAATTTAAAAAAAAATTAAAATTTAAATTTGAAAAAATTATGTTTCCAAAAAATTAAAAAACTGCTTTTGAATAAAATTAATTAAAAATTAATTTTGTTTACCAAAAAATATTTAAGATTTGTATTTTGAAGTATAATTTGGTGAAGGGTATATAAGATTCGGCACAGCCGAATATACCTCTTTTACTTGTTTTTAATACATTACAGTGAAAATTGAACAATATTGAGTTGTCGCTCTTTAGAGGAACCAGTGCGATATGTTGCCAGAAAAATGTTAAAAGGTAATTGCTAACAATGGCCAATACTTTGAATAAATTTATATTGTACAAATTTTTCAAAATAAAAGCTAAAATTTTGAAAAAAAACACGCATTTGTAACCAATAGTTACCGTTTTAAATCTTTATATTATGTATATATTTAATTTAACAAAAATCAGCTATTAAAAGAATGAATTCAGCGGAAATTAATTTTGTTAAACATAAAAAAAAGAAATTTACATTACAATGAATAAAAAATTTATCAAAATAAATAAATTTTATTGTAAATGTTTAAATTAATATTTAAATATAAATTAATTACATAAATAATAATAAATGTATATATATGTAAATATGCAATAGTAAATTTGCAATACTTGTATTTAAGAATGTTGTAAACCTGCATTAACGTCATCCATCCCCGCAAAATTGAATGCATTAAACATTTCGTCATTGTATAATCAATCATTAATTTAGCAAAAATAATAATAATAAAAAAAAATATTAAAAGAGGTGTTAATTACAAAACAAAAAAATACATATACATATGTATGTAATAAACAAAATTATTCATGGAGTTTGTTTTTTTTTTGGCAATTGTTTACAAAATAGTTAAATGATCTGGCAGTCATTTGAGAATGTTTCCAAACAACAAAGTTTTGACAACAGACATACACCGCTTAAAAATAAAAAAAAGTCGTTAACTTTTTGCAATTAATAAAGGCAGCAATTTTCAAAATTTGACTCATCAATTAAATATTATTTTATAATTATAACTTAAATTAACTTTAAACACTTTTGTTCCTAAAAAATTTTAAACAACAAATGAATATTATCTTTTTTAAATGTTTCTTCTTCATTTGCAACAGATATAAAATTGTAAATTAAAATTTTTGAAATTTTAAAATTCACCATAAATTTAAATAAAGAAACTTGTTTTAAATTTCAGTTACAAATTATACAAATAAAAAAAAATAGTAAAATAAAATAAATAAAAAAACAGCAACCACATCGAGCATCACCACCAGCTATAATTTGTTTATAAATGTGGTCAAGATTCAAACTGGTACACAAGTCGCGGCCATTGTAATCATTTTGTAAAGTTCAAGAGTCATTGTGACCGTCAGTAGCACATCAAAACCACGTTTTTTGTCTTTTTATTTTAAACTTTTTTTATAAATATTTTACTACCAAACTATGTATGATTCTCTCTCTCTCACTCCGTTAAATTCTCCTTGCTATCTCTCACTGAGGCAGATGCCACAAGCTGATTCCTATGCGTTTTTCCAAATTTATCATCCGAATAAATGCTAGAGCTCGGTCATTTTCATTAACCAAGGAGTGCAAATGGCTGTAGTGTGATTGTCTATTTGCGTTTTGTCTGAAACTTAAAACATTTAATTTACTAGCAAATGTCAGAAATCTTGTTAAATTAGAAACAGTCTGTTTATATTGTACATGCGATCGTTGTTTATTCTTCTTCTTCTTCTTTACTCGTATTGCAGATATTTTTTGTTGTTAAATATTATTTTTGATCTTAAGCAGTATAGTATGTCGTTTATAGCGATCGTTCAGTTTTGTCGGTCGTTTAGTCTTTCTGTTCGACTGCCTGTTTGAATTTGTATTTTATTATTATCGTTTTTGCATGTGTAGTTTCGTCTGATGTATTCGGAGTTGTTGTCTGATGATGCTGTTTGTCACCATTAATCGTATATCATCAGATGATGTGGTCAAACAAGTGCACTTTAAAACAAATTAATAAATAATGTCGTTATTTGTTGTTCTTTGGCTTTTTTTATAATTTTTTTTCTTTTTTGTATAAAAGTTAAAATAATAAAATACAAAAAAATACATCGAATTTCTAAAAAAAAATACTAAAAACGCTTTTAATGTTAGCTGTGAGGTCTATTTTAGTTGCCGTCCTTTTTGTTGTCTTTTAAAATGGGGCAATACTTATTTTATATAATATTTAGCTATATTTGTAAAGCCATTAAATGTTTGTGTAGCATATTATTTTCATTATTACATTTGTAAGATATTGAAATATTGGTCCATAAAGCATATTTACTTTGGGACTAGTTATTAGATCTGACGTTCATAAAAATGGTAGCACACAATTTTTCTTGGTCAAACTAAAGTTGGGATATAAGATACTAAACTGTAAAAACACACATTTTTGTTTTCCGAAATTGAGTTTATTGAAATCTACAGAACATTAAAATGTAATATAATAAAATCTTTGTCAACTACTTTTCTTAATTTTTTTCATAAATTAACTCAGTTCGAAATTAGACTTATCGTTAAAATACTGTTACAACAAATAACGTTAACAACCGTTACCGAAATAAAAAAAATTAAAATCTGTGTTTTAACCGTTTCGATTTGGATTGAGAAATAGGGCAGATTTAATACTCTTCGAGTTTTTAAATTAGTTTAGTTTATATATTAGTATATATAATTGTTCTATATTTCAAAATATAACACAATTCTCTAGTAACGGTTTTCATACTTTTAAATTATCCCCCCGTTCTGTAAATTGAGTAATTTCAATAACGACGGATTTTAAAAAACGATTGAGAATTTTATGTTTTGCAAATCGCACGATTTACTCGAGAGTAAAACGAGTAAATCATGTGGATTCCATTTACAGAACAGAATTCGAGAGGTATTTTAATTCTATACACAATCTTTTTAATCTAGCAACATGTTGCCTAACTCTACCAGCATGTTGCTTATATTTGGCAACATCTTTCTAAATTCTATCAACATGTTGGTTATCTCCAGCAATAAGTTGAACTCTAGCAACTCTAGCAACATGCTGCTTTGCTCAATCAACGTGATGATATACTCTAGCAACATGTTGATTAACTCTAGCAACATGTTGCTTAACTCTAGCAACATGTTGCTTAACTCTAGCAACATGTTGCTTAACTCTAGCAACATATTGCTCAACACTTGCTACATGTTGCTTAACTCTAGCAACATGTTGCTTAACTCTAGCAACATGTTGCTTAACTCTAGCAACATGTTGCTCAACTCTAGCTACATGTTGCTTAACTCTAGCAACATGTTGCTTAACTCCAGCAACATGTTGCTTAACTTTAGCAACATGTTACTTAACTCTAGCAACATGTTGCTTGACTCTAGCTACATGTTGCTTAACTCTAGTTACATGTTATTTAACTCTAGCAACATGTTGCTTGACTATAGCAACATGTTGCTTAACTCCAGCAAGATGTTGCTTCATTCTAGCAACATGTTGCTTAACTCCAGCAAGATGTTGCTTAACTCTAGCAACATGTTGCTTAACTCTAGCAACTTGTTGCTTAACTCTAGCAACATGTTGCTTAACTCTAGCAACATGTTGCTTAACTCTAGCAACATGTTGCTTAACTCTAGCAACATGTTAACTTCTGAAACATGTTGCTTAACTCCTGAAGCATGTTGCTTAACTCTATCTATATGTTGCTCAACTCTATCTACATGTTGCTTAACACTAACTACATGTTGTTTAACTCTATCAACATGTTGCTTAACTCTATCAACATGTTGCTTAACTCTATCAACATGTTGCTTAACTCTATCAACATGTTGCTTAACTCTAGCTACATGTTGTTTAACTCTAGCAACATGTTGCTTAACTCTAGCAACATGTTGCTTAACTCTAGAAACATGTTGCTTAACTATAGCAACATGTTGCTTAACTATAGCAACATGTTGCTTAACTCTAGCAACATGTTGCTTAACTCTAGCAACATGTTGTTTAACTCTAGCAACATGTTGCTTAACTCTAGCAACATGTTGCTCAACTCTATCTACATGTTGCTTAACTCTAGCTACATGTTGTTTAACTCTAGCAACATGTTGCTTGACTCTATCAACATGTTGTTTAACTCTAGCAACATGTTGCTTGACTATAGCAACATGTTGCTTGACTATAGCAACATGTTGCTTGACTATAGCAACATGTTGCTTAACTCTAGCAACATGTAACTCCTGCAACATATTGCAAAACTCTAGCTACATGTTTCTTAACTCTAGCTACGTTTTGCTTTACTCTGGCAGCATTTTGTTTGATTCTCTATTAAGTTAGTATTATCTCGAGAGATCTTCTTCTGCTAAAGTATGAAGACTTTAAAATCCATATTCACATGTGGGCATGGCGCCATATACATGTATCCATGTTTCCAAAGCGGTGACAAAATTCCATTAGTACCTAACGATTGAGAATAAAACCTGGAACGAATAAAACAGGGGATGAAAGGTGTAGAAGTTGTTGATGGTTCAACCCAAAATTTTTGGCCGGAAAGTGGGATTCTATTTACAAAGTTCTTAACCATACATGCACCAAACTAAAACTAATGTTAGGCTTGTAAAGTTCAAAAAGTTCCAGATATGATGATATGAAATACATAACACCTATATAGTTTTCATTGGTAAATATGTATGTAATATCATGGCATTACCATGTCTAGCTGGGAATGTCAGGGTTTAGTTTTCAAAAAGGCACGCAATATTCTTGAAAGTGTGTATGGGTATTTCCACGATCCCGAAAGCGACATTATTAGGTCATTGAAGTGATAAAATTAATGACTAAAACAATTCAGCAAACAAGCAATCGAAATATCGCCAATTCAATGTTTGTAATAATATATTTGAGCCGTAATAAATATCATGATAAGAACGAACAAGAGGTATCTGAATCAAGGTCACTTTTATATCTTCCAATTTATAGCGTTAAGTATAAAATATATTTGATCTTCCTATTCGAATAAACAAGTCATATTGAACCCTTATATTGTTGTCCATTTTCAATACCTCAAAATAAATTTCTAGTATAATTTGTAGAAGAAATAATTCAATATTCCTCATAAATATGCAAAATAATAAATTTTAGTTTTTCTCTTATTATCCTATTTTTTTTTCTTTTTTTGTTAAGTTCGGAATATCGAAAAAATCATTTGTTTAGGGCCATTGTTATTTTCGGTAACGGTGGACCATTCTGTGGAAATGCCCATATGACTTTGCAAAATTAGTATTAATGGGAAAATAAATTTTAAAAAGATTCTATAAATCAACATTTGAATAAATGACTTTTAGCAATAAAACTTAGGACTTTCATGCAAAAACAGAGCCGACTTGCTTTGCATTATAATAATTAAAATTGATTTCTATTTTTATTGATGTTGAATTTGCATAAAAGTAATACAGCTCTTTATATTTTGCCAAAACCGTCATGGCAACCAGGGTAGACCTAAAGTAATAGCACAATATACAACATAAATAAAATTCTGTTCATCTTGAATAAATCTAAGAAATGGTCTTTCCAAACACTTTTCAAATAATTCGCTCTGATGACAAAAAATCCCATTTTTTTAGTACTGGATTTAGCTTGACGGCTAAAGATCTCGAAACTTGTATTTTTTTTTTGATGACATTGCACAAGTTTTTTCACATTCATCTTGTTATTATTGTTATTACTATTAAGTCAAGTTGACGTATCTGTCTCAACTACACACATTTGTGTTTTGTTTGTTGTGTTAAATCATAAACAAATAACTTGAATATTTGAATTTCAAGATTTATTCGTAGGAAAGTGTTTTGCTTTTTTGTTCCTATTTTTGTTTAATGAACAAACGAGCAAATAGTTTTATTTAATTTGTTGTTAAACATTGTTTTAATGTTGGCAATTAGTTATAAATATATAAATGTGGTATAGAAGTTATCGTTATTAAAATGAATTTTGACATGTCTGTGGGAATATATAATTAAAATTTCAATTCTTTTTTGTAAATTCTTTAAGAAACCTTAGCGTCTGCCATTGACATGTCGTATGTCACATTGACAGGTTTAAAAGACTGCAGACTTATTGGATTTTTTTTAAATTGACATATTCAATGTGGTGGAATATTCATACTTTTGCATTCTTGTTAAAAAGCCATTATTATTTGCATTAAAAATAGAAAAATTATTTCAATCAACATGTATACGTTGTGGTCTCGCTAGTGCCATAAATAAATGTGTATTCAATTAATAAACCTCCCCTTTATGGTGAAGGGCATTTATAATTCGACCCAATCCTATAAAAACCACAATCTCTTGTTTAAAAACGAAATGATATGGGTAGTAATGACCTTGCTGATGTTGAATTTAATGGGAAATTAGCAGATGATGAACATGATGTTATAAATTAATTTACTTTCAATATTATTTTTGAAAAATCACGCAAACAAGAGAAAAAAATATAAAAAAGCATTCTTAACGATCGGAAGTGTCAGTTTTGGATGAACCATCTTTTTTATTATTATTATTTCGTATTTAAATATTTATGTTAATTAAATAACTTCCGGTTTTTACTCAAAAATTCGCCCAAACAAAAATATTAAAAGATTCTTTCATTTATTATGCTAATTATGTTGGCATTTTTGTTTTCTTAGTATGCAAGATAAGAAAAATAGTTTATTTCTATATGGAGACTTAAAAATTTAATAAATTAATTAAAAATTGACTAAAATCTTCAAAAATGTCCAAAAAAAATCGAAATTCCTTGCCAGACTCTCTAAAACTTGAATTGTTAAGTGAAAAAAAACACCGATTTATAACTACGACTTTAAATCATTATTTTATTTCGGAATAGAATTTTAAAACGACCTTTATTAAGCGTTGTTTTAACTGTTAATAAATGGGTTTTTTCTTGTTAAATTTTCTGGTTGTCTGTATAATTTAATTTGTTTCAGTATACTACAACCCATTGGATGTTTTGTATGTATTTTAGAAAGGCATATTAAATTAATTAAAATAATACCTACTATTTAACATCTTGAACACACAAAAAGAAGAGGTTTTTGAAATAATGCCACAAAACAAACAAAATAGATACAAAAACGTTTTATTTCTTTTTTTTTTAACTAAAAGACGAGCCTTCACAAACAAATTTAAAATTTGTGAAAAAAAACCAAAGAAACAAATTAACAGCATTTAATGATTGAAAATCTAACAATAGTTAACAAAGCAAAATGACTATGGAAAAAAAATCTGCAAACACAAATAACTGAAGGACATTTATTGAAAAGTAATAATGGCCAATCTTCTCATTGCCTTCCTTAATGGTTTTATGAAGACTGAACAATCACGAAAAAAAAGAAAAAGTTAATAGTTATTTATACTTGTACCAATATAAATGTTAAATAAAATAATTAAAAATGTCCGTAATGTCGACTTTCTAGTGCAAAGTATATCAGCCTGAAGCTAGAGACGTGAAATTTGAGCAGTAGGTTCATCTACCACCAAATAAATGTTTGGAAATAAACTGATACAGATGTAAAATACATTTACAGGGCATCTTCATTAATTTTATCATCATTTATTGGGTGTATGACTTAAAAATGCGGGATTTACAATAGATGGCGTATCTTTTGAACGCGTTTTTTGTTTTTAATAACTTATATGCCATTTTGAAGGCTACATATCTGCCATTTATTCTCACTTAGTTATTGAACATTATAGTGTAAACAACAAAGTTTTTATTTTACTTCGAATCTGTCCAACAAAGCGTCATATGCGGGAAGTTTTGCCTTACTTCTTTAATTTGAAAAAAAGTGCAGCTGAACACCGATTTTTCACCAAAGCTTATGGTGAATGTGTTTCATCGTTTTCAACGTATGAGAGATTGTTTTTGCGGTTCAGAAGTGGTGATTTTGACACATAATGCAAAGTTCGCCCAGGCCAGCCAAAAAAGAATTGGAGGCATCACTCAATGAATATTGTTGTCAAACCCAACAAGAGCTCGCAAAATCGTTGGGAGATACTCAATCAGCATTTTCAAAACGTTTTCAAGCAGTATGTTCATCCAAAACCAGAGAAAATTGAAAGACGATTTTGTATTTATGAAATGAAAGAAAATCATTTTTGAACCGATTCATAGCATTGTGATGGAAAATAGATCCATTACGATAACCCGAAGCGTAAGAGATCATATGTGAAACCCGCCCAACCAGAATTGATACCAGAGCCAAATTTATATGGAGCTAAGGTTATGCTCTGTATTTGGTGGATTCTCACTATTATGAGCTGCTGAAATCACTGGCAACTGATTCGTTTGAAACGAGCATTGGCCGAAAAAGCCCAAAATATGCGGGCAGACATGAAAATTTAATATTCCATCACGACAACGCTCGGCCATATGTTGTAATAACTGTTAAAAACTATTTAGAATGCAGTGATTGGGAAGCTACTCAAATAGCAATTTTAAAACCAGCAGGATTCATACAAAAGGAGGGAAATTGGGTAGCATACAAATTGAAGCCGATAGATCTTGATAGACGATTTTGAATGTCCGAAATTAAACTTGAACGGTTTAAGCGAAATCATTAATTGCTATGCAAAATTGATCCATTACGATAACCCGAAGCGTAAGATCGTATGTAAAGCCTGGCCAACCAGCCGAATCAACACCAACATGAAGCTAAGGGAATTCTGTCTATTATGAGATGCTGAAATCTGGCCAGACCATCACAGGGAATCTGTAGCGAACGCAACTGATTCGTTTGAAGCGTGCATTTTTCGAAAAACCACCAAAATATGTTGCCAGACATGAAAGCGTAATATTCCATCATGTTAACGCTCGACCACATGTTGTAATAACTGTTAAAAACTATTTAGAAAGAAGTGGTTGCAAAGTTTTGCCACACCCGCTTCATCCATCCAGACCATTCATTAGGGCCTTATTTAACTTTCTGACAACTTTGGAAACAAGTTGGATAATTTGAAATAGTTTGAAATGTGTTGTGCCCTTGCCTTTTTCTATCTGTGGCGAACTAGCAAACCAACCGATATGCCTGGTCTAAACATAAATCCAACATTGTGAAATTATATGTTGTAAATTCAACAAATAACAAGGAAATTAAAAGATCTTTAAAAATAAAATCATCATTATTTTATTGTACACACCATTTTAATGGCTCACAATTATTAGTGAACATATTTTTAATAGATATTTCACTCGTGCGAACAATATTATATATGATTCCATAAAACTTATACAATATAACATGTAATTAACACTATTTTACACCTCAGATACACAACAATACAATAGAAATTTTTGTATTTATGCATAAAAACTCCTCCTAAACCAATAAACGTTTTATTTTTTTGTTTCTTTTCTAGCTATTTTTACAAATGTACATGAATCAGTAGATTTCTGTAATTATACTTTTACACAAATGTTATTTTTATTTGTTTTTTTTTTTTTTGTAAAAAAGGTGTGCAAACAATTGTGTATCAAAATTATAAATCTTTTTCATAAATACATGTGTAACCAATCGTTAAAATATTGTACTTATAATTCTTTATGAAGAAACGTCGTCAAAAACATCATCATCAACGGCAACAGCAGCAGCAAAAATAAAAACAAAGATGTATTTTGCTAAAGATCTTTATTAGATCTTCGTTCGTATACGGATGTGGCAATAAAAACAAAATGTAAATTGTTGTAAACAACAACAACAACAGCAACAACAATAGCAAAAAGTAAATTATTGTATAGTGTAGTTATTAACTTTAGTCGTTTACGAGAGTACTCGTACAAAAGTATCCATAAAAAAAAATGAATAACAAAACTAAAAATATACGTTGAGTTTAATGGACTTACACTGGGACGCCTTTTAACGGTTAAACTATGTATAGCCCCCTGGTGGAAATTACGACTCTTGCCAATATTCTATACCACTACAATACTGTAACTACATAATCACGACGCTCCCACAAATTCTGTACTTATTAACCCCCCTATTCACAAACAATTTTTAAATTTATCAAAGGTTTACCCTCTGTCTATACCTGATAGATTTTTATCATGATAAACGTCAAAATGGTTGTCAAGATAAAAAATTATCAGGTATAGTCTGCATTTACTAGTAGTAGTATGTCAAAATTGTTAGTGCTTTTGCTCAGACAACTTTGTCATGACAACAAACATCATTAATTGATATGATAAATATTTGTCAAGTATAGACATGAAGTTATAAAACAAAATTTCCACACAATATTTGATTGTGGTGTATGACTTAAAAATGCAGTATTTACAATTGATGGGGTATCTTTTGAACGCGTTTTTTGTTTTTAATAACTTATATCTCATTGGAGGCACTCCAGGAATTGGAGGCACTAATCCATGAAGATTGTTGTAAAGCTCAACAAGAGCTTGCAAAATCATTTGGAGCTACTCAAGCAGCAATTTCAAAACATTTTCGAGCAGCTGGATTCATCCAATAGCAGGGAAATTGGGTACTATACGAATTGAAGCCGAGACACCTTGAAAGATGATTTTGCATGTCTGAAATGATGCTTGAACGCTATAAAAGAAAATAAAAAAAGACCTTGTCTATCCTGTCTACTATTTGTTTCGATCGATGCACAACGCTCTCTCTGGGATACGCTTCACTTTGGAACATTCGTTCCAAATTGGCTTGATTCGTTCTTGGCCTCAAACTATGAGCAGTTCATTTGGCTCGGAATCCATATGTATCCAGAAAGATGGTAAAAGATTATAGCTAACAATGGCCCATACTTTGAATAAATTTATATTATGCAAATGTTTTAAAATAAAAGCTAAAAATTTTAAAAAATCCCGCATTTTTAAATCATTCACCCAATATATTTCCTAAAATGTTACCTTTCAGAAAAATGTAAATACATTTGGGGTATTATCATAATGTCGTATTGTCATAATGTCCTAAAATATTATTTTTCTTTAAACAAATTTTTGTTGTGCTGCAAACAAAACAAAAATTATATTATGACAAAACAATAAACATAGTTCTAAAAGTCTTACCCCCAGTAACACGAAGTCTGGTTATATTTTAACTAATAGTTATACTGACAGTTTTCATACAAAAATAATTTTAACCTGCATTATAACTATTAGTTAAGGCATAACCAGACTTCGTGTTAATAGGGGTTATTAGTTTAGAATTTTTTAGTTTCAAACACAACAAAAATGTGTATAAACTAAAATAACATTTTATTACATTATGACAATTCGACATAATAGCAGATCGTTTGAATCCCCCAATTGTTTGTATAACTAAAAATTTATGCACATAACTTTAGACTCAGTATTAAATTTTAAACAATTCTTTTTTAGAAATACTTGTTATTAATTAATATAAAATATGTCAATAAAATCCGGAAGATTACGTTCCGCTATTAACAAAATAAACAGACTATAGGTACATAAGTAATAACTGAAATTTAAAAATAGGAGATAATATATAGCTCCAAATCTTTCAAATCGGATCGAAATTTTGGTACCCCATTTTGAAGCCTTAGACTACCACACCTCAATCGGACTATCTATTTTGAAGTTACAGATTTACTTACACTACATATAATATATTTTGGAACTTAAGCTTCGTTTTACCAAGTTTTATCCGATTGGTAAAAAATTTTAGTAGTATTCTGTGTACAAAGAAGGTTCTGATTAGTTTTCTCGTTTAATCAGGGATACATGTTAATAAATATACTTATATGTAAAGTGTAAATTTTATTTGTATTAGTTTATGTTTATTTTAAATAGTTTTTTGTTTAAATTTTTCAATATATTTAGTTTTCTTTTCCAACTCATCTCTTCTCTCTCTCTCTTTAAAACAAAAAAAAAACAAAATCTTAAAAATAAAGTTTACATCATAGACATTTTGTTACTTACAGATAATGTTTGAGTGCATTCATACATGTACAATATTTTGTATTTCAATTAAATATTGAATAGCAATAGTAAAATTTTAAGAAATATAATTTAGCAAATAGTTTCTTATACTTAAACAACGAGCGTGGGAGTTTTGATCTAAATTAATTGAAACAGTAGTTGACATTAAGTTTTTACTCAAGGAAAACTAAATATTAGTTGATTTAATTAATAATGTCAAAGTATAAAATAAACTAGATTACGATCTAAATATGATCTTACGTATTAATATAAATGACTAAGTCAACAATATACATACATGATTGCACTTGGTCAAGTTGTCTCTAATCACGTTCGCTGCCATGTTTTTCAAAATTCTTAGTTTTATTTTAAATTTGCGAATTTACTTTTTACATTAACCAACAATTATCTTTGTTTTTTTTTACACTTAAGTGTTTATTTTATTTCATATTTTTCTGCATAATAAAACAATACAATACAAATTATAAATTGAGCATAATACATCTACATATCTCTATCTCTATTTTAGATTGTAGGTTTATTTGGAACTTAATAAAACATCTTCAAATATTCTTTGTTCCACTTGATGGACAATGAATAAAGTTATTTACAATATTAAAATACAATTTCGAGTACAAAACTGAGCTCTGTAAGGTATGGCAAATTAAAAAGGTATTTATTTAAAACAATTAACCTTGATCTTGAAAATCTGATTGTGTTTTATCTTCAAATTTTTTTAATTGTTGTGTAAATGTTTTGAAATGTTTTTTATATCACTTAATGTATTGTTTATTTAGACTTTCAATACAGCCTTTTTTTAAACCATGAATCTTTTAAATCATTCATTTCATATCTATTAAATTAAAAATATTTTTTTTATCTTTTTTTATTTATAGTTATAATACAAACATTCATATTAAATTATATGCATTTATATGCCCGTATTTTTGTTAGTTATTTTTTTTTCGAAACCGCCCAAAAAATTTCAGCAATTTTTGAAATCAATACCTCTAACATTCAACCAATTGCCATTTTGTTTGAAAATAAATCATTTTAACACATTAAAGTGCTTCCGCTTAACCATACGAATGCGAATACGAACATGAATAAATTTTAATATCAATACTATTATTTATTTATTTATTTTTTTTTGGTATTTTGTGCATTATTGTTTAAAATTAATCAGGTTATTAAAAATAATACCCGTGTATAATTTCGTGTATGTATCAAAGTCAGAGAAATCATTAAATTTTATAATTATAATAGTAATAATAACTAAACCAAACATACTGTTAATAAATAAAACACAAATTAATCAAAACTCAATAGAAGCACCTGCACTATTAAGTATTGGACCACCTTGGACGAGAAAGAGTTTTTGCAGCTTGTAACATATATTTTTGAGATCAGTTCCAGCAGTTGTTCAAACTAATAAAATATTAATTACTTTATTGTTATTAATAATATGAAAACTTTATAATACTAAATAAGGACATTCATTCACAATAGTGATACATATGCATGTCAACTAATATTTTTGTTTAAGCCCGATAAAACTTACGAAAGGGCTAACTGTCAAAATAACTGTCATACTGTGCTCCTACTTTTAGACATTTATGTCTCTATATACAGGCAAAAATTAAAAAAAACACCCTTTTAATGGTCTGTTCCCGTACTTCAGTCAGTTTTATGTAAGCAATAGTCAGAAAAGTAACAAAATATATTCAAACATTTTGAATACACCAAATATTTCTCTGTAAAACCTTCAAAACTGACTAGAACTATTCATTTACATTTTACCAAAACTATTAAAATACTCCAAATTAATTATTTTCTAGATAATTCCTAAAATTTAAATAATATTTATTTTATTTGTTGTTGTTGCTGCTAACTAAAAATTGCGAAATTTATTTTTCATTAAAATAAACTACAACAAACAACAAAACGCTTTGTCACGTTCTATCGTGATGAATAATATGAAAATTTGACTAATATAAACATTTGACTTTTTGACTTGAAACAAAGTAAAACACATAGATTTTGTTGAAAAACCCCAACAAACATTATAAACTGGAAAATAATAATTTTAAAAGTTTTCTTATTTCCACATCAAACGTATTAGATTTTAATAAACAAAAATTTAATCATTCGAAGATTGAATGAATTAATTTAACGATGAATGAAAGCCTTTGAATCTAACGAAAGAATTAGATTTCGGGAATGGATGTAAATGAATGGCTGACATTTTTTAATTCCGAATTAAGATTTTGGTGATTTAAGCTCAAATTTAATTAATTCGAAGCTCTGGTCTATTTAGCTTCAGAATCTCCTTTCTATTCTCTTGGTTTGAGTTTCCTCATAAAATATTAGTCGTTCATTAAATCCACATTCTTTAAGTTAATTTGGGAAGGGTTTGACATTTTCCCATCCTGGATATTTTATCCGCCTTTACGACCCTTATAATACCGTGATAGACTGTGACTAGGATTCCTAATTTCCCGGAATATAAATATTAAACAAATCTGTTCAATCCCGGGAATTCCAGCGAATTTTTTAATAATAAATAATCAGTATTATTCACCCCTATCGCGTATCAATATTTCACATGAAATATTTTCCTTTTTTCGTTCATCAACTTTGTTCACTTGGAAAAATTCCCCTTGTTGTAAAATTTTTGTAAACAATAAACAGCTGTTACGAACAAAATTAACTATTGTGAATGAAAAGTTCATGGGAATATCACAATAGCAATTTTTCCTTCGAGGAAAATGGATATTTCATGGGAACAAAATTTCACATGTTATTGCCGATAGGGGTGACTATTTCACAGGAAATATGTTCCCTTTTCCTATTTTTCGTTCACAAATTTTGTTCACGTGAAAAATTCCCCATGTTGTGAAATTTTTAGATGAAATTTTATAAACAATGAACAGCTGTTGCGAACAAAATCTACTATTGTGAATTAAAAGTTCAGGGAAATATCGCGATAGCAATTTTCCCTTCAAGGGAAATGGATATTTCATGGGATCATAAATTTCACATGTTTCTCACGATAGGGAATAGATACGAATATCCTTAAAAGTTTTAAGTGGTACAAGATGTGTTAAGAACTTAAAATTGTAATTTGTATCAAGGTTTAATTAAATAAACCGTGGAAAATAATAGCAGTGAAATGTTATGGCTTTCACTTTGTGAAACAACAAAAATCTATAAAAAATTTTTTAAAAAATTAAGTAGATCGAAAATAGTTTAGTCTGATTTTCAAATCTTAATGGTAACCAACTAGGATTTTTTTAAAAATAACTTTATTTCACATTTCTTTGATTTTATTTTAAATTATTTGTTTTTAACTCTCTTCCAGAACTAGTTTAGAAGTAGTTTAGAAACTCAATATTTTTCCACAGAACGATTTAAATAAGTTAGTTGTGACATCATTTGTTTTAAATATAAATTAGTTCTAATTATACTCGTTCTAGAACTACGAACTTTAAAACAAGTTCTAAAATATTATAAACAATCAGTTTTATGTTCGATGGGTTAATTTTCAACTATAAAACAATTCACAAAAACTAAATGTGATCATCATCAAGTAACATAGATGGATGTCGGTTTAATCATTAAAATTATACAGAAATAATAATAGAACAAAAGCATAAACCAAAAATACATTTTTCAAATTAATGAATGATCTATTTGTTATTTTTTAAACCTTTTTAAATTATAACTGTAGACGTATACATTTATTTTGGTTTTAATTAATTATTCATTTTTCTATGAAAAATGGGATTTTTTTTGTTTGTTAAATTTGCAAATCATGCGTAAATTAAACAAAATGCAAATTATTATTGCAAACAAACTTCCGCCACAATGTATAAAATATATTTGAGTTTTTATAGCAACCATCAAAAAACATGGGGGGTATATTGATTTTGTCATTCCGTTTGTAACACATCAAAATATCAGCCGCAGACTCCATTAGTATAAATATTCTGGATCCTCATATGATTCTAAGATGATCTAGCTATGTCGGTCAGTCTGACCGTCCATCTGTCTATTGATAACACGATAGGGCTGACTGAAATGTCCCACAAATACTCTCTTTATTTGGTATTGAAAATGGGTAATATCGGTCCATGATTTCACCTATAGGGCTATAGCTCCCATACAAATTTTCACCCGGAATACTGTTTGAGCAGTCATAAATATGTTGATTATGCGGCAATCATGATAAAATTTTGCATAAATTAGTTTTAAATTTTCTGAAATTGTAGTGTAAATTATGGCGAAAATCGGTAAACATTTGTCCCTAGTCCCTCAGAAAATGACTTGAACATTCATAATTGTCTTATAATAATGAAATTGGACATAAACAAGGTTTATATGAATCTAAATTGAATTGTCAATAAATTATTTATTTACAGTTGAAGTCCCCCTAAGAAGGCTAAAACTACATATTGATGGGTATTGGTGGGTATACAAGATTCGGCATAGCCGAATATAACACTCTTAATTATTATTTTTTTTAAAAATGTTGACGTATACAAAATGTATATTGTGAACATATATTTGTTGCTAATGCATAATTGTTTAATTTAAAACAGATAGATATTTTTAAAAATCTTGTTGAATTTTTAATTATTAATAACAAATAAAGCAAACAAATAAAAATGACTAATAAAAAAAATGTATTAAGAAAATACCCTACGGTTTAAATTAATAGTTGTGGCACATTACTTTTAAACAAATTAATAAAAATATTCTAACAAGAAACCAAATACTTAATGAATGAATGTAGAATTCTTGCTAAAAAATAATCAAAATGAATTTAGTTTTGTAATTAATTTGTATGAATCAGAGAGTTAACATAATATTTTTCCCTTTTGCATATCTTTTAGTTCCATCGTTTATTTATTAAGTTGTCTTGCAAATTTTAAATATATTCAACTCAACATTAACTTAATTTATCGAATGACCATTGAAATCATTAATTTATTTTGGCGAATGTAAAAAAATTTAAATTTATTTATTCTTTATTGTAACTTTCAAATGTGAATGAACTTTAAAAGGATTTTTTCCATACATATTTATTAAACAAAAAACCCCTCTTGAATCATTAATAGTTCTTGAAAATCATTAAAGACAATTCAATCCAATCAATCGTTATCAGCACAAAAACAAAAAGACAAAAAACAACTTTTTAATAAAATAACGCTTCTTTGCACGTCACATGCTGAGTTTTTGAAATTTAGCTAAAAAAAAAACCACCAAAAGACAAGATCAAAAAAACAACAACTGAATAAAACGATAACAAACTGAACATTCTAAATTTTTATTAAATATAAATAAATATAATAAAAAACAAACCACACAGAAAAGAAGATCTTTTAAATGTTTAGTTATCTTAAGTTTAATATGTTAGAATTTGTTGCTGCCTGGCTGGTGCTAGGTTGTGCCAGCCGGATTTAAAAATACTTGATTATATTGAAGAGACACTCTAATACAATAACAACAACTAAATAAACAATATTTTTTTTAAAAGCAACAAAAAAAAAACCAAAACTAATCAAGAAAATTAACAAAAAAAAATACTAATAAAAGAACAAAAATTTCAACGTTGCTGCATTTTTTATTAATAATGAAATTGAAATAATGTATTATATTAATATATTTTGACACAATTTAATGCATAATTTATCTCAATTTTGTTCTATTCTCTCCGGTTCAATTCTGTTCCTATCAATAACGAAAGACTTGACACATATGCGTCCTTGAAAATATTTCCACAAACTTTTGAATTGTACAAATATTTTTATTCATTTCTTGGATCTTCATTAATCTTTTGAAACTTTTTAAAAACATTAAGCATTTAAATCATTTATTAACGAGACTCTTTTATTTTCTTTTAACAATTATAATTTATTAAACAATTGTTTTCACAGCAAAATAATAAATCACATCCCTCGACTTTCTGTGAAATGTGCACTTTATTCCAATAAAACAACATATCTTGAGTTTTTTTAGTTGATACATTGAGAATTTTTATTTATTGTTTTATAAATGTGTTCAAGTGTTTTCAGCCTTATATTCTGTCACAAATTAAAAAGCTTCATTTCACCAAGCCCCCTACAAATTCCCCCACCTAATACTGTTTGAGCAGTCATAAGTATGTTGAATATGTGGCAATCCTGATCAAATTTTGCACAAATTAGTTCTAAGTACTCTGAAATTGTACTGTAAATTATGGCGAAAATCGGGCAATATTTGTCCCTAGTCCCCATACAAGGTCCCCCTCAGAAAATGTCTTGAACATTCATAATTGTCTTATAATAATTTATATGGTGATGAAATTGGACATAAATTGGTTTTATATAAACCTAAATTTTTCTACCAACATTTATGGGGATGGGGATTGGACCTGCCCCCCATATAACCACTATATCAGAAAATATGTATGAAGACTTTACTTAACTTAACCGTTAACTTTAGTTTTAAAATTTTTAAAAAATTTGTTTTTCTAATTGCTCCACGTAACAATTTTTATTGGTTCCAATCGATCCGACGTTTTTGTTTGAGCTTAGCAATAAAAATTGCTACGTGGAGACATAGGTTGCTAGATTAATTGATTAGATAAACAAATTTTTTAAAAATTTTAAAACTAAAGTTAACGGTTAAGTAAAGTCTACATACATATTTTCTGATATATGTAGTGGTTATATGGGGGGCAGGTCCAATCTCCCCATATAACCATTATGTCTCCACGTAGCAATTTTTATTGTTAAGCACAAACAAAAACGTCGGCAGAACAAGAACACAGCGATTGATGATTGCTGAGGTGCATTTAGCTTATAATGTGTGTTGAAGGATTTTTTCCAATAATTTCTTAGTTTTTTTGCTTTTGGTACTTAAATAAATTGAATGTGCATGCATATTCACACAGAATCATAGAGCAATCATTGCTCAAGCAATCAGTGGAGCAATCATTGCGCAACGGATTGCTAAATATGGCAATTGCGGTCTATACATCGCAAAATTTATCGATGCAATCAAATTTGACAATTGCGGCAATAAATATTGCTACGTGGAGACCTTGGGTTAAAATAGGATGAAAATTCGAATAAAATCATTTAAAAAGTTAACCATTAACACGAAGCCTGGTTATGTGTTAACTAATAGTTATACGGTCGATTAAAATAATTTTTGTATGAATACTGTCATTTTAACTATTAGTTAACACATAACCAGACTTCGTGTTACTGGGGGTTAGAAATTAAAATTAAAGAAATTATGAATCACGGTCCAAAACGAGTAACATTTTCTTCGAAAGAACTGGATGCATCATCAACGTATCATTATTCCTGAAGTCTATTAAATTCAAGTGCCAAACATGTATACTTCTCAGTAAATGCGAACTTTTTTAGTTCGACTAAAGCCATACCACTTCGATTTGGGATTCAGTAACTTCTTTCGTAAAAAAGGCGATGTTTAAAAAACAAAATAGTACTAAAAAGTGCTTCGAAAATGAATTGCGATGTCATAAAAGCTTAATAGAAGATGACTAATGTCATTTTTATTATGTTTCCTCAATGTGTTTAGCCAGTAAGAGCACATTGTTTGAAGTTTAAATCTTTTTTTTTGACCCCCCTATTAACCCCAAATTTTGGGATTCTAAAATCTATTTTAATAAAAAAAATCTATTTTTTTTTCAATTAATATTAGAATAATTGTGACACATTGGCAATTTCGTCTAATTTTTTAACAATATATTCAGCATACGTACAGTGGGTGTAAACGTGACTTATGGTGGGATCACCGAAAAAAAATATTTATAATCATAACACTACTACAAATACAAAATGATTTCCTTCATACCTACACACTTATAGTTATATCTAGCATGTTTAAAACATAATTCATTATGACAAGTGAAAGGAATAATTTATGCAAAAAAAAAAATCAAATATTTTTATAAATAGTATTGATATAGAGTAAAATATGTATAAAAAACGGTTTGTAGGCACTTCATGATGATTTGATGGTAAAATGATGTTAATGAGTCTTAAAAGTGTTGGTTACTAATTTATTGTTCACCATCTTTCAAATTATTATTATTATTTCATTTAATATGTTTTTAATAAAGAAACATTTACTAAACAAAATGTATCAGTCAAAAGAGCCAACAGACATTTGTGCTTTCAAGAGCACTGATAGCTGTTACTTTTAATCGATGATATCGATCACATATAGAGAGTAAGAGAGAGGATGAGATAGAGATAGCATGGCTTTGGGGAGAGAGATGGGACCAGTTTGCCTTAACCTTGAAGATAAAAAGCAACAAAAACAATACAATTAAATAAAAAGTCAGTTGAATTGACAAAACACGATCACTGAAAACAGAAAAACGGCCGGCCGATACAATCGATCGATCGATGCTTCACATTCATATGTAGTTTGTGACGAAGATCTTTTTTTAATTTATTGTTTAAATTTAGTTTTTTAAGTTGATTTTGGTTGTTGTTGTTATTCTTGTGATGCTTAATAAGTTTATTTATTATTTAAAAAAAAGAACATCATTCCACACACAAAAAAGTGAATGTAAAATTTAAAACTGCGACAACAAGAAGTTTAAAATTTTGAATAAGTGGCATGAATTCGCACAACATCCGTGAACAAAGAACAAGAATCAAACTAATGAAAACGAAATAATAACATAATAATAGCAACAATAAATACACGTGTTAATATTTGAATAATAATTAACACTTTTATGATTATTTTTACGGTTATGTTAATACCCAGTAAGCACCAAAGCCCCAAAAATTCAAGCACTTGAACATTTTGTTGGAATTTGACTTGAATGCAAATGTAATTATACTTTAGACATGAAAAATATTTGAAAATTTATTTATTTTTCAAACAAAAAACATATGACTTGAATTTATGTTTCCTTTTTACTGGAGAATGCTATTGAAATAAAGTGTAATACAACTGTAAATCAATTGCTTGACTTCAATTCAAGGCTTGAATTACACTTGCTTTCAACTTGAAGTCCAGTAAAAATGCTTATTGGGTATAAAAATAAATTATTATAAACGATTATAAATATAGAGAAATTCACATAGAGCGGAAACTTGAAAAAAAAACTCTAGCCAAAAAAAATACAGTGAATATACATATCTGATAGCCCATTCAGACTGAGCCAAATTAAGTAATTTCAAAATTTTATTTATTTTTTAAACAAAAGCATCAAGTTTTTACGTTATTTTCAAATATTAAAAAACAACATTAATGTAATATTTTCAAACCGAATTTCCATAACAAAGATCTTACTTACTTTAAAAATATTAATAATTTATTCTTTTACAATATTTTACAGCATAATACAATGAATCAAACACATCAATGTTTTCTTTTTTATTACAATATTTTTTTTGCCAATTATTAATACTTTGTAAACAAAAAGAGTATGTACATTCAAATATTGTTTGGGTTCATGGTCAAGCCGAACCATCTTTAACAACACATAAAACAGTTTTGAACACAAGAACCTTCAAAGTGATTCAATACATCATTTTTGAATTTTAAATTTTCTTAGCGGTAACAAAAGAAATTCAATTTTGTGGACCATTGTGTTATAAAATTCATATAGACATTTTAATATAATAATTAGATTTAAATATAAATAGAAGTATTATTGTTATTTAAATAATATTTAGCATACGATGTTTAAAAGCAAAAATCAACATAATCAATAGGTTTGTGTACATTAAAAATAATTTTATTTAACCTTAACCTATATTTTTACGATTTTAACACATTTTGTTTATTGTTCTGGAATTTTAAAAATAAAATTTATAAACATCTTAATTATGAATTTAAAAAACTGTCAACTTTCTTTAGCATAAATTTTGTCAAATTATAGAAGGTCAAAATTCGATCCTCATTCAACCACTGTTTGATATTTTAAATCCATGAAAAGTTTCCAAAACTATTGAAAAAACAAGTAAGAAAGTATAGTCAGTCAAGCCCGACCATATAATTCCCTACACCAATCTAAATATGGACCAATCGCAATAAAATTAGGTGGCATGACTTCTGTGTATATAAAACCTATTTGGGTTGAATGTTGTTTGAATACCAACTTTTTTAAGAAATCTACACTCATTAAAATGATTTTCGGAAGTGGGCATTATATGGGAGCTATGACTAATTATGGACCGATCGTTACAGAATTTAGTGACGTGGCTTTTGTATATATACATATGTATACATATGTATACATTTTTTGTGTTGAGTTTTATAAGAATACCAATATTTTTAAGAGATTAATGCTAGTTAAAATGATTATCGGAAGTAGGCCTATATGGTAGCTATGACTAATTGTGGACCGATCATCACAAAATTTGGTGAGGCGAGTTTGACTTATATAAACTTATTTTTGCAGAATTTGGTTTGGATATCTATATAACTGAGGTATTTATGAGAGCTTAGCTATTTTCAGATAGAACAATCGTATGGGGGCCAAGAGAAATAATGGACCGATTCTAACCAAATTCAATAGGCTAAATCGACTCAGAAAGTGATCCTGAGCAGATTGGTATACTTTAAGGTGTTGGTGTTGGGTCAATATTTACGCATGTTACAAACATCAGCACTAACCCAATATAGCACTATACCCTCCCCACTATGGTGGTGTAGGGTATAACAAGTAAGAGTGTTTGTATACCCGGCATCAATATTTTCTTGATATAGGGGTTATATGGCGGGTATGGTCAATTCTCAATACTCACAAAAGTTGGTAAAAATACTTAGGTTCATATAAAACTTGTTTATGTCCAATTACATCGCGTTATTAATTATTATAAGACAATTATGAATGTTCAAGACATTTTCTGAGGGGGACATTGTATAGGGACAAATGTTGATTGATTTTCTCCATTCTTTACAGTACAATTTCAGAACACTTAGAACTAACTTTAGCAGAATTGCCGCATAATTAACATATTTATGTATTTATGACTGCTCAAACAGTAAGGACATTTGAAAGCATGGATCGATATTTCGATTGATCGACATTTTCACTACAATAAACCCTATCAACAGAGACTATTTGTGGAAAATTTCAGCCATTGATTTGTTTTTGTTTGAACTCACTTCTATATCCCACATCTTCTTTGATGGTGGGTATAATAAAACGGATAATTTTATTTGTTTACTTACAATAAATTTTTAAAGCAAATACCTAATCAAAGCTTTAATCGTCTCCTTTAAAATAGTATGCCATTCCCTTATAACCGCATCTGATAAAGCTTCCTTCGAGGTATAATTCGGATTTAAATTAAATAGAATTTTAATGATTAAATAAGGAATTAAGTTTCAAAGAAATGAATTAAATACATTTGAAGTACAATGGAATTAAGCCTATGAATTAATTCGTAATGGTAAGAGAAAATTTAATTAAGTATTAATTCTTTCGAACCTTTGCTCTTAACTTGTATTTGGCTTCATCCGAAAGAACATTTAAACTGTTTCGACCTGATTAAATTTTCCTTTCATTTCCAATTTTAAACTATTGATAACCTCTAGGGAGTCAGTTTTGGGAATATCTTAAACTCTTGCTATTAAATTATTTTGTCTTGGAGTAGTTTTACGAGGTTTCTCTCCCAAATGTTGAGTTTCTACAGTAACTCGTAATATACTTTCTATTAGTATTTTGATGGTCTGTTTTAAGAGTTTAGAGATCATTATTAGAGAACAGAAGTTAGCTCATCTTAATGGTTGTAATAAGATCGAATGTATAATATTGAAAAGAATATTTGATATGAATATAGTTTTTCGAAAATGGTCGTTATTGCCAATTCAATCCCATTTAAATGATACCAAACATTTAAGATTTTAGATGTTTATAAATGAGTTCCTACGTATGTATGTATATTTTCTATTTATTATAAAATAATTAATTTTACTCTAATGTCCGTTTAAATTTAATATTTACTAACGGATATTAATGCTTTATGAAGCGCCATCTATGGTCTCAACATGATTGAAATTTGTAAAATTGACATTAAACAAACGAACAGCTGTCTTGTAATGAACTGTCAAACATGACACAAGAGATATAGCGGCCATCTTTTTTCTGTCTGCCATAAATACACAAACAATTTTACATGAAAAGTATGAAAAATACTATATTTTGTTCAAGTGAAAATAAACAATAATAATAATAAATAAAAAAATTAAATATTCGAAACAAAATGTCATTAACACAGCGCACTTTTGCGCAAAAATTGTCTAGGTAAGAATAAAAAAGAGCAAGTGAATTAAATTAGCAAAAGGGCGAGGCTGCTACATAATTAGAAAATACGTTCAAGCTCTTTGTGAAAAATTAATGAATGAATTCCTTAATTAATTATAGGACTCATGCTAGTGATGTGCGTAAGAATGTGGTCAATTGTCATATGCAAACGAAAACTACAGATACTTTGATGTGCTCTTCGACAGTAAGTATTTGGCATACATATTTTCCAGTATGTATGCCATATAGTGCCTTTTATGGGCAAGGTGTGTCTTACAAATTATTACATTTTCCAGCTTTCTTTAACCGAACCCGTTGAGCCTTTGGATTATGAGGAGTTTTTAAATTCTCATATAAACACTATCAATCGTGATCCTCTAAAGAATATACTGGACTTTCCGCCAGGAGATGTTACCGTCAAAACTATACCACGTAAAATAAGAACCATAGAACATATTGTGCCAAAGGAGAGTTTGTAAGTTGGATAGATCGAATTTGTGTCAAGTTTCTTGTAATTCAATTTTTAAAATTAATTCATTTTAGTGCTGAACTTCCCCAGCATGTACAAGAGTGTGTAAATTGTTATACACGTCCATGGAAAGTGGTTGAGTACGCACAACGTCATTATTCCAGCTCTTGTTGTGCTCGTGAACGTATTGACAGAGGCACTATAAGCCCATCGGCCTATCAGCAAGAATTCGAAGTCGATAAAGATTTTGCCTCATTCGATGAATCGTCTTTTACTGATCAGAGTAACAGTTGCACACCCAGCTCTAGGCAGTCTATAGCCAGTTTGTCTTCAGTTAGCTCCTGTACAGATACCTTAACACCGCGTGGCTCTTGGGCAAGTTTTGACTTAAGACGTTCTGTCAACGATCCCTTAATACCGAATTTATTAGATGATGTTCCCCCAGAACATATTGATCAGACAAACGAATCAAAGAGACTGGAGGATAGACAAGAAGCTCTATTCTCTCTTTACCCCGAAGCAGAAGCCGAAGATATAATTGAACGCAGATTGTCGGCTGAATTGCCCATGGAACATATGGGTCATCGAATTTATGTAAAATGTTTACAATTAAGACTGGAATTGGAGGTAGAACCAATATTTGCCTCCATGGCCATATATGATGCCAAAGAGAAGAAAAAAATCTCGGAAAACTTTTATTTTGACATGAATTCCGACAACTTAAAGCGCATGTTACACACTCATGTGCGCTGTGCCGACGAAAGCACCCAGAGTAGAGCTGGTATATTCGAAATAAGTTATCCCAGCAATGATTTGTTTTTAGTGATACGTTTAGAAAAGGTTTTGCAAGGTGATATTAAGGACTCGGTAGAGCCTTACATTAAAGATGATAAAGATAAATGCCGCGACAAGGCCAAACAAAATGCTTCTGACTTCTGTGAAAGATTAGGCAAATACCGCATGCCGTTCGCTTGGACGGGCATATATTTGACAAATATTTTTAATGGTGACAGTTTTGAAGGTGGAAAAGAAGGAGCAGCTGTTGGTTCGGCTAGTAATCCAGATCGGGAGCCTGGTGGTTCTTTAGGTTCTGCGGCCAGTTCAAACAGCTTAGATCGCAAATCATCCACTAGCAGCTTTGATCAGCTCAGACGCAAAGCCAATGATATGAGTGGCACTTTAACCCGTAGGGGCTCTTTGGAACGTAAAGAAAAACGTAGATCTTGGTCCCCCGACGATTTTGCCAATGTAGTAGAGTCTTTCCGGCCAATTACTATAACTATATCCAGTTTTTTCAAACAAGAAACGGATAAAATGAAAGATGAAGATCTATATAAATTCCTAATGGAACTGAAAAGACCTAGTTCGGCCATGAAGAAATACAAATGCATACCAGGCTCCATCAAGTTAGAAATTACACCCTGTTCTGAGGATGTTAAAAATGCTTTAACACCGGAACTGGCCAAAGTAGAGCCATATGTAGAGGACAATACGAGACCAGTCAAAGAGATACTAGAGATACCACCCACGGCCATTTACAATCCCCACTACACTTATCGTAATCTATTGTTTGTATCACCCAAGGAACTTAATTTTTCCTCTAGAGCTGGCTCTGCTCGCAATATTGCTGTAAGGGTACAACTTATGGCGGGAGAAACACAAAACGATGCTATCAGTGCCATTTTCGGAAAATCTTCTTGTCCTGAGTACTCCAGCGAAGCTTTCACTGCCGTCAATTATCATAATAAATGCCCAGCCTTCTACGATGAAATTAAATTTGCTCTGCCAGCCCATCTCAAACAAAATCATCATCTTTTCTTTACTATTTACCATGTATCATGTCAAAAGAAACCACAAGACTTGCAACCTTCCGTTGAAACACCAGTGGGTTATACCTGGTGGCCTTTACTGGAGGATGGCAAACTTAAAGTGGGAGAATTTCAACTGCCTGTTATGGTAGAAACTCCACCAGAAAATTATTCGTTTATTCCGCCAAATGTCCATCTACCAGGTACAAAATGGCTGGACAATCATCGTCCCGTCTTTTCGATTATCGTAGAGGCCGTAACATCAGTGCACACTTTGGATCCAAATTTGGATCGTTTCTTTTTAATGTGCGAATATTTGAATTCACGCAAGATACCGCCTCGCATAGGTGAAGGCAACATGGAAGCTGAAATGAAGAAATGTTTACTGGAAATTGCAAATGCTGAACGTGAGCCTCTGGTTAAGAATTTACATTTGGTATTGGATAAACTAATAGAGCTGTTGGTGACGACTTATAAAATTGGCGGACAAACGCTATCGCTGGGTTCCACAGTATTTGAAGTATTGTGTTTGGTATCCGCTAACTTATCGGTGAGTTAAATTAATTGAAATGTTTTTACCCTTCACCATGGTGAATTTAATTCATTTACCATTTCTAAACAAAATTTTCTGCATAGAAATTGTCATCCATGTTGTAATTTTTTAATTTCAGATTTTAAGTGATGACCTCATAGTGGATCAGTATGGTCGTCAATCTTTACTGTCCACTTACGTGCAATTTCAAAGCAAGATTCCTCATCCTTTTAGTGGCAAACGGCGTATAACCTGTAGCCGCAGCAATGCCGAAGAAATGCACACGTCCTCTTCTTCATCAGATACTTACAGCATCTACGATAATGTAGTAGCCGGGCGCAGTTTGGACCGCAAAGAATTGGCCATGGAAATGTCACCCACATTTGTGGGTCGTGATGGCCAAATACGTTTACTGCATGAAGAACTAGCCCTGCACTGGGTAGTAGCCAGCGGTCGTGCTGCTGATTTGGCCATGAGCAATTCATGGTTTTTATTTGAACTCATTGTAAAATCCATGATAGAACATTTGGATTTTACGCGTTCCCTGCAAGCACCACGAAAACAACGTTTCCCTCATCAATACACGGATGATATATCTACACTTGTTCATTTGGTTACCACCAAGGTGGTGGGTTATCACAGTAATGAACCCAAATTGGCACAATGTCTTAATGCCAGCCTCAGTTTCTTTATATTTGACTTGTTTAGTGTTATGGATAGAGGTTTTATATTTGGTTTAATAAAAACCTATTACAAGGTTTTAATATCCAAAAACGCCTCCATACCGGATTTGATGAATTATAAAATTGATTTTTTGCGCATTGTATGCAGTCATGAGCATTATGTAGCTCTAAATTTACCCTTTGGTACTCCGTATACAACAAAGTCTGCACCCTGTAGTCCCACGCCAAGTACAAACTCAAACACTAGTGGGACGTCATACGTAAGTAAATAAAACAAGTAGATATAAACATGTCCGTCTGTCTGGCCAACAAATGGCTGATATATAAGTGAAAAACCAGGACAACTTCGATTTTTGACTTATTTTTGATCTATATCTGGATTACTATATCATTAATATAGAACATATGGATATCTAATGATAGATATTTTAAAGACCTTTGCGTGTATAAAGCCATAGTAAGTGGGACCTACAATGGGAAAAATAAGTTTTTAAGCCGATTTTTTTTTCACCCAAAATTTTTTTTTTTTAATTACATATTTTCGCTAATTAATTTGGTAAAAAAGTTTGAAAAAATATAAAATTTTTTTAAATTATGTTCACCTTAAAATATTTAAAATTTTTATTTTAAAGTATAATTTGGTAAAGGGTATATAAGATTCGGCACAGACGAATATAGATCTATTGCTTGTTTTACCTAAAAACATTCTGTCACACATATTTTAAAATTACTTAACTAACATTTTATTTGTTTGCAGGGTTCCATTGAACGAGCATTACATGCAGATTTAAGCATCGAATTCAGACAACAACATTTTCTAGTTGGTTTGGTTTTAAGTGATTTAGCCACCGTCTTGGAAGTACCGTAAGTTTAAACTCACTACTGACCATATTTTTATAAAATAAAGGCGACAGGAGCAACCATAACGAAACCGTCGGAATTGTGTTCTTTTTTAAAATTAGTATTTAGTAACATAATTAAAGCAATATTTCCCCCATTCCCTAGAAATCCTCAACTGCATGGCAAAGCCATTAGATGTATACGCAATTTGATGACTTCTCATGATTTGGATCCCCGCTATAATGACAGTGAAGCTAGAGCTCGCGTGGCCTCTTTGTATCTACCATTGCTAGGGATAGTAATGGATGCCATACCGCAATTACACCAAAATCTAACGGACTCTAACGATCGCTTACATAGTATGGGACTATTGGACGATTACCAAGGCCCTCACACTACCATCGCTACTACAACTATAAGTCCCGAAGTTGCCTATGCCATATCGGGTTCCCGAGCTTATGCCTACATGAACGATCATGTAAAAAATAAATCTCCGCTGAGTAGTGAAAATACTCGACATCTTTTGGCTTGTTGCACTTGGATACTGAAAAATCTCGAGAGAACTGCTTTGTATAGATGGACTTTGGGACTGTCGCCCCATAGAGTGCATCAGATGTTGCAAGTGCTGAATACTTGTATACCTTGTTTCGAATACAAGGGTCAAAAACGTTTACCGGTATTAAAACGTAACACGCAAAGTTTCCGTAAGCCTACAGATCTTAAAGAAAAACTGGAAGAGTGTATACGCGGTACGAACTCGGCCCGCTATGATTTGATAAATCGCCGTAAAGATCGCAATTCCACAGAGAAATTCCGTTGGCGCAAAGATCAAATGCCTTACAGAGCCCAATTTTATGATACCATTACAAAAACTGATCCTGAATTAGAATTGAGTCATTTCATTGAGGGCTCATTGGCCACTGAAATTACTTTGGTGATTTTAGACTGTTTAGAAATTATTGTACAAGTGGCTACAAATTCGGAAATGCATCACAATCTTTTGAGCACAGTGTTGAAAGTATTGCTGCATGCTTTGTCGCGTAATCAAAGTACTATGGCTCTAAAGAATCTGTTTTCGTCTCAAAGATCTTTGATCTTTAAGTTTCCCAATTTATTATTTGATGAGGAAACGGATATATGTGCCGACTTGTGTTTGCTGTTGCTAAAGCATTGTGGTTCACAATTACCCGGTATAAGATCGCAAGCCGCCGCTTCCTTGTATCTCTTAATGAGACAAAATTTTGAAATCGGCAATGTAAGTATATAGAAATTTTAATTTAATTTAATATTCCTCAGAAAGTACAAAATATCATATTTTAAAAAACAGTCAACTCTTAAAATATCTAATTAATATTTTGCAGAATTTCGCACGTGTTAAAATGCAAGTTACCATGTCCTTGTCATCTCTAGTGGGTACTAGTTCATCATTCAGCGAACAGTCTTTGCGTCGTGCTCTAAAAACCATTTTAGTTTATGCCGAATCTGATACAGATCTTCAGGACACTTCATTCCCCGAACAAGTACAAGATCTTTTATTCAATCTTCACATGATACTCTCCGATACCGTAAAAATGAAAGAGTATCAAGAAGATCCGGAAATGTTGTTGGATCTCATGCATCGCATTGCCAAAGGTTATCAAAATAATCCCGACCTGCGCCTGACTTGGTTGGAGAACATGGCTAAGAAGCACAAGGAGCGTGCCAATCATACCGAAGCGGCCATGTGTTTTGTTCATTCCGCTGCACTTGTGGCCGAATACCTAAGTATGTTAGAATCGCAAACCCATCTACCAGTGGGTGCTGTAAGTTTTCAGAAAGTCACTCCCAACTCATTGCTGGAGTCGGCTGTTTCCGATGATGTTCTAAGTCCGGGCGAAGATGGTATTTGCCTGGGTAATCATTTCACTGAATCGGGCCTGAAAGTTCTGCTGGAGGAGGCCTCCAACTCGTTCCAAATAGCTGGTATGTACGAGGCCATGAATGAGGTTTATAAAATACTCGTACCCATTTGCGAGGCCAATCGAGATTTCCAGAAATTGAGTAAAATTCATGGTAAACTGCAGGAGGCTTTTAATCGTATCGCACAACTTCAAGGCAAGCGTGTCTTTGGTACTTACTTCAGAGTCGGTTTTTATGGTGCCAAATTTGGTGACTTGGATCAGCAGGAGTTTATCTACAAGGAACCGACTCTCACGAAATTACCCGAAATATTTAGTCGGCTGCAAGTAAGTTGAAATTTATGATTGAGTTAAACTTAACGTGTGATCTAATTTGAAAAATGTTTCTCAAAAAAAATGTTTACTAAAAATAAATAAAGCGAAACATTAAAATATAAATTTCATTAAAAAATTAAATTTTTACTTAAAATTTTTTTTTTATGAAAAATTTTTTCATTAAAAATTTACCAAAAAATTTTTTTTTGAAAATTTTTCAATATATTAATTTTTCAGTGCAATTTCTTTTTTTCACCAAAAAATTTGTTCTCTTAAAAAATGGTTTTCAAATTTAAATGTTTCTTCCAATATTTATAGAACTTTTATGCAGATCGTTTTGGTCCAGACTCTGTTCACATCATTAAGGACTCCAATAGTGTTGACGTTAACAGTTTAGATCCCGACAAGGCTTACATACAAATAACCTATGTAGAGCCCTATTTTGAAAATTATGAACTTCGGCATAGAGAAACCTATTTCGAAAGAAACTTCAACATAAGTATGTTCAAACAATTAATTGAAATTATATTGGTTTACTTATTTTTTTTTTGTATTATTCTAGAACGTTTCATTTTTGCCACCCCATTCACAAAGTCGGGCAAAGCCCATGGTGACTTGCACGAACAATGTAAACGCAAGACAATACTTACCACAGCCAATCATTTCCCCTATGTCAAGACCCGTATTCAGGTGATAAATCGACAACAAATAATTTTGGATCCCATTGAGGTGGCCATCGAAGACATACAAAAGAAAACAGTGGAATTGGCTGCGGCCACCAACCAAGAACCGGCGGATCCGAAAATTCTACAAATGGTTTTACAAGGCTGCATTGGCACCACGGTCAATCAGGGACCCATGGAAATGGCAGCAGTATTTTTATCGAATCTCTCGGATGGCGTGACCATACCAACTAAAAATCAAAATAAGCTACGTTTATGTTTCAGAGAATTTTCAAAGCGATGTGCTGATGCTCTCAAGAAAAATCGAAATTTAATTTTATCCGATCAAAAAGATTATCAGCGAGAATTGGAACGTAACAATGAACGTTTTGTGGAACGTTTGACACCGTTAATAACATTAACATCCTCGCAGGCGCAGGGTGTAGTAAAGTAAGTAAATTTGATTTAATAGTTATAGTTTTATTTTAAAATAACAAATTTTGAATTTTTTTTAAATATTTACAGAGCAAATGCCGCTAGTAATCGTAGTACTCCTTTAAAATGGTAATTAATCTCATAAAAATGCATTTATGTATCCATAAGTATTACCACAACTATATATTTGCTTTTTGCTTCAACTTTTTTTAAGCTTTCTTTAAACGAATCTTCTATCTATAATCGAATATTTTTTCTTCCTTTCCCTTTCATGTCTGTTCGTATATTGGAATTTGCTAATTTGTAATTTTCTGTACTACTACACATATATACACATATATATATATATTTTGTAGTGTTTCCGATTATTTCAAGTAATTTATTAGCTAAACAGTAATTATTTCTTTTTTACAAAACAAACTTATTAATTAATAATATATTAAACAGAATATATTTAAAATGACTATAATTAATATTTAGATAAAAGTACTTACATTTTAAAGCACATACAACCTGTTAACGTTAACCTCCAGTTATGCCCTTAAGAATAATCAAAATCGTTTAAATTTTTGTAGCATAAAAATTCAAAATATATATTTGAGTTTTAAACGTCAGATAACTGGAGTTTATTTGCAGTTTCTTTTCTTTTGCTAATTATGTGCTTTAAAACTTTTTGAAACCAAAAATTAAACACCAAATTTAAATATAAAAAATTTTGCTAAATTTTGTAGTCATACATACATACATATAATAATTATACACTCACTTAAAATAATAAAAAAAAAAAAAACATTTCTCGCCAAAAAAAAACACATCATTCTCATCATCATATTTATTCAAAAAGTATTTAAACTAGAGTTATATACAAACACACACCTACATTTTATACTTTTATAGCGTACAGCAATAAAAAAATAAATTTTTTACAAACTTGTAAATGTTGTTTATATTTAAAGGAATGTAACCAGGTATTTAACCAAAACAAAAAATGTTCATGCAAATTAGAAAAATTTGTATTTTTTCTTCTTTTTAATAAAAAATTTCTCCACTTTAATATTTTTTATTAAAGACATATTTTAACAATAAAAAAACTTAATGATTTTAATTTAACAAAATAACAATTATTATTATATAGTACACACCATGGGCACAACAATATAAGGTAGCCACATTAGAAAATACGTTCAGGTATTGGCAATAGAATTTGACCGTTAAGAACATAATTAATTCCAAGTTTATTGCGCGTGAAGAAAAAATTGTTTATTTCTAGTTTTGTTTAAACTAAATCTATTAAATATCGCGATAACTAAATAAAAAAGTGATTAAATTAAAATCTTAGCTTGACTTTCCAGGGATAAATATTGAAAACTCTCCCTAATGTTTCTACCTTGTGTATTATTGTAGCATGGTACATACAAAATCACTGAAAATTAAAGGCAAAACCTTTAAGACTTTCAAAAAACTTTTTTTGATTTGAAGCATCTTGAATTAAATTTAATTTACTGGCATAATTGTCAGCTTCATCGGCATTATTGGGTGGTTTTAAATGGTTTACATTGTCATTAGTAGTACATTTTTGCCACTCCGACAAATCAACATACAGATTATGGTAGTTTGCTTCAGCGTTTATGTCCTTAGGCAAGACATGAGAAGTTCGTAGCTTTTGTAAAAATTTCACTGGAAATAAAGAAAATAATAATTTAACGAATCAGCCAGAAATTAGATACAACTTACTATTTATATCATTAAATTGTAGTTGTTTGGAGTTATCTGACCACCATTTAATGATTAAGCACAGATAATGTTTTGTCGTTTCCTCAGACTCTCTAAATAAAGATGTCAAATAGTTGTCACAAAATATGACATGCAATAGTTGCACGGATAAACGTGAAATTTCGGCCACCTGCAAAGTACCTAAGAACAAACAAATTAAACAGTCTAGTAATGACAATTAAATACATATATCAAATCCACTTACAATGTTCCTTTTTATGCAGTAACCATTGTCTAAGAAGTTGAAAGATCAATGTCACTACGCTCAGGCATAATTTCACATAACATTCGCATCTTGCACTTGTTAAATCTGTGGTGTTATTGTGCCCTGCTGTTATTGTTGAGGATGATGAAATATTCGATTTAGTTGCCAAATTTGTTGTTGAACTCTGTTCAGTTGTCTCAAAATCCATTTTATTGTTGCTAGTATTATTAGAAACATCATTCAGTCTTTCATTATTTCCCTCTACTTCGTCGTCATCGTATAGAGGCAACAGTTTTTGTAAAAATTTTGGTGGCCTTTGAAAGCACTGATATACAAAACGCACATGGTTTAAACATATTGCAACAAGAAGTTTAAAATGCTGTAAACGTAGACACATACTCAGTGGGAATGCAATTTCTAGTAGACCACAGTAAACCTAAAAAAGATTTTAGCAAAATGTTAAATAGTTAAGGGCCATTGTTACAACTTCCCTATAAGTTCGAAATAGTAAATGTTAACTTTAAGTAATAGAAAAAGTTAACTTTTACTATATCGAACTTATAGGGAAGTTGTAATAATGGCCCTAAAAGTTAAATAAACTGTACCAGTAAATTTAAAATAGGTGTCGAATTAAAAAAAATAATTTCTATGGCGTTATTTAGAAATTCGGACCAACAATGGGTCATAATCGGAAAAAATGTAGACATGTTTTTCAATTGTTTAAAATTTTGAGAAAAACAAATAATTACAAACCAAATCAATTCCAGTTAGAAATCTGAAAGTGGTCCGAAAAAAACTTAGTTTTACGTTTTTCTGAAAAAGCAAAATTCTATAGCAGATGAGATTATTCCGCCAAAAATATCGTTACCTTAATAGAGAAAATCTTGTTTTTTTTTGTAAGCCCAGATTTTCGTTTATTTCAATAAATGGTCCGCTCATCATAATTATCCAAAAAAAAATATCGACTTAAAAAAACACGAGTAAGGCCCTTTCTATATTAAGGTGACGATATATTTTTTATTTCCACCAAAACTTGATTTTTTAGCTAAACAAAACTTTTTTACTGAATTTCAATTTAGCAAAAAATATTTTTATAGATTTATTATTTTATACTTGGATCTTTTAAACAAACTTTCAATTACTTACCTGCAATAAACAAGATTCGTTAGAAAATCTATATGTGGAACGCACTCGATCTGCCACAAATGTCGATGCTGAACTATTGACACACACAAGTTCCAAGGCATTGGGCAATCTACAACATTGCCTTAAACCAATTGATAGTTCCCTGAAAATCCAGGCGCTAGGGCGAGAAAATACCAACGACTTCAAGAGATCAACCAACATTTCCAAACAGTTTACAGGCGTTGTCGCCGATACGTGAAGCAGTAAGCTGTTTAACCAAACAGCTAAAGCTTCCAACACTCCAAAGTGTTCGCAAATTTCACGGGCAAATCCCAGTTTCGATACCGAATCTGTGACAATTTGCAAAAGATAATATTCACCATGTTTGTGTTGCAATAGGGAGCATGTTAACTCCGGCACTTGTTGGCAAATAATGGACAAAGCCGCAATGTAAAGTCTTAAACATATGCAGCGTTCATCGTCGTATAATTCGGCGGGTTCTTGTAAACAACGTACATAATCATCACCTCTTGTAGGAGATTTCGCATTGGTAAGAGAGTAATCGTGGTAGGGATGTATACGACGATTCTTGGGAAACTCTAAACTATGAATGTAAGACCAAAATTCGGGCAAAACTTTGCTAACAGAGTCTAAGCAGCATTTTGAGAAATTATCTGGCAATTTTTCAACTCCTAATAGTTGTAGCTGGGCCAATTTTGTTTGTATGTTTTCCAATTCAAGTTGGAATAGAGTTCTTTGCTTCTTGGAACTACCCTTGTCCCATGAATGCTCATATATCATGGGATGAATTTGGCTAAGGCTACATTCTTCCAATTGAGTTGCTAACGTTGTACCTACATCCAAACTTGGCATTCTCATAAGACACTTTGCCAGGCGTCGCTGTTGTTTGCTTGACGAGGATGTGACAGCACGCGGGTCTTTCCGTCTTTGTTTAATTTGCACTTGTCTGATAGACTCATCACATATACTTTGTTGTAGACGCTCTGAATCATCCTCATATTGCATTTTAACTAAAGAACATTCCATTTCTTTCATACGGACTTCGGCCTCTTTCGCCTGTACGGTCTTTAGCAACTCATCCATTTTTGACTGACATTCGTTTTGAGCATTTTGCGCGGTTAAAATCTTTTCCATTTTCAATATTTGAGCCTGTTGTTTTAGGTGACGTAGCTCATCGCGCAGCAATAATGATTCGCCTTCTTTAGAAGAAATTTTTGTTTTTGCCTCTGTCAGATCGCTGCTTAATTTGGAGTTTTCTTTTTTTAAAACGTCGACCTTCTCCATTAGAAATTTGATTTGTCTCTCCGATGCCAATTGTCTGCGAGCAGCACTTTGACTGGAGGGTAATGTTGACTCTGGCCCGGTATTTTGGGATAATACAAATTCCATAGCATCCTCTGAGCACTGTTGAGGAACATTGGGTTTCGGCTTTTGTGTTGGAACACTTGACTGTGATGCTTGTGGCGGTGGTGCAGGCTTTTTAAAAACGACCGGATCTGATATTTGCACAGCGGCCAATAGTTCAAAGTCATCATCGTCATCTTCAAACATTTGTGACAAAATATCTGGTGCTGGTATTTCAGTTGCAACTTGCCGTTGTGTACTTGTAGTAGCTGCATTTGCAAATTCTGAAAACGTTATTTCGCTTTCGGTTAGATTCATTCCATTGTACTGCTGCTGTTGCATTGTTCTTTGGTTAAAACCCTTTTCGGCAGCGACTGCTGCTTCAGCCACTTGTGTGGCCAGTAAGATGACGTCGTCGTCATCATCATCCCAGAAATCATTAGTAATACTTTTGATTGGTGACACATTTCGCACGATTGGTGCTTTCGAAGACGTAGGTCGTGCTCTTGCATCCGACGTACTTCTACTGCTAATACTTATGTCCAGTTTTGGCTTTTTCATAGAACGCCCAAATTCTTTCATCGGTTCAAAACGTTTAGACATTTTAAATTGTCAAAAGTTTGTGGCGAAACTAAACTATTTGCTACATAAATTAGGAATTGTTGTGTGAAATAACTTTTAATTACAATCTGCACTAAAAATTTGACATAAACAAAAATCTTGTTGGGCACTTATAGGGTTCTTATAGTTGAAACAAAAGTCAATCTTTCGATAATTAAAAGTCGAACTTTCGACTTTGCTATTTATATAAGGTTGACATTTTTCGACTTTTCATCCAGTTTTAATGTAAATGAAAAACGCATTTTAAAACAGAAATTTAGTTAGTCGACTTTTGAATTTTTTTGGGATAGCATCAATTGTTCGACTATTTCAGTAAAAGGTTGATTATTCGTGAAATCTACTTATAGAACCCTAACATTTAACAACACTGTTTTATATGTCAATGTGACCAATTAAAAAAAATTACGTAAATTGTATTACATTTTTGAAAATCTAATAAAATTGTTGTTTACACGATGCAATTGTATTATGATACATGGATTTTTGGCTAATACTCAGTATTGTAGTCTGAAAATACCTTTATTATTATTTAACGATGCGTAATTTATTATTCATATTCAGAATTTGCAACTTTGCTTAATATTGTCCTTTACACTCAGATTATTATTCCCAGGTTTTTTGTTCTTAGAGTAGCTCGGTATTGTAATATACATATTTTTAATTTATAAGAATTATATAATTTAAAAAATACTGACTTCAATTTTGTGCGTTTTTCAAAATCATGATTGTGTAAAGAGACCCTGTTGTGTTACGCTTTGGTATTGTCATTTAACAACTCTGTAATTTCTACAATGTTTACATTTTTTTGTCTGCACGTGTAAATATAAAACTTGAAGCCGTAGAGAATATTTCAATTAGTTTTATACCATAAATACAAATAAATTAAAAAATATGGGTCAAGAAAAGCCAAAATTGTATATGGACGAATATAAGCTGAAGCAGGATCCACAAGACTATGGCTTGGCTGACGATCCCGTCGACATTGAAACATTTAAGAAAAAAATGCAAATTATTGTTGTCAGGTATATAGAAAACATCTTGCGTCAAATGTAAATATTTAATACAAATTTTACATTTATTTTAGATACGAAAACAATGAACTGGAATTTGATATGATTGGTGTACATCCTGCCATTGCTAATGCTTATAGGCGTTTAATGTTAAGCGAAGTTCCCAGCATGGCTTTTGAAAAGGTTTTCATATACAACAATACCTCCATAATACAGGATGAAGTTTTGGCTCATCGCATCGGTTTGATACCGGTCAAGGCGGATCCGCGTTTATTCGAATACCGCAGTGAAGAAGATGAACAGGGAACAGAACTGGACACTTTGGAATTCGAATTGAAAGTAAAGTGCACACGACGCAAGGACGTTAAAGATTCTTCCAATTTCGAAACCATCTACAAGAATCATAAAGTGTATTCGGGACAAATAAAATGGCTGCCCAGAGGCAAACAAGCTCAATTGTATTCAGAATCGGATGTGGGTTGTATACAAGACGATATTTTGATTTCACAAATGAGACCAGGTCATGAATTTGATTTGAAATTGGTAGCTGTTAAGGGTGTTGGCAAAGATCACGCAAAATTTTCACCTGTTGCCACCGCCTTTTATCGCCTTTTGCCAGAGATTAAACTTAAGCGAGAGGTTAAGGGAAAGGATGCCATTTTGTTGCAAAAGTGTTTTTCTCCTGAAGTTATAGGTATTGATGATGATGAGCGGGCATACGTTAAAAATGCACGTTATGATACATGCAGTCGCAACGTCTATCGCTATCCCGAATTGGCCGACTCAGTTGAAATGTCAAGAATCCGTGATCATTACATATTTTCTGTTGAGTCTGTGGGAGCTCTGAAACCAGACGTTATATTTGTTGAAGCCGTAAAAGTTTTAAAGAAAAAATGTCGCAAATTTTTGGATGAAATAGAAGCAGCATAAAATTAAAAAATTAGTAATAATTTTAAGTAATATATAATAAAATTTGTTAAAAATATAAATATACATACATATATTTTACAAACAAGAACATTTTTTATGAATTATATTTTTCAGAGTTAATTTCGGATAGTGTATTTTTAAATTCGTTAAAATAAACTATCTAATAATCAACAATTACAGATAATTTTATAGAATAAACGAATGTTTTAGTTCAGAGCGGTACAACTCTTCGCAAATCTATATATCAATTGAATCAGGACTATACCAGATATAGTATATAATCTTATATACTCTTCACCAAATTATACATACTATAAAATACAAAATATTACAAATTTAACAAAAAAAATGTTTATTTTTTTTAGTGAAAAATAGCATGACATTTTTTTTTAAATTTCATTAATTTTTTTTTAATTTAAAAAAAAAATAGTATGACAAAAAAAATATTTTTCCGGAGTTTGACCCATTGTAGGTCCGACTTATTATGGCCTTATGCAATTTCTTGAAATATCTATCATTAGATATCCATATTGTCTATATTAATGACTTAGTACATAATCCAGATATAGAAAAAAGGCCAAAAAACTAGATTGTCCTGCTTATATCTCAGCCATTAGTGGTCCGATTTCAAACAGCAACCGAACTGGGTTTATAGTGGATACATTGATGTATGAAACCAGTATGGAAGTTATTTGGGGGCTACGAAAAGTATATACTTTGTGGGGACGCAATTGAAAAATGTAGAAATTACAAATGGAATGGCAAGCTGATATACCTATTCCCTTGCCACTCATGGTGTACTGTTAAAATGACCAATCGAAAAAAACCTTCAGATAATTTTTTAAAATTTATTTCCTAGTATCTGAATTAATTTACAACTTTGGATATCAAATACAACTCTTAACGGTATTGAGTTGTTTACTTTATGAATAGTTGTTTGGCAACAAAAAAAAAACATAAATGTCAAAATAAAATGAGTAATATCTACGTCAGCCGTTAATAAGCCAAACGCATTAAGTCAAAAATATATTAAAGTTAATATCGAATAGCGACCAAGATTCAGCATCTTTTTCTACCATAAATATCTATTTTTTAAGAATTATTTATATTATAATAATAAAGTCACATAATCTATGATGTAATAGTTATTAGTAAAACGGTGTAATATCAGTTCCCGCTATAGGATATAATTATATTCTCCAACAATAATATTAACCTTTATTTCCAAATGCTAAATGTGCACATAGTCACATTGGCAATTAAACAGTAAATCAATAATATGTGTTTAATAAACACATACATAATAATCTTTATAATATAAACGTCGTTTTATTAAAATAAATATGTCTAAGAACTCCGGTGAGTTAATAATATAATAGCTGTGGTTAACCAATTTTATAATAAAATCATTTTTTTAGATAAACCCCGATTATACCCTTCTACAGCTCCATCAGCTCCTGATGACTTTCAGGTATAAACACTGATATTTATATTGTATGTATGGCTATTATGTATTTTTGTTTTTAATCCAGAGGGGACCACCGCCTCCTTCATATGAAGAATGTTTAAAAATGAATGGCGCTGCTGGAACTGCTCCCCATCAATATACATATTCTAATCCTACTCCATACCAACAGCAGCAAGCATTCCTACCACCACCAGGTCCATCATCATCCTACGGTTATGCTAATCCCTATCAAACGCATATTCAACAACAGCAAATCTTTTATAATACAGCAAACCCATCACCACAATCAGGCATGCCGCAAACAACTGCAGAAAATGTTTTGTATTTAGCTAAAGGTGCCAAAGTAAGGACTACAGCCACCGGAGCCATAAGTATACCGCCGCCACCTCCTGGATGCGCACCAACGCCCGGCCAAATGGCTGCAATGTCTGGTCAACCGGTGATGATTAAGAAAGAGAAAAAATCGTTTTTCTAAATAAGGATCTAACTCGTTTCCAGCTGATACAATGTACCTTTGGTAAACGATAGTGCCTCCTTTCTATTAAAATATTAGTTTCCATTTAATAGTCTGTGGACCATGTTCTAACAATATAATACTATAAAATTATATAAATATGGATCAATAAATGTGTTAAATATCAAAAATTGAATTCAGTTTTTAAAGCTTTGGATCAATAAATGTGTTAAATATCAAAGATATTAAGTTTTTCAAATCCCATAAAAGGGCCGAAAAATATTCCTTAATATTATTGGAATCACTTTAAATCTTATTGACCCTATTGGGGGTTCATTTGCAACTTTTTTCAAGACTTTTACTAAATAATATACATATAAGACAAAGGTGTGAAAGAATTCCATTAAAGCATTCAGAAAATGTATATATAGGAGTTTCCATATAAAAAACCTTAAGTTCTGCTGAAGCAAGACTTTAAAGAGTGCTATTAGGGTAAATATTCTTAATGAATTCAACATTCAGACTAATTTTTTTTTAGAAGATTTTGTACTTTCTTCTGGTTACATGTACATAATGGTTTATAATAGAGCGAAATAAATTGCATTACAGTATATAGGAATTATTGTAGAACCATGTATGAATGTTTTAGAAGGATCAGCAATGCCCTACTGGAACATCTTATGAGATAATGCAGAGTGGAATGAGTATGGGATCTTATAGAATGTGTTAACTGGTTTTTTAAAAGGCCTACAAAGTGAAGCCCTAGCTATTTTTCACACTGAAAATTTCTCCAATATTTCTCCATATTTTTTCTTTTTATTTCATTTTAATGTGCAAATATTGACAAATTAATATTTTAATACTTACCACTTCTCATTCAAACAATTAAATTCACACAATTAAACTTACTTTTCTTCGAGTTCTTGCATATATTTGATTATTGATTTTATTCGCAAACATATTGCTCATGTTTGCAAAGTAGCCAGTCAGTTTAATGCTTTTTTTCTGGCTTTTTAACAAGATGAAGATTGAACTATTACTGTTTTTATATATAAATTATGGATAAATTGTGGTACTCTTCTGGGTTTGACAAATAGTAAAAAAATTACGCCAATAGACGGTCTACTTAAAATAGAGGTTCATAATATGTACTATCGAATGTATTTACACGCACAAAACCATCTTCACCTCCAGAAGCGTAACTTTTACCATCTGGATGGAAAGCCAAACTGTTAATAGGACCGAAATGACCCTTAAGACGAGCAAACTCTTCTTCGTATATCAAATGGAAGAAACGAGAATCAAATTTACCGGCCTTTGTTGATGTAGTGGTTACTTCCATAGCATCTTGACCACCACCCAAAACAACGTGATCTAAAATAGGACTTATAGCCGCAGAATTCACAGGACGTTCAGTCTTGTAAGTCTTGAGGCACATCAACGATTCAGAATCAAATAACTTTGCAGATGTGTCCTTGGAGGCGGTGACGAACATGGTTCCATCCTTATACATTTGCATGTCGTTGATGCCAGCGGTATGATCATTTACGGAATTCATTTCACGGCCTTTGCGAATATCCCAGATAGAAATCTGACCATTATCATGACCTGAAATAGATTGATTTGTTAAAAAGATAATTAATATCCAATAGACAATTGTATGGTTGTATAAACTTACCAGTTATAATAGTTTCATCTAAAGGACCCCACAACATAGAAGTGATTTTAGATTGCAACATGGGTATCCGTAAAATAGGGGTTTGCTCAGATAAGCTAGAGTCGGCTGTGCGCACATCTATAATAAAAAGCTCGGAGTTTTGACCCATAGCCTTATCTGTGGAGTATGCAGCTTGGTTGCCCGAATAACTGAAGTTACAGGTACGAACAGAAGACTTTGCAGGCAAAGAAGCAGTAACTGTACCATGTTCAACATCCCAAATTTTTGTTGTCATATCACCTGAACCAGTTATTAATTTCGAAGTAGTCCAATCCACATCCAAACACCACACGGCACCTTGATGACCATCATAAGTGCCCAGACGTTCACCATTAATTGACCACCAAACATTGGGTTTTTGATCTTTTGAGCATGAGAACAACAAATCGCCCTCACGGTTATATTTGATTTGGGTAATGGAACGTTCATGTCCCTGAAGCATTAAAGGTCTCTAAAAACGTCACATAAAAAAGAAAACATGTTTGTAATTAAATGAATGTCTCTGAAGAATACACTATAATAGCATTTGTTAGGTTATGTAGTACAAAACAGCCAATACTAAAATGTACAAAAATTTGCCAATTTACACATTAAACTATAGGTTTATTACATTTATTTTAATTTTTTTATATATCAGTTTTAGATTTCACTATATTTTTTATAAATATTTACCATTTTATGGTGGTTTTTATCACTTTTTCTTAAAAAAATTATTTGCAAATTCCATTCACTGAGAGCGAACTGTCAAAAAGGAGCGTTCGTGTTCGCTAGCAGTGCTGACAACATTTAAAACAACAGTACAGTACGCCACACAAATAAATGGATACTACATTCTTAACATTTATAGGGTAGCAAATAAGATATATTAAATATGCTTTGGTAGCATATAAGATTTTAAAATACATATTTTGTTCATATTTTCTCAATTATTACGAAAGCCTTGTTTGAGCATACAAATTAATATTTGAACGATTATCAAATAAAAGATTTTTAAAGTCATAAATGAAAATATATGTATATCGTCACCTAAAATGCAAAAGGACCTATCAACACTTTCAAATTTTACAGGAGAGACAAAAAACATAAAACAATTTATAGTGTTGTGGTTATAAATATGATATTCTTTCTTCAATAAAGTCGTTATTTTTAAAAATAGAAAGCTAAAAATTTGTGAAGACGTGTGCCTTTATGCGCTGTGCCAATATCCATTAAAAACTCAATTTTTAATTTAATCAGGAAAGAGTTATTTTTCACCAGGACAATGCAAGGGTGCTACGACTTGCTCCCTCATCCGCCCTATTCTTAGGGTGCCGCGACGGACTAAACGATAGTGTGCTGGGTTATCAATCTGAAGGTTGCGGGTTAGATTCCGGTCGAAGACTCTGTAGAAAAACAAAAAGCTTGTGATTGTTAAAAAAAATCGTATTATGATAAAATAAGCTAATTACATATAACACACTTTAACCTAGTAATGCAGAATATTGAGAAGCAATTCATATTTCCGAATCAAGGGTCTGTTGAATTTCGCATTATTTTAATATTTTTCTTTATAGACGGATTGTAATGGTTTTAATGCATTTGAGTCTAGTGTATATCGAACACCGGCTTCGCTTTGTATATTTGTTCTGTGTAGCTGTTCTCAAAGGCCGGACTGAAGAATTTTCATTCATGTCAAAGTCATCTTTTATTTTATGAGGACCGATTCATAAAATTGGCCATATTTTCGATTTAAAGTCCAGTGAGATCAAGGTGCATATAATAAGGTGTCATCGGTAGTAGGGTTCTATAAGTCGATTGTTCGAACAATCGACTTTTTGGTCGGAAAAAAGTCGAATAGTCTATAAAAGACGAAAATAGACGATAAAAGTCGAATAGTCAATAAAAGTCGAAAATAGTCGAAAAAAGTCGAATAGTCGATAAAAGTCGACATTTTTGATTGTTAAAAAATATTTAATTTCAACATTAAACTAAAACTATTGCAATTTGGTATACTTGCATTTTTTGTAGTGTATGCTAATATAAATAATAAATAAATGTTTATAAAATAAAACTTTTTTCTACACAAAATTCTTTCAACATTCTTCTAACTATTATCGCCTTGATAAATTTTATTTTTATTGCTAAACATTACAAAAGGCGCATCAATAAATGTAGAAACTATATATTTTCTACAAGAAATGGTAAAAAGTTGAAAATAGTCGGAAAGTCGAAAATAGACTAAAAAAAGTCGAAAAGTCGATTTAACTGAAAAGTCGAAAGTTCGAAAAGTCGACTTTTTTTCAGCTATAGAACCTTAATCTGCAGCACAGCTGATTATAGAAATATCCCGCATAATTGTCAAATTACACATATAAAAAATATTCCCGCGAACGAATGTCAAACTCCATATATAAAAAATATGTGAATTCACCTGTATTTATTTAAATTTTCACTGCTGTCACCTTGTTATATACGCCTTGAGTGGGATTTAGTAACCTGTTGTTGGGGAATTTTGGGGATACAAAAACGATAACTGGGGATGAGGAATGAAAAAATATTGACAGCACTGCTCTACGAGCCGGACGATTTTAGTCACTTTTAACGCATTTACGTAAATTTTGTGATTAATAAGAAAAAAGTTAATTTTTTGAATTAAATAGTAAGATGTCTCGCAACTTGCAAAGATTTTTCATAAATTGTCGCAATCAACTGGCTGGCCGTAATGGGAGTTTCAATAAAACACAAAATTTAACGGTGCAACAATGTCGTTTTGCGGCAACAGATCCCGTAAAGGGAAAAGGACCAATTACATGGAAAAGTTTTGCTGCCATAGGTGGTATGGGGGCAGTTGGTCTAGCCTTTATGCTGTACGTTAAACACGAAAAGGAAGAAGCTATTTTAAAGGAACGTAAGCGTCAGTTGGGCAAGGCCGCAATTGGTGGACGGTGGGAGTTGATAGATGCCCAAGGTAACTTGAGAAAGTCTGAAGACTTTTTGGGCAAGTGGCTATTAATATATTTTGGTTTTACCCACTGTCCCGATATATGTCCTGATGAATTGGAAAAAATGGCTGCTGTGGTTGATGAAATTGGTAAGCAAGTAGCAACAGTTTTTTGATATAATTTTTTACACTTGTTTTTCATTTTTAGAAAAGTCTCCTCAGAACTTGGAAGTACAACCCATATTCATCACAGTCGATCCAGAACGTGACTCCAAAGAAGTTGTGGCTAAATATGTCAAGGAATTTTCTCCAAAGTTGCTGGGTCTTACCGGTACTGTGGAACAAATAAGCAAAGTTTGCAAAGCATTTAGAGTTTATTTCTCAGCCGGTCCCCGTGATCAAGATAATGATTATATCGTTGATCATACCATTATTATGTATTTAGTAAATCCCGAGGGTGAATTTGTCGACTATTATGGCCAAAATCGTGACAAAGATCAGTGTGTTAGTTCAATATTAATGAACGTAGCCAAATGGAATTCATTGAATAAGAAATCGTGGTTCAGTTGAATTCCAATGAAACTTAATACATTTTAATATGCTGTTATCTGTACAAAAAAGAGTTGTATATGAAATTTACTTTAATTTAAGGCGCTTGATTGCATTATCTTTTTCTTGAAATAAAATATTTATAACAAATTTTTTTAATTAGTTTTGCTATTTTAGGGTGCTCTCATGAATTAAATAAACAAGAACAGCAGTATTACAATTGGTCAACATTAAAGCTTTTAGCAGCTTTAATGTTAATGTTAGCAGCTTTAACAGTTAATGTTGTTATACGTATAAAGAATGTTAATAATAGCGTGTTGATAACAGTGTTCAGAAATAGATGTTAAATTCATTTTAAATATCGGAATCTTATATTTTTGTACCACGTCTTTTAATTTTTTAATCACTATGGTCCATCCCAATGGGTTTGTAGTTTGGGAGACAGTCCTTTCTTTCGTTGTGGGTTATAAAATAGTACAAGCTTTCCTTCGTTAAATCCTTCAGAACTCGATCATATCTGGCTTTCATTGTATCGCTGGTCATTTTTATGTCTGCATACGAATTAAAGGAGAGTTTTAATTGTCTTCATTTACCAACCATTCACCCTTATTCTATTCGCCGTCGTCAGTATTGAGTCAAAAATGGTATATGTTTCGTCGATATCGATAACAAATGGTTACTATTGACAGAATTTTATACTTTTATAAGTCGGGTTAAAGTACAAACGCTGTCAAAAGTTACGAATTGCTATAGATATCGGCGAAACATATACCATTTTTTGACTCAGTATTGACGATGTCGACGACGCTAAATAGAATAAGGGTGATTATGTCATCATAATTATTTTTATTGCTAATTGATAATCATTTTTTTGTATGTACAAAATATAATGTACATATCGCTCATTTGCTGCAACAACGTAATAACTCAAAATCCGGGTGTTTTGAACTGAGTAATACAAAATGTGTGGCGTTCTTTAGTCTTTCATATAGTTTTATCAGTTTTAAAAAAGTCAATTATTTTTTGTATGAGTGTTTTTTCGTTGTAAACGTCAAAATTAAAATTCATGATTTCTCGTATATTTGACAAGTAAAAGTTTGGGTTAAATACAGATTAGAATGATATTAATATTTACAATTTAAATCAGGTTTTATTTCTTAAATTCTGATTTGTTGAAAATTTATTTAAGAAATAGTAAAATTTCATAAAATATTCGAAACGACTTTTTGTTGAATTATGACGTTGTTGCAGCAAAAAAACAATTGATGTTAATTCACCCTTATCGTGGTTGGCGTAAACGTCATACGCCTACAAGAGTTTCGTACTAGATTAAAGAAACAGTTTGAATTTTATCTTTAATATAGTACGAAGCAGTGGGCCTTTTCGGAAATGCATCACTTCGCTGCATTTGATGCGCATCTGTGATTAGTTTGCGATGCTGATGCAAATAATCTTATGGTGTTGCGCAGACAATGCATCAGCCATTTGTGTGATGTTTGTCTTGGAACTCAAGACATTTGTAGTGTTGCCAACTTTTGCGCATCAGATGCAGCGCAGTGATGCATTTCGGAAAAGGACCAGTCGTAGACGTAAGACGTCTGTTCGTATTTATATACACAGTATCATCTTCTGGTTGTTTCATGAATTAGCTAACGGACAAAACTAGAATGTTCTATTTCTAGAGTTTTTATTAGCATTGTTGCATTCAGTTGATAGTAGGTGTGTTCGCGTACTTTCCAGTAAAAAATATCCAGTAACTTTATTTTAGAGAGTAAAAATAAATTACTCTAAATCTGAAAAATTACAAAAAAAAATTCAAAACGTTTGTATTGTGTTATTTTAAATATTTACTTTGCAAACATGTAAATTGTATTAATTTTCAACTTTTTAGTTTTGTTTATATTTGCAACCATAGGTTTTAAACATATTTTTATGTTGATATTTTTTACTGGACAAAAAATGTCCAGTAAAAAATATCATGTTCTCTCGTTACAAGTTTTTAAAAGTAAACGAACAGAATCCAGTAACTTCGTGATTATCAAGTACGCGAACACTACTAGTGTAATTTCGTAACGATATTTATTAAAAAACTCTACAGAAATTCTAACACAACTTTTGTGATTTCAAACAATCCCGTATACTCTTCTTAATGCACGGAGTTGAGGAATTATACATTGTTTATGGAAGAAAATTAAGTTTAACATGGGAAAAAGACATACCTTTAAAAATTAATTCTTCAAAACACGCACTTTTTGTTGGTTTCAAAATTTTTATTTCATAAATCGGATTTTTTCTTGGTTTGTTTATTATTTATCGGTTTAAAGTTATTTTCCATTAGAAAATGTTTGGTTTTTTACCTTTTTCTTGTAACTACTTATTATTAGTTTAGATGGTTGGTTAATCATTTTATTATTTTGAAAATTTTACATATTTTTCATGCATGTAACGACCGTTTACATATGTATGAATATGAGTAAATGTATTGTATGTATATAATGTTTGTTTTTTTCATTACATTTAATTTTGTTGAAGTTTTTTCATCATCATTTCAATTTATTTATGTGTGGTTTCTCTAATATTCTTATAACACTATATTATTTTTTATTTAATTGTTTCGTTTTTTATTTTATTTTTTATTTCATTAAATGTATATGTATATAAAAAAATCAAAAGGATTTAATATTATTATGGTTGCTTGTTTGTTTTATTTCATATGGTATGTTATTGTGGTATTATGGTACGTTCTCCTTTTAATAGTATCTACAAAAAATGTTTAAGTGGTGTTTCTTTTTCTGTATAATAAGCTGGTAAATTGTTTTATTTTTTACGATTTTTTTTTAATTTTTTCAAAACTGTTTACTAAAAAGGAATTTTCGCATAAATTTATAGTAGAGGCATTTTTTAAATTGCTTTATATTGTATAAGTTTGATGAACATAATGTTTAAAAAAAAAACCAAATAAATTAAAAGAAAATATTCATTTTGGGGATTTTATATATAGATTTTTTATTTTATGTATTTATTTTATACTTTAATTATAACTTAAAAATTTTAATATATATATTTTTGTTTATGCAATAAGCTTTCTTGTGTTATTATGTAATTAAATTATACTTTTGATAAATTAAATTAAAATAAAAAATGTACATTCGTATATAAAAGTACTAATATGTTGATTTGTTGATTTTAACTGCATGCATAATACAATCAAAAAAAATATGCTTTAAACATTATAATCAATATTAAAATAAATTTTAAATTAAAACAACAATACATATACATATGTAACTTATGTTTTTCTCTTTATTTCTTTTAATATCAAGACATTTGTAATTCAATAAATTGTTTGCTTTGTCCTTAATTCAAAATTAGCTTGCTATTGAGCTGCTGAATACTTTGCATATCTTGTAGTAATTTTTATGCATAAAAGTTTCTAGCTGGTTGACAAACATAAATTTTTCTGCTTAGATACGGCTGAGTGATTTTAATAATTTTAAATTGTTGTGAACAATAGAATCTTATAAGGTGCTATGAATTACAACTTATTTTACAAGTCTAATAAAATGCAAAGGTGCTTATTCGGGTCTACAAGTCTACTCAGAAATATTGTGAAAAAAGCTACAGAAATGAAAATGGCCTATGATTTAATGGTTGTTCTACAATATTATCGAAATAGTAAAATTATGAATAGTTTTTTTTTTTAATTTTAATGACAGTAGCTTATTGTTGGCACCAATTATTTAGATAGTTAAATAAATAAATTTTATAAACATCATCGCTTTATTTCAAAACTAGTGTATGGCCAAAGGTTCAAATTAAATATATTCTCTTAACAATTCCATTAAAGCATTTAGTGCGAATTAATTCGTGGTCTTAATTCCTTAGTGCTCCAAATATATTGACCTCATTCCTTTAAGAATTCATTCTTTATAGAATTAAATCTTTGCTGAATCATAATTTTTTTTTTAATTCAAATCCATTACAAAATTACTTAATAAAATTGATTGAATGATTAAATTTTTCTTTAATTCAAACCTGTTTCAAATAGGCTTAATAAGGCCGGGTAACTTATTAAATTTTAAACATAGTTTAGGCCTAATCAAAGAAAAAAATATTTAATTTCTGCGAAAAAAATATGTTTAAAATTTTGATAAGTTATCAGGTCTAAGTAAATTTTTTAAATGTTTTAACTTATTTTAACATAATTTGCATTAGTTTTCAATTGATAAAAAATTAATGAATGAATTCTGTTATGAATTAATTCAACGATTAATGAAATCTATTTAATAAAAGCCTTTGAATGAAGCTAAGTAATTAGATTTTGAGAATGGATTTATGGAATGCATGGCTGACACTTTTTTTGTGCCGAATTAAGTCTTCGGGGAGCCACATATCGGATATCTATTTTTGCAAAAACTCTTTCATCTATCTTTTACTTTTTTAGGTTTGGGAACCAGTAAGATTAAATGTTATGTAAACTAATTATTCTTTGAATTGTTATTTATTATTCAGGAGTATATCTTTGTAATATAAGTTTATTGGCCTTTTTTATATTACTGTTTGAAATATGTAAATAAAATAAAAATAAAAAATATATATTTTTCATCATTATTGAAGTTGATTTACCATAACTAGTAAGAGATAAACTTATATTCCATTTTTAATGTTTATATATTTCCGGATTATTTGGTCCATAAATAAGACGACTAGAAAGGAAGGAAGGTTGGAAGAGAAAGAGAAGAGAATTTCAAAATTTTTATTGAAATGTTTTATCTATTTAAAAACATTCTTAGATTTAGGGTTTTGACAGCTATTCTTCCGGTCTATTACTTTGGCCATTAAAATCAGTTACAAATATCAGCTTGCAACATATGAACAGAAAGAAGTAAGTTTCTTTGAAAAAATGGAGAAACTAGTAAAGTAGAAAGTCCTATTATCTAGATTCTATTGTTCACTTTCCCAAACATAATTCAAGTTTTTGTTTTAGTGTTTTAAATTAAAAACTACTTTTGAGACTTAAAGTGAAACGACTACTTTTCATCGGATGTTCTATATAATTTTTTTTTACAATATTTTATTATTCCTTCTTGATATATATGTTTTTTTTTATAATTTAGTTATTTTTTGCCGAGCAAAAATAAGTTATGTAATTTTATGTTAAAAAATTGTTATGCATAATTTATTTTAAATATTTCGCTCTCAGTTATTTGGTATAAGAGACAAATATTGAAAATCATAAACTTTATATATAAATGTTTTATTTATTTATAGTGCAATTTTGTTTTATTCATTCAATTCTACCCAAATATATTTTATTTAATTAATTTTTTCTTTATTATGTTTATATATTTTTTTTTATTATATTTTGTGTTTTTTTTTATATTTTATATGTATGTATGTTTGTATGGAATTTGCTATGATTTAAAACTGTAAAGATTAGTATGGAAATTATGTATTTAGTTTTGTTCGTTTTATATTGTTTATGTACTAAGTTCTACATTCTTTCAAAAAAAGTTCAAAATTTCTAAAATTTAAATGAGAATCTAAAATAATAAGTTTTGATTAAATTGGTTTACATATTTTTTTTTTTTTAAAAAAAAACTATAATAAAAAGAAAACTATTTTAAATTTATAAATTTTATACTTATTAAAACTTATAAATTTGTACTCCTTTTTCCAAATCTGCAATCAGCTTTTCAAAATCGTAAAGGAAAATATTGCGTAATCATTATTTAAATAATTTGAGAGGATATAATCTTGAATCAGTTTTTTAATTGGCGATTATTCCTTTTGCTTTTCTATTTATTTCCATTTCCTGTTTGTTTACATTGTTTATGTTTTGTTTTTGTACCGCCATTTTGAAGAAGAAATGCAGTACACCTCACTAAAACAATATATATTTCAGTGTTGTAAAAACAAAATGGTGTAAAAAATTTCACCGATGATTACAAAATGTAAAAAAGGAACAGTGTCATAAGTAAGAATTTAGTTTTTTTTAGAATCAACTTAATAAATGTATGATGTAATAATAGTTACATAAGGAATTTTTAAAATCTAGGAATAACATTTTAATGTTCATAAAATCGCAAAATTAATCGTGGAGCCATTAATAAATAAATTTTTTACGAAATAATCTTTAAAATACTTTGTTGTGGCTATTAATAAAAAATATGTGCATCATTTATATTTTGAATTTTCCATGGCCATGAATAAGATTTTATTTAAGTAAATCTTTAAGCTTTACAAAATCTTAAAGGAAAATATTATGTAATCATTAATGAAATAATTTGCAAAGGATATGATCTTAAATCGCTTTATTATTTGGTGCTTTTCTGCATTCTGTTTATTTCTCGTTTGAAGAAGAGAATAATTCAAAAACAATACACATCACAAACCAAAAGGTATTTGAGTGATGTAAAGAGAAAATGGAGTGACAAACCATTTATATTAAAATACAAAAAAAAAAATTGTAGAAAATATAGTTTTCTTTTTATTAAAATAAAATAAAAGTTGTTTTAAAAGTATAATAATATTTTAAATTCTAAAAAATGAGATTTTTTTTGTTAACTTTATATTGAATTTTAGTTTTAAATATGTATTTTTTTGTTTTGATGAATTAAAGGTTGTTATTTTAAGTTGTAGGTGTGTTTTTATTATGTAAATGTTTGTATTTTTTTTCTCATTTTGTAAGATGATATATTTTGATGAAATGCCTAAATGGTAAATATTTTATTTAACTTTGAGAATTCCCATTTTGTATTTATCATGTCATTGACCTAATGTTTTTTCTTTTAAAGGACATATGTGCATAATCATTGTAGTTTTTATAGTTTTTATATTTATAATTTTTTATTGTTTATATTTAATATTTTTTAGGTATATAAATGTAATGTGTGTTTTTGTTATGTATGCATAGTAATTAAATTTTATTATTTATTATTATTTTTTTATTATGTATGAATTTTTTTTATTTAAATTTATTTTTATTTTTGTATAATATATAATATAATAAATGTTAAAATTTATTTGCTTGCTCATCATGCATTTTATCATTCATCATCTTCATTATCAATCATTATGATAGAGAGGGATTCGACAATATAAGCTACGTTTCTTTAAATGAATCTTAATTTTTGTTTCTATTTTATTTTAATAAATAAAAAGTCGACATTCGTTCGTAAGTTGTTACTGGTTGTTGTCATAGGTACTTCCAAACGACAAGACAAAGTTTTTTTTGTAAACTTCCAAATATAAAAATAAACAAATTTATAGGTAGTGATAGAACAAAATTGTAAATTATGGTAAAGTTCAGTATTAATATCTGTCTCGTCGGTGTTGATGTGTTGGTTAGTTTGATTAATAGATTTGGCAGTAGGATAAAAATTTCGAAATAAAATATTCAAGTTGTAGCCATAGAGAATAGACATAGAGCGGAAACTCTTCTGTCAAAGACCTAACTCATTTGTCAGAAACCTAAGTGGTGAAATGTATTAGTAGAAAAAACTATGTGAAAACAAAAACAACACTCGTATGTGTGATTATTTTGAGTAATTTTTTTGTTTGAGTTTTTTTCTAGTTTCCGCTCTATGTTTCTCTATGGTTGTAGCCACGTTTGAAATATGTACCTCAAGTCTTTTCTTACGTTTTTTTTTTACCTACTACACAACATGTCGAGATATAAATAAATAATTTGTTTGTTTGTTTATAAATATAAATAAATTTTTGTTTGTTTAATGGCTGCCTTTTCTAACCTCTCTACTCTAACAAAAATAACGGCATTTTGAAATTGTCGTTATGAATCAATTACAATCTCAACTCATTATTATCTTACGTAATCGTTGTTGTTTTTGTAGGTTTTGTCATCTAGACAAAGACCTTCGCTAAGCCATCGGCTCCCGCGCTGGCTATGTAGGGTTTGGTAGCATGAAACGCGACATCGAATATGCTCTCGTCGAACTTCTTGCGGTGTGCTGTGATTTCCTGCACGCACGTCTTATTGTCTAGATTCCATAGGCGTATTGAACAATCGTGAGAGCCCGATAACAAGTACAGACCATGGGCATCGACCGCCAGCGATGTGACTGGTTCCAAATGAGCGACCATCGAGTGCACCAATGTCCCCGAAGTGTTGTCCCAGAAACGTATGTGCCGATCCTCGTGAGCAGTGATCGTTATAGGCAACGTTGGATGTGAGATCACTTTGTTTATGAATTTCCCCGTGTTGCCGGACATCTCTTGAGCGGCTTCCAGCTTGATGATCTGCTTTCCGGTCTCGGTGTCATATATAATACAGTGGGCACTATTATAGGCCACCACGATGTGGTCGACCTCATTGCGCACAAAGTCAACCGACGAAGGGGCGCCTTCGGCTTCTGATGCTGTGTAAGTGCGAAGCAGTGGTTCCTTGGTATAGGGTGACCAAAGTTTGACCGTGCCATCGGCTGAGCATGATACAATGTTACTGTGCATGGTAGCAAGACCCCAGACAGCATCAGTATGGCCTTCTAAAGTTCCCGAATGTACACTGGGATCATAACAATCGTATGGATCTATGTTGGGGGACGGCAATTGCCAACACTCAATGTTGCCATCCAAACCGCCCGAATAGCAAGTGTCGCCGGTAGTCGACATACCCAAGCATAGAACGGGCCCAGTGTGAGCTCTGAATGTATACAAGGGCTCAACATCGAGACTAGCTGATTTTTTGGCTTGCACCGTTTTCTGTAGATTCCACAGTTTTAACGTATGATCCTCTGAGGCTGTTATAAGCACCGGCTCTTCTGGGTGGAAAATCAATGAACGCACTCCATCGAAGTGAGAACGTAATGTGTATTTGGCATTCCATGTCTTGCGATAACCAGCTCCACCGGCAGTGCCATCTTTTGCATTCGAATCGTACGAACCCTCTGAATCATTATTGACAGTCAATTGTGCCAACTCTCCCAAGCCCAAAGAGGCGTCGACATCTTCGTCACCTCCGGCGGTAACAGCTGTTATGAGATTACGACGAGCAGCAGCCGAAGCGGCTGTATTAACAGTATTATTGGTTTGTTCAACATTCGATGATGAATATCCTTGATGAGGCAGGTCATTGGGAAATTAAGGTAGTTTGGTGGTTGGTTGGTTGTTTGGTTGCATGATATTAATGATTACAATTTGGGATTATCATTTTTTGTCAAATTGAAATGTTTCCATTTAGAAGTAAAAGTTGGGAATAGATTTAAAAACACAGATATTAGTTTACAATGTAAATTAATGAAAAAAAAAAGAAATAGTAGATCTACATATATTAAATATAAAATGTATGTCATTAAAACCAAAAGTTCTCTAAAAAGCCAAGATAGTTTTAATAAAAATCCAATTTTTCTCAAAAAGCTGGTTACAAATTGTGCAAAATTATAAAATATCTTAAAATTTGTGATCTACAAAGCCTATGTAATTTAAAAAGAAAAGATAAAGAAAACAATCTTTAACATCGACGCAACAGAGTTAGGGATATATGTATGTATATATAACATTATGGAATGACAGTAGTGATACCAATTATTTCAATTTCTATTAATTGCTTCCCCATTCTGAGGACGCCGTTGTTAACATATTAATCGAACGAAAAAAGTGCAGTTGTATTTAAAATATAAGCTGTTTTTAAGTAAGAGAAAAGATTTAACATAAACTACATCAATAACATAATAAGCACCTTCTGTTATAAGATTTATATCATTGAGCAGCTGCTCTCCCAACTCGGCTCCCAGATCTTTTTATAAAATTGTTAAAAAATAAATAAAATAGTATGTAACATAATAATATATGTATATTTTGCATATTTTATTAAGCAAATTAAGACTGAATAGAAGTTAGAATAGTCTACAGGATAAATAGTAAGTAAGAAGGAAATAGTAAATGAAAAAATCAATAAAATGAATACACTTTATATTGCAATGATAAGAAAAAAACATTTATTCAAAAGAAGTTAAAATTTGCTTATACGAGATAAAAAGATTAACACTTGGCGAAATGGCTATTGCCGACCTGATAAATAAAATAATAATAAATCAGAAAAGTTGGCAAGATATTAAACACGTATTATTTTAAATATATGTATTTGTTTAGAAAGCAGGAAGGAAGTAGGAGCAAAATAATAATGAGTTTAAATAATAAAAATAAAATAAACTCAAGGTTGGTGGAAAAAATTACCTTCACTGAGCATATCTTTTCCAGATTTTATGCGTTTCTGTGTTTTAATGTCAGTTTCATCATTGTCGCCAGTTACCATTTCCAAATCATCGGAAATTTCATCATCATCTGACATTTCTGTGGGTCCTAAAAACTCAAAATTGGCCATTACAGCAGCCTCAGTATCTAGTATAATCGCATCATTTGTTTGTTGAACCTTCTTTGCAGGTGTGCGACGTCCTTAATGATAACAAAAAAAAAACAAAAAAAAAAACAAAAATACAATATTTGATTCATATATTTAAAATAATTTCGAATATTTCATATACATACCTTCTGACTCTGAGGCTCGTTTATTGTTCTCATTTCCATTGACATTAGGACTAACATTTTCTTCTTGTTCTGCATTGTTATTTAGTCCCAAAATCGAACGGACACGATTTGAGCGGACATCAATTATATTATCGGTATAGCCGATTTCAGCCAAATATTGACGTAACATTTGTCTACCCTGGCGCCAAGTGGTATTTGATACTGAACTGTAGGGAACTTCGGAGTCGGGTGCCACCTCCCCACCCAACGATGAGTCATCACCCGATGGCTTCAATTCATTTAGTTGTGGTGGATCCGTGCCGTATTTTAAACGATAAAATTTAGCACGTTCTTGTCTTAAAGCATATTCTAACATTTTAATGCGACGTGTCAAATCCGATTTAAGACTTTCCAAACATTTTCGTTCCCCCAACAACATGGCAATGCGAGCCTGTAAAAAAAGATAAATTTAAATGCACGCTTTGGTTAAATTTAATTTAGTTACATGTATATAGAAAGACATTTAATTATTTGAAAGCATATCGAAAAGTTATATTTAATCTACTAAGGGATTCGGTTCAAACAGATTTACAGCACTAAAAACCTATACAACAATACAGTTATAGCTCAAACTAATAAAATATGCCTTTAGTTTGGAGATTCCAGCATGACCATAACAATAGACAACCTATGGGAAATAGTAGATCACAAAATACGGACTCTAAGTTATACCTCGAAGGAAGCTTTATCAGATATGGTTATAAGGGAATGGCAAAATATTTCAAAGGAACCGATTAAATTTTTAATTGGTTCAGTAATATCTATGTAATTTCAATGGATATCTAACAAAATACTTAGTCACAAAAATTACTAATGAAACTATCATGAGGGATTCATCTAAATCGAATCTGTTTTAAATAAGAAAATTACAATAAATTTTTTTCGATATCGAATGCGCTAATTTTCACCCAGTATTTTGGTAAAAACCATTGTTAAGTCTCGGCTTCTTAAGGACCAAACTCGGTTGTCAATAGTACATTTCTTTGTTTACAATCTTCTAAATTTGTCTTGCTAATATTTAAAAAAATGTATTAGAAATTCAGAGGTTTTTATTTGCAAAACTTATAACGAACTGAAATTTATAGGTGGGCTGTGAATCGTTCAATTATTTAGTGCTAATAGTAAGAAAATAGCTCTTCAAATAGTAATTCATTAACATAAATAATTAAAATATCAAATTAATATAAAATAATTCAAAGCACGCTTTAAACACATGCAAGAGTAAGTCACACAGCAGCCAAGAAAGCTACAAACAATATTTGTTAAAAAATTTAATTACAAAAAAACTTGATTACAACCAAAACAAATTTTTCGAATTTTTAATATTTTAACACATCGTTGTTAAACACGCCTACCCCATAACTCAAGATGTATTTTTATTTTAAATTTTACTATATATTTACTTCAGTGATTTTCATGCAAAATCATCGACGATTCACAAGTTTTCATGATTGAAATTTTTGTGTTGTCTAATTGGAAATTTCCATTTCATTTGTGAAATATTGAAAAAGATTTTGTTATTAAACATTAGTAAATGTATATTTGAAATAATAAAATATTTATATAAGCCCCAACTATGTACATACATATGTATGTACGTACATAAGTAAATCTTATGTACATTAGTATGTACATACATATATTTTTTTCTCTCACATTCTAATGTCATTGTTTGTATATTATTTGTTCATTTATTTATTCATTCATTCATTATTTTGTTAAGCTAGTTGTATGGTGGCATGGTCTGGGTTTTTCTTGCATGCTGTGCTGCTGGGCGATGATGTTGTGGTGCAACTGTTGTTGTTATCGCCTGATTATGGAAGTGTGCTCATTGTCACGGACGGTAGTTTTATAGTGATTTGTTTAAATAAATTGTTATAATTTTTTTTTTAAGGAAATGTAAACAATAATTTCAAACTTGTTGTTTTCGTTTGATGGGGAATGTGCATGTGTAGAGAATATTTTACATTATATTCAATTTTTAATTCACATCATTTTCTAGATACACACATACACAATTATTTTAGTTTTTTCTTCTAATAAATGAATTCCTACATAGTTATGTGCTATGAATTAAAATTTTTTTATAAAGAAAAGTACGCAGGAATTTTGTTTAAATTAAGACAAAAGTAGTGGCGAATTATTGCAGTTTAACACAAACATTAAATTCAATTGCTATGATTTTGATTGCTAATAAATATTAAATCAAATCCAAATTTATGAACATGCTTAATTACATACATACATAAATATTTTACATTTCCATACACATGGAACTTGTTTTTAATATACTGGGATTTCTATTACTTGTGCTCCCATTGATGTTATTAACAATTTTTCAAATTTCTCCAAAAGTTTTCATAAATTACAAAAAAAAAAACGTATGTACTGAAACGAAATGTTTAGTATTGCACCATTTACAAAAATAATAATATTCATTAGAGCAAAACAATATTAAAATCCGATAAATTTGAAAATATTTACACAATTTCAAAGTTGTATATGAAATTGTTGGACCGAAATTAAACTTATGTATCAGGAAGACTGTCTCTTTGGCCTTATTACACTCGGAAAGCAAATATTATAGTGTCTTATATAATGAGTAATTTCATTGTGGCTCGTAGGCCTTTATGTAGTCATAAAGTATCATAGGTCTTTATGCTGTTCAATATTAGCTTCAATCGTAGGTCTTTATGTAGTTCAATTTTAGTTGCAATCGTAGGTCTTCTGTTGTTCAATTTATGTTAGAATCGTTGTCCAATTTTAGCTTTAATCGTAGAGGTTTATGTTGTCCAATTTATATTAAAATCGTAGGCCTTTATATTTTCCAATTTCTTCAATCGTAAGCCTTTTTACCTCGTCAACACACGCCAATCACGCACAAATAGTAACAAGTTCCTTAAAGAGTTAGCCGTCTGCACATAGTGAATGAATAAATCAACTTTGCTAGCTACGTATAAACCGATTGGTCGGATGTCATCGGAGGAGACATTCAAACTTCAACATCCCACAGTTGGAGGCTCCCCCGAGGCATGTTAAGGATAGGTTTCCTAATTGTCTGGACTTTTTCCATTTTGTATTTTTATTTTATTTATTATTTTCAATAACCTAGCTTATTGGCCATAATCTGTTATAAATTTATACTTAATAAAATTGTTTACAAAAAAATTTAATTTAAAAATGGAAAAAAATTTAATTTAATAAAAATATAAATTACTAGCTGTCCCGGCAAATGTTGTTCTGCCATAGCTCACACAAAGTTTGAAGACTCCCTCTATAATAAAACTCCATATATGCAATATTAATTTTTTACTTTGTATGGGAGGTGCCATGCCCATTGTACTTATATAAGTCAATTGTGAATCTAAACTATCCAGGGACCCACTCAAACACACACAACAAATTTCATCGAAATCGGCCCAGCCGTTAAGGAGGAGTTCAGTTACTAACTAACACACGTACAGAAGAATTATATATATAAAGATAAGTATAAATCTATTCATTCCGGTACTCTTTTAATACTAACACAAGCCAAAAATCAGTACAATTTCCTTAGATCTATCTATAATTAATTTAAGAACTTCAAATTTCCATTTATAAAAAAAAACTATAAGAATTGTAAAATAAAAATCCATAACTATCATATCGATGGCTTAATATAAAAATATTAGGTTGATGTGGTTAGAAATTCTAACTTAGAATTCGATTACGTAGTTCTTCTTTGTCTACAGATTTTGTTGTTGTTAGTATCGAAAAAATCTATGAATATAATCGAATTATGTGCAGAAATAACTTCAAGAAAAAATTATAAAAAAAAATATTCCCGGGAATTATCTGGAAATTTTTCCCGATTAGGAACCCGAAACAGACGGGACCAACGTATGCTTATACGATGAGAGCATTCAGATGTGGTATTACTTGATATCTGATAAAATTTATGTTAGAATTGGTGTATTACTATTGAAGAAAAAATCTGTAACACGTCTGATTTGAAGAAATAAATAAAAACATCGCTAAAAACTCACTTACAGGTTTCACTTGCCAAACGCCTACACATACACACACAAGCGCTAGTTAATAACAATTAAAAACTACAAAAACCAAACAAAAATCAATTATATATAAATAAACATTACTTATTGTAAAAGAAATAAAAAAGAAAACTATAAAAGTCGTAAAAAATCTAATTAAAATATAAAAATAATTAGGAATTAGTTTCTTTCCATGTATGTATTACTTAAATGCATCAAAACCTACTGTTTAGGGACCTTTTTGCTGTTAGGTGGCTTGATGCCTGCCGACATACAATGTATTCGAAAATAGTAGAAATGAAAACAATGTACAATGTTCACACTTGTTTGTACAACTCGTAGCAAGTAACATTTTACGTATGTCGCGTGACAATGCTCATTTAGTTAAGAGGTTGGGATACGTATGCATTTGTACTTAAATGTAGTTATATTATAACAGTTCTCTGTGGAACATTCCAGTCGCACCTTAAATGTCATGTTTTTTTTTAAAAAAATATTTTATAAATACACAAATTTATCTTTGTACTTATTGATTTAGTTTACATTTTTGATGTCCTAATGATAAGAAATAGTTTTAGCTGAAATAACTATAATTTTATTTATTTTCAACAACCTAGCCTGTTGGTCATAACTATAAATTTATAATTACCAATAGTTTTCATAAAAAATTTTGAAATATATAAAAAGTTTTTTATTTCTACAAATAAAAAATATAGTTGGTTTACTTTTAGAATTTTTTATCCAAAGTTTTGTATATATTAGCAGAAAAAAAATATGAAAATGTCGTGGGAAGGATACTCATGGTTCTAATACATCCTGATTACAAAGTCCTGAATATGATCTAAAATGTTCCCTACAATGTCGTAAAATCGGATATAATTTTTTGGAAACCAGGCATTAATGTATTTATTAGCATTTGAATTGTAGCAGTAATGTTTTTCGGATCTAAAATGTAACAAATATTTTCGAATAAAGAGTGAGCCAGAAAAAACTTATACTTGTATTAAGTTAAATAAATAACGTAAATTTATTTAAATATTTGAAACATTGCTTCCGTTACCTTTTTGGACGAGGTGGTCCACTTACGCTTAAAATCGGATATGTCCTCCGATTCTTTTTTACAAGAGATCACTACCTTTTCGCAAATTTCTGGACAATTGGGTGGATTTGCCTCCCGTGGTACAAAATTTACATTATTGTTTAAATATCACTCATAGTGGCATGATGCCAAATCGGGCCAGAAATATGTAGGCACTCTGTGTTGCTCTGTGAAAGGTAAAAGCTGTTTTTGTAGATACTCCTTAATATATATTTCCGTGTTCGTCGTGCCTGATGTCAGAAATTATTGGATTATTTTGCCACAACTGCAAATAGCTTGCCAGACAAGAAACTTTGTGGGGAATTTTGAGTTTTTTTGTCCAGCATTGTTCTTAAACATTACGTCGTCCATCAGCTACATTCAAATCTTGATCCGGAAGTTGTGAAAAGTCTACCAGTATATAAGTTTCATCATTCACCACACAACAGGTGTATTTTACTTCTGGAATATTGTGTATGTTTTTCTGACTCAGTCCTTACATAAATAAATATTTTCAACAGTTGTATATTTTGATACAATTTCGGCCTTGTGTATATGTAGGTGCATTGCTCTAAAAACTAGTATGCCCTTGTCGTCAGACTTAAGTGTTAGTTTGGTACACTATTGTGACAAATGTATATCTGCTGCCTACTGTCCAGAGTATATTTTCCCAAAAAAAAAATTTCGGATTTTAAAACTCTATCCACTTTTATGAATGGAAAAAATTTAAATCACCAAAATGTTGGCTACAAAATTAGCACCTTATATATTTTTACCGGATGTTGATACAACTATAAATCCACAAGTTGAAATTTGTGGTAAAAAAAAAAATATGTATATGAGAAAATAATGAAAAACATACGCCAGTTTAATAGATTTCAAAACGATAATGCTTTTGCCCATACGTATTTATAATTATGAAATTCAGGGTTAGTTCTATTTTAGGAACCATACAATGAATCCTTTATGTTTAAGTACACGAAATTGATGTATATACAACATACTTACATCCGTTTATACATATGCTACGTTTGTATCATAGCAAGTCAGTGAAGTAAAAATAATTAAATTAAACATCCTAATGGGAGAACTCAACCAAACCGAATTTACAAAAAAGTCTGTCATGCTTAAGTTAAATATAAACAAATATACATATGTATCTATAGGTAGCGTATAACGTACGTTGTAACTAACTACAACTTTTATTTAATTTGTCTTGTTTTCTTAAAGACATATTTGCACTCACCTGTAATTCAGCACGGTCTACATCCCACTGAGAACGCTCCAGTTCAAAACGTGACCACTCATGTTGTATAAAATGTAAAATGCCGGGTATTGTGTATTGTGGTGTGGCTTGTTGGTTATTGGCAATTGATGTGCCACCATTGCCATCGTCCGTATTGCCAGTAGAACCAACTCCTCCTAAGCCACCGGTGTTGGAGACATTGTTACCACCAACTAAACCTAGGCTAGAATTGGGACCTAAACTGTTATTAGCTGCGTTACCAATGCCACCACCACCTCCACCACTACCACCGAGACCCACAGAACCGCCTAGGCCAGTGCCAATGACACCGCCGGCACCTGTGCCACCGCCAATCGGTTTATTATTAATGCCAGTCGTGGCTCCTGAATTAGTACCCATTTGTGTAATTTTTTTTATTTGCTGTTCTGTGATATTTTTTATTTCTTGATTTACTTTTTTTTCTATATAAGGATGACTTTTTTTGTTTTGTAAATTTGACAACAAATAAAAAATGGTTCGTATATGTATGTTTGTATATTTTTTCTAACACTCAAAATTATATTTGTTTCTTTTATTTTTATAACTATTTTTAATTGGTGTTGTTGATATTTCTTCTTTGTTTATTTTTTGTTTATTTTATGCAATTATTGCTTGTTAAGTTGCTGAGTTTTTTTATTTACTGTTGCTGTTTTATTTTGAATGACACTTAAAAAAAATTATTTATTTTTAGTTTTATTATTTGTATGTTTGTAGTTACAATATATTTTTAGAATGTATTAATTATGTATTTTTGGTCCTGCTGAAAAGCAAATAATTTTTTTTACAGTTGTGTGGAATATAAAAAACATTTTTTTTTCTAAATTATGCATCCATTAACTGGTATTTTTATAAAACACACAACCACTTTTTCTTTTGGAAATGTTGTCCATTTTTCTTGCTTTTAATAGCAACCAACTATCATCAAATGAATGTCACCGCAGGCAGGCAGGCAAGCAGGCAGATCTTGCATTTAAACTTGTCACATAAAACCTACACTCATCCAAAACTCAAACACACACATTATAATTACACTTTTATACACGCTCTTCGACTAACTTGAAAATATAAATTAAAAATTTGCAAATATTTATAAAAGCTTTCACTTATTTTTGCACTAACAAACACTGACGTTCTAACTTAACACAATAGCTTTAAATATTAATCTACATAAAAGTATTCAATTTTATTACTAATATATTTATTTTCATCGAATGATAGCCAGTCGTAGAAAAATATTCTTTCAAGAAAAGAACAAAAGAGAAATTGAAAAAAAGAAAAGTCAAAATGTTTTTACGTTCTTATGTTATTTTTAGTGTATTTTATAGATAGTTTTTATATTTGTATGCTATTTATAATTATAAAATACATTTTATAAATTATAGACTTCTTTTTCACTGTTTTTAAACAAAATTTAGCTTAATTTAATTTTCTGGTACATATTACGTTTTTTTTCTTTTCTTCTTTTGTAGACAAATGGCAATGCTTTTTTTTGTTTCTTTTGTCAATTAATATTTTCTCAATGGCTGCACTTTAAAGTGTTGCCATATTTTGAAAAGAGAAATTCCCAAAAATTAAAATAGAAAAAATGCTAACAAAAATAAATAAAACAAAATTGATTTTCTTTTAAATATTAAACTATTATGGCGCCCGTTACTTCTATTTGTTTAATATTTATATCACAACTTCATCGTTCACATCAATTTCTTTTTTGCATGATTCTTGCTTGTTCTTTCTTGTCTACGTCGTCGTACTTCTTTTCTTCTCTTTACTTTTTTTTATTCTGCTGACACACACTCACTCACACATAATTTTCTTTTTTAGGTTTTTTATGTTGCAAATTTTGTTACGATTTTACATCAAATTTTAGCACAATTTTTATTGTTTATTTATATTATAGTACATGCTTTATGTTTTCTTGATATTTCTTACTAATTTTTTGCAATTTTTCTTTGTAAATTTTAACAATAAAAATGTTCAAAAAATTTCTTTACCCGAGAGCAGAAAAATTTTCTTCATTTCACACACACACACGAAAAAATGAATGGGTTTGACATGCCATAGTTGTACAAATAAGTACTAAATGAAAGCAAATATTTTTTAAATGAACACATAATAAAGTGTATTCATTTTCAATTATTATTTTCAGTATTTTTCTTAGAAAGCTTAATTTTTGTGATACCGATTTGATTTGAAATAAATTAACACGATTTTTTTTTAATTTGATTATGTGTATTATATTGAATAAATTGATCCAAAATATTTAAGATAATTACAATTTGGTACCAAATAAAGCTATTAGACGACTGTGCCAAAACGTATAACCTTTTTCAAGAGCTTTTTTGTAAAACAAACGTTTTTCTTTTGAAATTAGTATATTTAATAAGCGATTTTAAACATCGCTTATGTCAAAATATTGCTATAGTCTGCTACATACAAATTGCATTAAAAGAACTCACACACAGAAGAAAATAAATTGCCTGAATTAGATGTGGTTTCAACAAGACGGAATCGATAGGCCTTTCAAACGGATAAAATATTTCTGTGATATCTCACAAAAACTGTTTTATTTAAATTTAATGAAAGGGGGCGGTTAATGGAAGACCCTTTACATACAGGGGAAATAGAAAAATGCAAAAAAGAATGAATGAAATATAATACACATAATGAACACATCATCAGAGTTGTAAAAACTGTATGTAGTTTTTATTAAAATATGGCTACGCTATTCGCAAGAATTTGTAAAAGCTAAAAGAGCTTTTAACTGTTACATACAAGGTACTGATATGCTACCGTTACCTCAAAATACCCTTTCAGTTCATCTACCGTTACCGAAATAAGTGAAAATACCGTTACCAATATAATCGTAAATACCTCTAAATACCGTTATCTAAATTTGAAATTATAAAAACATTTTTTTTATTTAAATAATTGAGTTTATTACCCCCGTATTCATAAAAAAATTTAAATTAAAACAATGTTTTAAAGCAAAATTTCCATACAAAATTTGATTTTAAAATGTTTAAATTTAAAATTTGTTTATGAATACGGCCTATAGAGTTTAAAATATAATAAATTCGAACTTTTTTTTTGATTTGTGTTAAATTTATAAACAATTTAATTCAGGATGATTACCCTATTAGCTGTTACTGAAATAACAGCAAATACCGTTACCGTTAAATCACCTTTAGCGAAATATGTAGTCCAAATTAGCGTTATGTGAAAAAATGTGTACTGTTAAGGATCTTCCCTGAAAGAATCATTTTTATTTTATCATTTTATTTGTTTTTATTGTAGTACATACTATTTATTTTCTTAGTTTTTTTATTGTATTTTCTTAGTTTTGCTTTATTTTCTTTTTTATTTGTGTACATTTTTAAACATAAGCTAAATTTCCATGGATTTGATTTAAATACAATCTTAATGATTCAGTAAGAAATTATAATGTTCAAAGGTATATTATATTCAATACGTTTGAAATATGTATGTACTAAGACTCCCAAATATATCCTACGTTTGCTGCTCATAGATGATCTTAACACATATTGTGAAATATGTACATAGCAATAAAGTTATCCATTCACTTGACGCACTCACTTACATATGTACATCATTGCACTACTTTTGATGCAGTTCTAATTGTATGATTGTTCAATAAACATCAATATATAGCAAATCGCAGGATTTTGTACATTGAAACAGGTTTATGTGCTCGAAAATAAAACGAGTAACTTCGTATTAAAATTGAAACGTGATTCGAATTCGGTTTACAGAACAGCTAATTTTTCCATGGATTGGACAAGAAATTAAACACGACAACAAAATTATCATGTGTAGTTCCTGTTTTATAAACGATAAATCGCATTTAAACTGCGAAATTAGTAAATCATGTGGATTCGATTTCCCGAACACCAAATAAAAATTGGAACATGCCAGATTTTATTTGGTGTGAGATTATATATCAAACTCCCATGCGGTTTTTTTTAATAATAAAATACATAGTACATACTTATATCAAACATTCCTTTAGTTTTTTTTTTGCTTTATTAATAAAATCTTAAATATTTATAAATTACAAGTTTTCTATGTTAACACATGAAATTACAGACAGTAAAAAAATTATTTTGTTAATTAATAATAATTGCAACATTTATACTGAAATTATTTGCATAATTTTTTTTAGAACAAATAAGAAATATAGAATCCTAAAAATATTTACAAGAACTCTTCACACCAATCGTTGAGGCAGTTATAGCAATCGGAAGCTTGTTTAGAACTGGCATTACAGGTATCTTTCATCCATTCCTTAAAAAGTTCTTCGTCTTTTTTCAAGACTAAATATTGACCCAGCACTGTATAAGCCTACAAAAAATAGAAAAAAACACGGTTAGAATTCAAATTTAATTATTTACAGTTTTAGAGTCACTGGCATCAAGTGTCAGGTTGAGTACATATAACACAAACACTACTACATAAAAAAATTCAATTAATTAGCATATACAAACAGAAACTATTTCATCTATTGGTAAAATATGTTAATTAAATATTCTACAATCAACCATAGTATATAACTTACTTTATCGAATCCAGCTTCTATTAAACGTCCACCCAAAGTCTCTCCTATTCCCGCCAGATCTGTGACAGGCTTATCACTCATTGGCTCAGCAACGAAATTTCTGTATTTTTGAGATGTGCCCGACATGTTTATTTGGTTTCTATTCAATTAATCTCACAATATATTAAACTTTTTATCTAAAGGATGGTTGGCGATGCTTTTTTTATTGTTGCAATTATATTTGTTCAATTTTATTTCACAAATTCTCACAGAATGACGCACTTATTTTACTTGTTTATGAAATGATGCTTCTGAAACAGTGTTGCATTAAAGTGGTTTATTTAACATGGTTGTGTTAAGAAAGTACTTTTTTACTGGTGAAGCTTAAAATTTAACGCTACATACAAACATGTATATTATATATGGATTGCTTCAAAATTGACGCAGATTTGAACCCTAGGCCTTTAAAAACTTGTTAATCTTGTGGGAAAAATAGCTTGAGTTGGTTTTGAAGATGCTTCAAATGAATGAGTTGCTTAAAAAAGCAAGCACGATGCTGTGTTTTAAGCATGGTCGTATTTCGTGTGTAGCTTATTGTGAATATATATTTTGTTTATATTGTTATTGTGAATGTATAAAATATTTAAAAGTTATTTTTAAAAACTTTTTCGCCCATATTCATAATTTATAACTGGTTTATGAAACGAAATCTCCAAACAAACTTTGCCACCATATTCATAATCAATTTTCAAAATTATAAGAGGTTTATAAAACGAAATTTCCATATAAAATTTGATAGATTTAAAAAATGATTATGAATGAGGTATTTTATTATTAGATAATTGTCTAAATTTTACATAAAATATTAAGAATGGTATATTAAACTGTGTCGAATTTAACATTGCCTTTAACCTAGTGTAAATGATTTGCTGGAACATTATTTCGGTTGAATTTATTTTAGCGAAAAAAATAAATTATTTTATAGCTGATTTTGTATTAAACAACTATTTTTATATCCTTCACCATTAGTAAGGGTATATATAAGTTTCTCATTCCGTTTGTAATTTCTACATTTTTCATTTGCGACCCCACAAAGTGTATAATTCTGGATACATGTCCATCTGTATGTTGAAATCAACTTTCCGTAGCCCCCAAATAACTTTACAAGATTCATACATCAATATATCGACCCTGTTCGGTTGCTATTTAAAATCGAGAAAATCGTTCCACAATATAAGGAAAAAACCAGGACAACCTCGATTTTTTACTTTATTTCGATCTATGTATATCTGGATTACTAAGTCATTAATATAGACAATATAGATAGCTAATGATAGATATTTCAAGACCTTTGCAACGACGTATGTAACGCCATAGTAAGTCGGACCTACAATGGGTCAAAATCGGGAAAAATATTTTTAATCCGAATTTTTTTTTTCTCAAAAAAATGTTTAATACATATTAAGAAAAAAAATATTAAAAATTTTTTAAAAATTATTTAAAAAATGTTAAAATAAAATTAAAAAAAAAATTAGCCACAAAATAAAAAATATTAACAAAAAAATTAATTTTGTATTCCCGTATAACTTTTTGATAAAAATATTTTAATTCTTTTAGATATTTTTCTTAAGGTTTTGCTAAAAAATCTTGATCATCCACGTCACACACGAGATTATATATTCTGGGTCTATCTGTGATCAGAAATGTTTGGTATAAAAAGTGGGCAAAATCAGTCAAGATGAACCGGAGTTATGGTAAAAAATGTGAGACAACCTTCAAAAAAGTTATTATATTTTTATGATACATAAATGTCTATGGAATAGTGGCATTCATACAAAATTTGGTATTGAAAATGGTCAAAATCTGATAAAAATAAATGTTTTTATATAAAACAAACATCGGTGCCAGACGAGTATAACAATTAAATTCTTAACAATTAAATCTTAACTTAAAGTTTCAGTCAAAATTTTGAATGTTAAGACCTATGCTAACTTTAAGTTATATTTTCATTGTTTAATTTGCCCTTACTTGATAAATTTGCTTTTTAGTTTACGAAAAGACCCTTTTAATTAAGTAACCTTTAGTTTATTTTGATGATAAATAACTAAACTAAATTAGAAAATAATAAAATCTTGTTAACTGTTTCATAGACCTAAGTTTCTAGCATGAATCGCTTTTGTATGCGACGCCCCTAATCTTTTGGAATACAATTTCGTAATATTAAAATTTTCTTAGCCTATTTCACAGTGGGGTCATTCATTAACAGTTTCATATTATCAACATTGTTCGTACATATTACATTCTATGCAAGTTGCATAATTTGGCACCCTACTATGAGTATTGTAACAAAATGTTCAAGTTTAAAGATAAGTATGTTGCTATAGCAAGTATACTTGTAAAACAATAAAAATGTTGAAATACTAAAGAATTCACTTACTTCAAATATAAGTTAGTGCTTAAAGTGTGTTTGACAATAAAAGTTGGCTACAGTAGAAAAATAGAACAAATAAATGTAATCTAAGTTTAGGGAAAATCAATTTAAAGAAAATATATTTAAAAAGCTATTAAGAATGTGTAAAATTGCAAAAAATATTTGTAAACTCCTACTATTGGCGATCGTTTTAAATGGTAAGTTCAGTCAGTGGTTATTAAAGAATTTTAGACAAAAAAAATTAAATACATAATAAAGTTGCTGAAGAATTATTATATAGACATCAGGATTAAACAGTGATTTTTTTTTGTTTGTTAAATGTTTTTTTTTTAGGGCGGTACATTCATTTAAATACAAAATTTTGGTTCTTTATGCGTAATCCTTAATTATAATAATATTGACCCAATTAACTTAACATTAAGTTTGAAATCTTAATGTAGCTGTCAATTAAATTAAAATTGTATCATTAATCACAATAAATACTAAGTGAAACATTAATCATCTTAAAAAACCAGTTTCTTACAGTTATGGAAGTCTTATATAGAATGTATGATGTTGCAAAAAAGGATTTAATAATCCAATAATATATATGAAATGTATGTAGTAATGTGCAAGAAAAAAATGGAAATAATGAAACGTTTTAAGGTTGATTTGCCATATTTTAAAATAATACAGAACATTATTTCAACGACATTCAATAAAGCAAGAAGTATTTTAAAAAAAGAAAGTTGTGAAGAAAGTTAAAGACATTTCTGGAAAAGTGGTATATTTCAATGCGAATCTTCTAGTTCAAAATAAAAAATTTTATTAAAAATAAGTTGATTTGAAAATACGAGTACTTTAAATAACAGTGTATTAAACGATAAGAATAAAAAGTGTAAAAATATGGCATATATTGAAATGATCGATTTTAATAAATTTTAGCATTAATGTTCTTAAACAAATGATTAATTTAGAAAAGTTTGACTCCACCTACAATTTACATGTAACGGACAGTTTTTTAGATGATAGCTTAGTAGAGCTCGATAAAACAAATACATAACAAAAAATATTTAAAACATTTTTTATTTATTTTCGATAATTTCATAAACCAGAGTGCATAGGGTAACATAGAGACGAGACGTAATTGTCAAAATCCTAATTCTGTTGTCAAAAACCTAACTCTTGCAACAACAAAATACATGTTAGTCATATGCTAATTACATTGTGCTCAAGTAAAATATCTTCTAACAATAAGTGATCTCATGAAATCAGACAGACTTTGGCATACTACTATCAAGTGGCAGGGAAAACGGACTGGGGTCACCCAACAACTTCCGTATTGGTACTTTTTATCAGAAGATATAAAATCCCGGAATTTAATCTATTACGGTTGAATGGTACCATTCTTGATTTCTTGTCATAATACTGGGCTCCAAGCTAACTTGCTCTACTTGCAAGAAATCCTTTGGGAAGAGATGGTGTCTCAAACTTTATATTCTAAACTAGATGTATACAGAAGTCATTAGACCATTCTGACCAATGTGGACACCAAAACACACTTCTTTATTCTGAACAAGGTACAAACCCTATATTGTCTTGCTATTGGTGGCTCGATAGGAGACGAAATTACAAACTATTTTCTTTTTAAATGTGAAACATTTTTTTTAAATTACTAGTGAAAAAAATTTTATGACAAACATTTTTTTTCGTGAAAAAAAAATCGGACTCCGCTATCTATTTTAATTCAATTTGTATTAGATTTGAATGAACAATAATGAAATCATTCAATGGTTGAATGAATTCTGTTATGAATTAATTCAGCGAAGAATGTATTCTCTTAAATAAAAGCCCTTTTTGGGAATGGATTTATGGAATGAATGGCTGACATTTTTTAATTCCGAATTAAGATTTTAGAGAATTAAAGTCAAATTTAACACAAATATATATTTAGAAAACCCAAGTTTAAAAAATTAAAAAAAAAAACAAAGAAAAACAACTAAAAATGGCTGGCATTACATCAGCCCACTGCTTGTGTAATATCTTTAGTCCTTGTCGCAATGAATTATCCTCAACATTCGTATTGATCCAGTGGTTAATTGGAGGAGTTTCAACATTATTAAACTTTGTAAAACCGGTGATGCAACTGTGTAATAAACAACTTAAACTATTTTGAAATAATCTAGTATTTTAAAGTTAATTATCTACAATTTTCTTGTTTCATGATAAAAGTGGGTATACGAGCACAAGTGGAATTAAATGAAGAGGATTATAATGATACCTGGATTTATATGCCCGATGGAGATGGTAAGCCACAAGTGGCATATTTGGTGGAACCACCGCCAGAGGATAATCGCAATCAAGTACCAAAACTAATACAATTTGAATATTATGGCGGGTAAGAATCACATATACATTTAATTTAACAAAAAGGTTTTTAATTTAAATGTATTGTGTATTAAAATTTTTAGTTCAAATCCTGATAAGCCATTGGTAAATACCGTAGCATTGGATAACAGCGAAGCCTTTTTACATTTACGTGCTAAACGTGATACTTGGGACGAAATGGCCGAGAAATTTAATCCCAAATTGGATACAAAAATATTAGTACATGGCTGGAAATCAAGCACTCAAAGTAATTCTATACAATCTATAAGAGGTGCCTACATGCAAAAGGGACACATTAATGTTTTTGGTAAGACAGACAGTAAAATGTATAAATTTGAGTGAAATTATTTAGAACCTGGTTGTATTTTTTAAGCTATAAATTGGAGAGATCAAGCTGATAATATTTATTACTTGAGACCGGCCCGTTATACCGTACAAGTGGGACGCGCTGTGGCCAAACTTATAGATTTACTGGTAGAGGAGAAAGACGCAGACCCCATGCGTATTCATCTTATAGGCCATAGTTTGGGTTCACATATTATGGGTTATGCTGGTTCATATACAAAGTATCGTGTGGGTAGAATTACAGGTAATTTGTATAATTTTCTAAAATAATACCACAATATTTTTACTTCCAAATTTGATGTTATTTTTGAACAGGTTTGGATCCAGCTCGTCCAGCTTTTGAAGATTGCATTGGACCCGAAAATCATTTAGATCGCACAGATGCTGAATTTGTTGATGTTATACACAGCTGTGCTGGCTTTTTGGGCTTTAAAAATCCCATTGGTCATGCCGATTTCTATCCTAATGGTGGCCATCCCCCGCAACCCGGCTGCACTGAAATCAGCCAAATCTTTAGTAAGTCCCAAATTTATTAAAAATATCAAATTGTTACTAAAGTTTAGTGGATTTAAAACCAAATTTAGCTGGTTGCAGCCATGGCAGATCATATGAATACTACGCGGAATCGATTAATAGTGAAAAAGGATTTTATGCAACCCCTTGTACTTCACTGATTGATATTAAAGGTGAAAATTGTACCGGCTCCAAGATACTAATGGGAGATCGTGTACCCAAAACAGCTGAAGGAATTTATTATTTAAAAACTTCAAATAAGCCAGCATTTGCTCTTGGAATGGATTAATTTTTAGCTAATGCAAATTTGTTTTAAAATACTTACTTATTTAATTAATTTAATTTTTGCAACTTTATTTTTTATTTTGTTTAATAAAATGTTCTTTTGTGGGTAAAAAAAAAAATACTTGTAGATAAATTTATTAAGGGATCTTATCATTCGATTTCAAAATTACTACTAATTCGAGTGTTTTGTATTGCAACTTAATAATATACACAACTAAATATTATTATTACTAAAATTAAATTATCCCTGTCGAATGGAAAAAAAGAATTGCCGTTTTAAGAAAAATAATGATTTAAGGTATAACATCGGTTCTTCTTCTAATTATATTACTGCTAGAACGTCTATGATCACTGTTAATAACATCCTCTGGTCTAGGTTGAATTTCGTAATGCATAAAGCCATCCACATCATCCAATTCCCTTGAGGAGAATTTCGCCAACATTGTACCACGACCAGAATAGGGCGGTACATATTTAAAAGTAGATGCCGCTGTGCCCCCTACTGGAATTTCGGCAATCTGCAATAAGGAAAAATATATATGTAAATAAATTGTTTTTAAAAATTTTAAAGAGTTTGAATAAATATTTACCTTGAATCTCAAGGGTTTTTCTATGCCAGGACCTTCTATATAGAATAATCCCTTTTTGACAGGTATGGGCAATGGATTGGTTAAACGGACTATAACATCCACTGGCTGTTGGGATACTATGTCACCTTGGAAAGTGAATTTAATGTCTGGTTTACGTACTCGGAAATCATCTTGAGCATAATATTCGTATTCGGTGTCTTTCACTATAGAAGAGCACGAAATATTGAAAGATGCCTAGAAATAAAGAAAACAAATAGTAGATATTTAAATTTCTATGTATTTAGTTGTTGTTTTTATGAAATTTTACAGATCTTTCGGAAATTTAAAAGATCTTATTTTACAAAATGTATTATTTCATAAAAATTATATATTAAAGTTATTGGCATTACCTGTGTTGATAATTTCTTGAAATATTCTTCAAACACTACTTCCATGCGAACATATTCGGTTTCTCCCGGTTGAATTTCCACCTCAAAACCCATTGATTTGACTTCTTCGTTATTAATACCTGTATACAAAACCGTATCACAGTTCAATTGACCGGTTGCCGTGTGAGGCTTATCTTTCGATTTATTTGTAATACTGACAACAACTGTAAAACTTTCTCCAATTTTAATGTCATCCTTTAATTGCATATCGAACTCCACTTCGTTGAAATTATCATTCAAATAATAGCGACTGAAAGCATGGCGAGAGTGTTTTAAAGCTTTCAGCATAATATTGCGTTCTTCATCGGTTTTCTCTTCGAATTTATATGAATCTGTAACATCCTCACGTTCCCATTTCAGCACAGCCTTAGTACTTATTAAATGTCCTATGGCCAAGGTGTCTTTGCGTAACATTTTTATGGGTTGGAAGGGACCATTATAACGCCAATACACCTTATCGGCATTGACTTCCGAAAACACGAAACCACAATCAAAAGGTCTTAAGATTTCACCATGTTTAACAGCCGCCACGGAGGCAGGACCAACTCTGTACATGTTATCGGAAGCCTCTTGTGGAGTGGCATCTACAGCTTGCCAACCATCATAGCTTATGCCATTCTGTCCTACTCCCAAATCGGGCCGAGTCATCCAGACTTCATTCCAAACATGATAGTTCCAAATAGAGTCAGTCGTTTCTGCATCCATTTTTTTGTTATTCTGATCAATAAATATGTCCACAGTTAATGAGGCTTGGGTGTCATGGGCCGATGAATAGCAGGTTATAATGCGGGAAGGTATGCCCAGAGCTCGAGCTATAGTAGTTAAAACACCAGAGAAGTTCCAACATTGGCCATATTTGACGGGTTTTTGTGTTTTATAAAATTGTTGCAAGATCTCCGTAGAACCCATCCATTTGGTGGGAGCAATACCACCCGAAAAGTCTTCAGTCCAATTGCCTAAAATAACACCATCATCGTCTACGGAATTTACAGCTGCCGATAAAGCTCTGGCCACACGTACAGGATCTCCTCTATAAGCTGCCGGTACACGTCCCACAGTACCCAATAATTTTAAAGAACACTCCAAAACATGACGTTCAAACTGTCCAATTTTCCACACAGATGGTCTTAGACGATTATAAGAACCACGCCAAATAAGTGTGGTATCATGCATTACATATTCTTTACGCTCGTCGCGATCCGCAAGATAAACTTGATCATCGGGACACCAGGGATTAAAAAGCACATAAATTGGCACTGGAATGGTAAATGACTTCGATCCATCTCCCAGCAATTTGGTATCAATATCTAATTTCCATTCCGTCACCGGACATGTAACGGCAGGCTTGATTAGCACCGTTAATGAGCTGCCCTCATGCACCTCTATACCGGCTCCCCATTCCAGAGGATCACCTAAGAAATCAATACCATCTCTGGGTACTATACCTATTAAAGTACCATGACCGGGACTAGGTCTTTTCTCATCAGCCACTGTGAAAATAAAACTTATGGCATCACGGCTGGGACTAAAAGGGCGATTAAAATTCAATGTTATTCGAAATGGTTCACCGCGCCTCACTATTAGTGCATCCTTGGCGGCATAGAAATGATCTGTGTGATGTTCGTCATGATTGTCTTCGCGGTGTAATTCCACGGTGACAACTTTTAAAACGGCATCACTTGAATTGTCTGAAATAAAAATAGATCATTAAAACGTCATTGATCATTAAAATGTCATTGAACATTAGAGTATTTACTTATTATTTATTGCTGTAAATTTATTTACAAGCTTAATATAACTTTTAATATTACCACTATACGAAATATACAGTGCTTGACAATACAATCGAAACTTTTCAAATATTTCAAAATCCAAAAAAAAAATCTTATACAAATTTTAATTTAAAAATTATTTCTTATTATGGTATTCACAAAACAATGGAAAACTAGAATTAATTTTTAGAATATTTTAGATCCTTTATTTTATTCTTGACAGTGATGATGCATTGAACCATTTAAAGATTCAAACATAGTTTGTCATTCCCTTATCAAGCTTCCATCGAAGTACAATTCTGAGTCCGTATTTTGTGATTTGAAATTTATTATAGGTTTTCTATGGTATTGAGATCTGAATATTGGGCAGGTCATTTCAAAACACTTTTCTTATTTATTGTAACCACTCGATTACAACCCAAAAGATATGTTTGGGATTATGGTCGTGCTGGAATCTCTAAATTAGGGGTATATTTTTCTCATCGTATGGATACATAAAATCATTTAAAATGGCTCCGATTGTAAAGTATCTTTTATGATGTGAATTGGACCCATACCTTGCCCTGACACCATAATATTACCACCTACAAACTTGACTGTCTTTTTTGTTTACTTGGGTCCAGTCTCTTTCCCATCACTGTCGGGAAATTTCTTTATAAGTTTTCTTCTTTTCTTAAAGTTACAATATTCAGATTCGTTGCGATGGCCAACTTTGTTGGTAATTTAATTATTCTATTATATCCATATTTTTTTTCTGGTCTAGCAACAGATAGTCAGTTGGCAAAGAAGCATTACGGTTGAAATAACCGAATTATGTTCACTCAACTCAAGACACAGTAGAAAAATTCGGTTATTAAGTATGAATAAAATTTGAATTTTATGTTCTTAAAGGAATTACAAAGGTGTCTACCATTTCCACTTTTAACGATATTCATATTGTTACGAAATTGTATTTGTTTCATGTTGCATCATGATTCCCAAAATTTATATTTATGCAGACTTCTAATTTTGGAAAATGTTGTTTACCGGCCGATTAACAGCAAATTACTAACTTAGCTGTGGAACACAAGCTTTGAGTTGATTATTGTAGAAATATAACTTTCAAGAAGCATCGATAGATGGTACTAGAAACATCTGGATAGAAATGCAGTGTATAAGTGTATAAGGTGGCCGTGAGAACATCAGTCTAATTTGAAGCATAAACTGCTTTTTTGTTGCAATCAAAAGAATTAGGTTTATTTAAAGGAAATATTTAAACAATATTTAGAGAAAATAATAATAATAATAATAATAGGGGTTTAAATTTGTTTATATACAACTAAGAACTAAATTCCAATTTTAGATTATTTTATTTTTATCCCCCGCGAGTAATTTTTGGGAATATCTTAAACTCTCTTGCTATTTAATTACAAAACTAAAATAAATATTGAAATACTGGTTAAACGTTATGCTTTTTACATCGTTTTCTGACATATTATTTTTGTTTTCGTCTTCTTTTTTGTAGAAGTTGAAAAGTTTCCATTGTTTGCCTATGCTAAGAAGTATAACTACATTCTATAAATGTATTTTTAAAATTTGAATTTATCTTAAAAACATACTTTTATATATGTAAAATATCATATTTTTTTAAAACTAAAATTCCAGAATATAGTTTTCGGAAAAATTTGTTATTGTACTGTCACTCACTGTACATAATAAAAGTCATGAGCAAAATTTAATGGGCAAAAAGACACGTATTTTAGTCTTATATTAAACTCGAATTATTAGGTGTTACTGACATGTATTACAGTTTTTGACGGATATGGACAAACATTTTGATTTATGAGTGTATTTGTATATTTAAAGTATTTATCATTTCTATACAAAATAAATAATGCATAGGAAAGAATTTAAAGCTAAATAATTTTTGAATTTTCTATAAACAATAGAAATTTTTTAATGTAACATACAAATTCCGTTATCTTGTTTCAGCTAAAAAACATAACAGACTTATTAAATAACATTCAAATGAGGTCATAAATCCAGCATTCTTTAAAATAATTCAATAATATTTAAAGATATTTTATTATTAAAACCATTTTTTTTAATTGAAAATCGATCACTTTAATTTGAAAATAAATAATAAAATAGATTTTCATTTGTATTTATAAAATAAACAAATTCCATAATATAAAATTTGTATATATGTTCATAGGAATATTTAATTTAAAAAATATAAGTTTGTTTAGTGATGACATCATGCTTTACGGATGCAAATTCTATTTTTGTTTATTAATTGTCAAGTATTCGAATCAATTTATCCCAATACTCTAAAAAATATGTTCAATCATTTAAACAAACTATTCTGTGTTATACATTTTAAATCAAATTATATATGTAGATACGAGTACTATTAACTAATTGCAAGATGAAATATCAAATAAAAATTGAGTATTGTTATTCAATTAGAACACATTAGCAAATGACTATAAATATAAAATATACATATTTTGTTTGTTATTATTAATTTGTATTTATGTACAATTTAGTTCAAGTAGTTTGAACTTCAATCAAACATTTTCAATATGTACAGCTGCGGTAAAAATAATAGCACCACGACATTCATATTGTTTTATAATAATATTACGTAAAAACTGTTAAATTAATTTTTGTTGTTTTTGTATAAATTTATGCTTAATTCAATGAACTTTCAAACCTTAAAAATAGTTTTGAAAATTAGATGCAAATTTTAAAGAAAACTTCTAATATATAAATACCTAAGAAATTCATCAGTCAAAAAAATAGCACTAAGATAGAAATCGATTAAAATAAACAAAAATTAACCAGTACAAAATTTAATTTAGTAACAATTATTATGGTTTGTAACGTTCTTAACAAGTTATTAAAAGTAAAATATTGTTGTCTTTTGTTTTCGTATTTTTTGGCAAAAAAGAGACCTACCTATAAAGATTCTTAAATTTTAAAAATTTTGTATCGAACTTGTATGCCAAATATATTTTTTTTCATTCCCCAAAATAAATTCTTAAATATTGTTGCTTCGTTTTACCCTTTTTGTGACTTTTGGCCATCTATTTTTAATAAAATTATGTTTGGGGATATCGTATTCTGTCCCACGACATTGACCTTTTAGCTGAAACCCAAATGTATATCAGTTTATCATTCCATAGATCATTCCTATGGTCATAATTTCATTGATTTATATCTGAGTATGATTTTATCTAGCATTTGATCATATAAGATTGAATTATTTATTCCACATATTCAATATATTATTCGAATGTTATAATAGAAAAACCACAATCAAAATACAATTTTTAAATCTCTGTGTTTGTAAGATAAGATGAATATATTATCTTAAATTTTGGTTGAAATTCGATTCGGAGGACTTTCTATAGAAGTCTGATATCAAACAATATAATTTGTTTAATTATTTGACCAAAAAGTGTTTTGGTACTTGAATGTTGAAAAATGGTAATGCGACTTCGAAAATTTTACCTTTAATAGAGGATGTTATATTCTTGTTGGTGAAACTTTTCTAGAATTTAAATAATTTAAATTTTGTTATTGAAATGGTCAGCGAATAACTGCAACACTAGTCGTCACTTTTGACCACCGTGCAGAACAATAATGCCTGATTTTCGAAACGGTGGGCCAAGAGTGTTATGATTAAAAGCGATAAGCGGTTGCGCAACCTAAAATTTATATTTTTATTTCAACGCAATGTTTTTTAAAACCATTTCTAAATATCTATAAATAGTTTTATTCTGAATTAAGCTAATTTGTATTTTCAGAAATCATAATTTTTTAAACTAGAGCATCCGGTACCATCACATGTACCACTTTTGTTGTTACTAAAAAAATTAGAAAAGTAAAATTTATTTTTTTGTTTTTAATTTTATTCATTTCGATATAAATAGATTCAAATTATAATTTAATGGCGATTTTTTAAAACTAAAACATGAATATTCTATATTTTTTCGACAATTTCTTACGATGGTGCTATTATTTTGACTGCACAAAATCTGGGTATTTTTCAAAAATACCATATAATGGATTGAAAGGTTAATATTTCTTAAAGAAAACTTTACTCATAGAAGAAATAGAGATTAATTAACCATCTTATATTATATTTAATTAAAATTACTATGGAAATAAAAATATTTCTCATGTTAATTGCTTTAAGGTTCTGTGGTGCTATTATTTTTACCGGCACTGTATATACAATTTATACTGTATCATTTATAAGTTCTGGTATTAATAATAAATTTGTTTGTAATTTTTTTTATGTACAATTATGGATATATGACCTTTTGTGATAAATCTGTCAAAAATATTCAATTGATTGGTATTTGAAAAATACCGTAAATAAAATGTAGAGCATTAAGTCATCACATTAAGAACTACATCGTTTGTAATATTAGGCATATTTATTCATTTATTATTTTAAAGAATGAGAACGAAAATTATATTACAAATTATTGACAAAGAATAAACATTTTTAATTTGAAATGGTTTCCTTTTCCAACTAATTGGCATGTGTTAATGAGACTTTTAGTTGAATTTGAAAAGAACAAATTACTTCCTAATTCTCCTAGTTTTTGTTATTATCTGACCACTAGCGCCACAAATATTACCTTTTCGACTATTATAAAATAAATGTTCGAAATAAATATCGAAAAACAGGGACAAACGAACTGTGTACATTTCGCTGATGTTCCAAAAATCAAAAGCCTAGTGGCCTAGAGTTTCCTTCACCTTTTCTTGTATGGTCAGAAATCGCATTCTTATTATTATGATTTTCATACAAATAATTGATTTATTATACCCTTCACCTTCGTGAGAAGGGTATATATATAAGTTTGTAATTTCTACATTTTTCATTTCCGACCCTATAAAGTATATGGGGCATTTCATGTCAAGTGAACCAACTTTTGAAATCGATGTCTTCCGATCGGGATGAAATTTGCACCAAGGTTGGATAGTAACTCAGACACAATTTTTCAACAACATCGGTCGAGAACTCTCTGAGTTATAGGGGGTAAAATTTTGACAATTTGGTCAAACAGGGGTTTTTTCTTATCCATGTAACTTATTACCTATTGTTCTTAGCAAAATGTGTCCCAAATAGTATAGATAGCTATTTCTTCGATCTTTCGAAAAAAAATATTTAAAAAAAAAAATAAAAAAATTTTAATATTTTTTTTCCGAAATCAAAAACTTTTTTGACTTTTTTTTAAAATGGGTCCTTTTTTTTCTTAAAATAAAGTTTAGATATTTTCCTTGAACACCTACTTGGTCGCTTAGTGGGATGCGAGTGGGATATCTATCAAAATAAATATTTTGTAACTCAAAACATAAAATTTTTGACTTTTTTTGCAAAATCAAAAACTTTGTTGACTTTTTTTTTTCAAAATGGACCCTTTTTTAATCTTTTTTTTTAGGTCAAACAAAAGCTTAGATATTATCCTTGAAGACCCTTTTGGTCGCTTAGTGGGATGCGAGTGGGATATCTATCAAAATAAATATTTTTTAACTCAAGACTTACAATTTTTGACTTTTTTTTGCGCAAATACGATTTTTTTTCCAAATGGGCCCTTTTTTTAAATTTTTTTTTTTTTTTTGTAGTCAAAAGAAAGCTTAGGTCCATTCCTTTAAGATATTTTTAGTCCCTTAGTGGGATGCGAGTGGGATATCTATCAAAATAAATATTTTGTAACGCAAGACATACAATTTTTTAATTTTTTTTTGCAAAATCAAAATTTTTTTCCAATATGGGCCCTTTTTTAATTTTTTTTTTTTGCTCAAAAGAAAGCCTAGGTCCATTCCTTTAAGATATTTTTAGTCCCTTAGTGGGATGCGAGTGGTATATCTATCAAAATAAATATTTTGTAACAATTTTTTTTTGCAAAATCGAAATTTTTTTCCAATATGGGACTTTTTTTTAAAATTTTTTTTTTGCTCAAAAGAAAGCTTAGGTCTTTTCCTTTAAGACCTATTTTGTCACTTAGGAAGATGTGAGTAGGATATCTATTAAAATAAAAATGTTGTAACTCAAGACATTCAATTATTGACTTTTTTTTTGCAAATTCGAATTTTTTTTCAAAATGGGCCCTTTTTTAAAAATTTTTTTTTAGTCAAAAGAAAGCTTAGGTCCATTCCTTTAAGATATTTTAGGTCCCTTAGTGGGATACGAGTGGGATATCTATCAAAATAAATATTTTGTAACTCAAGATATACAATTTTTGATTTTTTGGCAAAATCAAAAACTTTTTTGACTTTTTTTTAAAATGGGCGCTTTTTGTAATTTTTTTTTTGCTATAAAGAAAGCTTAGGCCTATTCCTTTAAGATGGTTTTGATCGCTTAGTGGGATGCGAGTGGGATATATATCAAAATAAATGTTTTGTAACTCAAGACATACAATTTTTGTGTTAAAACGATTTCAAAAGTTGGTTCACTTGACATGAAATGCCCCATATATATTATAGATCCTTATAGATAGCGGAGTCGATTAAGCCATGTCCATCTGTCTGTCTGTTGAAATCAATTTGTCAGATATCTTCGGGGTCCAAATCTTCAATAATTCTGTCAGACATGCTTTCGATAAGTTTGCTATTTAAAATAAGATAAATCGGTCCACAAATGGCTGCGATATGAGGAAAAAACCAGGACAACATCGATTTTTTTACCTATTTTTGACCTACAGTGGTGGCCAGGAATTTAAAAAAATTGTTTGCTAAATTCCACGTGATTGTCAATTATTTTTTCAAATATTTTCACAAATATGTATGCATGAGGACTATTTTAACACACAAGTGTGTTTTATTCGACTGTATCAATTCATACATATTCACCACGAACTCATAAAATTTTTCTACAACTTGACCAAAAAAATTTTTTTTTAAATAAACATATTTTCTCACATTTATATCATTATATTTTTATTATTATAAAATATTCGGACCAAATTTCGTATTTTTAGTTCCATTAGTTTCGGTCATATCATGTTATTAACAGCGGATGTTCGCTGAGGTGGTTCAACGTATTTCCACATATATTTGTCCATATATGTTTTACCGATTTTTCCAAACATTTTTCAGAAACTAGAAACATTAATAATAAATTTCATACCCTTAGAGGTCCTTTTATTTTGTCTCTATCGCACTTAAAATTCAGTTGATGAAAAAAATGCAAGTATTTGTCTTAAATTGGTGGCCACCACTGTATATCTGGATTACTATGTCATTAATATAGACAATATGGATATCTAATGATTCAAAGACCTTTGCAATGACGTAAAACAAAAAAAAAATTAAATCTAAAAAATTTTAAAAAAACTATTCGAATTTTTTTTTCCAAAAAATGAAAAAACTGCAAAAAAATAAATTTTGTTTACCTAAAAATATTTAAAATTTTAGTTTTGAAGTATAATTTGGTGAAGGGTATATAAGATTCGAATATAGTTCTCTCACTTGTTTTTATTTGTTTGGTTATGGTTACCATTTTTATATTTGAAATATTTTCAAAAAATATGTGTAAGATGGGAATTAACATTTTTTCTAACAAAAATCATTTCAGATTTTTACAAAATAAACCACTTTTTACCCTGTATTTGTTTATATAATTATAGACTGATTTATTTACACATAATTAATATTATAATCTTTATTTATGTTTTCTTCCAAAATAGTTAAATTCATTGAACGAAATTTTGTAGGCGTGGGAAAATTAGTTTGGTTTGCCAAAAATTATACTAAAAAAAACACCAAACAATTAAAACATAAGATTAATACTAAAAATGACGTCGTCTTAAATCAGACAAGTGTGTTTTTATATTAAATAGAAGGACGCGGAACTAAAGAGCTCGATGAATCATGATCAGTGATTCCCAATTATGACAATAAATCCCAATAAAAAAATAATTTGTTTTATGTTTAATCAAACATATTGGGTAAATAATACAAATTAGGATGATTCATTTGAAAAAAAATATTTTGCCTTTTTAAGTTTATAGATTTTTTTATTCAAGATTTAAAATGATAATTTCTATTTATTTCAAATACCGGTAATTCTCAATGACGAAAAATACCCTGAAGTTTGGGAGATTTATATAAATATAAACGAATATAAATAAAAAATTATTTGCAAATATTCAGCATTTAAAAAAAAATCTAAAACCCTCCTGCCAAAATCTTGAAAAGTTTTTGCTGTGTTATCACTTGCTTTAAATGCCATATCCATTAATTGCTTTATAATGCAATTTAGTAAGAAACCGCTAATGATTTTATTTTTAATATTATACTTAGAGCTAGTTTTTTACTTGTTAGTTAAACGTAGCTTAACACGCTGTTAGGTTAAACATGAAACAAATTTAGCCGTGTTTCTCACAATTTTGTTAACATTGTTTTTTGAATAAAAAATCATTTTATTTTTCAACATTCTTCCTTGGGCTTTATACACTTTGTCCAACGTTTCTCCAATTTTTGTATCCCTTCCAAATAATAAGATTTGTCGAGGTCATCAAAATAGGTATTTGTTTGTGAGATGATTTCAAATCTCTTTCAGCCGAGTCATTTCTTCAGGTTTGGAAACAAGAAATCTGCGAAGCCTTGATACCCCAGCACACTGTCGTCTAGTCTATCGGGATACCCGAAGAATAGGGCAGATGAGGGAGCAATTCGTAGCCTAATTCATGGATTTTTGCCACGAAAACTGCACATTACATTGTCCTGGTGAAAAAGAACTTTTTTCTTGGCCAAATGCAGTCGTCAAATCCTCATAAAATTGACCAAATAAGTTGGCATAATATTCGCTATTTATTGTTTTGAAGGTACGCCATGACTTTATTTGCTAACAAACCCAACTGGACCTTCTTTAGCGTCGATTCACCCCGAGAAACCCTGTGTGTTTATTGCTATTTGGTCTCTAGTGTGTTGTGATGGATCATTGTTTCGTCCTCGGTTACGAAACAGCCCAAAAACTAGTCCATATTGCTGTTGAACAACGCCAAACACTCCTGCGATGTTGTCTCGCGATTGCGTTTGTGGTCGATTGTGAGCTTTGAAAGCTTTCTCATACCCAAGTGATCATTCTAAATTGAAACTACTGAGCAACGTGAGATGCATATGGCTTCGTGATTTTTTTTCAATTGTTTCGGGTGTAGAGACCACAACTGGGCGTCCAGTCCCGAACAAATATAGGTAAAAAAATCGAGGTTGTCATGGTTTTTTCCTCATATCTCAGCCATTTGTTAACCGATTTTCTCGATTTTAGCAACCGAGCCGGAAGAATTCCGGAGATATTGATGTATGAATCGTGTATGTAAGTTATTAGGGGCCTTCGAAAAGTTGATTTCAACAGACAGATAGACGGACATGGCTTAATCAACTCCGCTATCTAGAGGGATCCAGAATATATATACTTTATAGGGTCGGAAAATTATATTGTGGAAATTACAAACGGAATGACTTTTAAGACGTCGTTTTTTATTAATTCCCTTTTAAAGTTGCTTTTACTCCACCCCTCTTATCCACAAACTCAAAAAATCAAATGAGAATTAAGAAAAAATTACGTCTTAAAAGTCATTCCGTTTGTAATTTCCACAATATAATTTTCCGACCCTATAAAGTATATATATTCTGGATCCCTCTAGATAGCGGAGTTGATTAAGCCATGTCCGTCTATCTGTCTGTTGAAATCAACTTTTCGAAGGCCCCTAATAACTTACATACACGATTCATACATCAATATCTCCGGAATTCTTCCGGCTCGGTTGCTAAAATCGAGAAAATCGGTTAACAAATGGCTGAGTTATGAGGAAAAAACCATGACAACCTCGATTTTTTTTACCTATTTTTGACCTATATCTGGATTACTAAGTAATTAATATAGACAATATGGATATATAATGATAGATATTTCAAAGACCTTTGCAAAGACCATAGTAAGTTGGACCTACAATGGGTCAAAATCGGAAAAAAATTTTAACCCGATTTTTTTTTCACCAAAAGATTTTTTTTCCTAAATAATAAAAAAAAATTTTTTTTAAATTAAAACAGATTTTTTTAAATTTAAAAAACAATTCGAAATTTTTTTTTTTTCAATAAATTAAAAAAAAACAACTGGAAAAAAATAAATTGTGTTTACCTAAAAATATTAAAAATTTGTATTTAAAGTATAATTGGTGAATGGTATATAAGATTCGGCACAGCCAAATATAGCTCTCTTACTTGTTTATAAAGTGGTTTGAGTGATAGTTTTTTTTTTTTTTTTAAATTTCCAAAAACGACTCCCCGGAAATTAGTTCTCAAATTGTGAGCTGAAGGGAAATGACACTTGTAGCTTTCGCCCCGCGAAATTCATCTTATTTCTAAAAGAAAACAGATCTGCTCCTATACAAATTGCCAGAGAACATTTAAACTGGTCGAGCCATAAATGGAATACTGTAGGGATTGACTATTTAATTAGTTCGATGCATCTTAGCTGTGAAACAGTAATAAAAATCAAGGGCTATCCAACAAAACACTAAGTCACTAAAAGGGCAGAACTGTATTTGTAAAAATAATACCTAAGTTTCGATTGTTTTGTCAATACCATAATAATGAATACTTTTTTTATTTGTTTTCTATTTTAAAAATTTAAAAATAAAAGTATATATGTATTAGTGAAATAAATACCTTTTTTTATTGAGAAAGTAATATTTTTTTGGGAGCATATAAATTAATATGTGTAAAATATTGTTTACAAAATTCATTTGCAAGAATTTTAAATAAAAATTAAAACGCACAAATGAGTAAAACAAAAATATCTACAATTTTTAAACTTGTTTGACAACAAAAAGATAACAAACAAAGTAAATATTGAAGAATAATAAAAATCAAATTATTAAAGAATAGATGAAGTCACAAACCCCAAAAACGCGTATTGTACTTAAAACACACATGCATATTTATTTATGTACATTTGTATTTATATAGATAATCAGAGATATGAAAAGTATGTGGGCTTATATAGTTTTTTGTTTTAGTAAACGACCTTGATAAAACAAAACTTAATTTAATAATAATTGTAAACACTTTTTCAAAACATCCTTACCTTCTGAGGCAGGACGTATACTTCGATAAGGATTTAAAGGACGAGGAGGTTGCCACCAACGGTTTACCCAGGTGGGCAAATAATTCGAATACCAATTTGCCATATTTATAATACAACTATAGATGTACTTTTGTAACGGTTTATTTTGTATAATTTAATTTTTTAATCACGCACATTTATTGTTTAAGATTTATTTAAATTTTTTTGGCAACTTATTATTTCTTTTATTTAATAATTTTTACACAATAAACAATATTCCGCTTATGTTCCACTCTATTGCGATCGTACTTGTTAACTGAATTAGTACCACAACAAAACTTTGTTTCCCTCAATATTTGAGGGTGTTCCAAAACAAAACAACTAATAAAGAGAGAAATCTTTTTGTTGGCTAATAAGAATATATAAGAAACACTAGCTAAAGGGTACTTACGTATTACTCAGTCAGTCAAATCAAGTCTATTGTATACTCTTTAAACTACTAAGAGATGTTATCATTATACTCATAGTACATATAGGGTTTCTCACAACAGACAGCAAAACTGAAATGTATGATTTTTTAACATTATCAAAATGAAGTAGGCATCAAAAGTTCGAAAGAATTAATTCTTAATTCAATTTTCAAAATCAAATTAAATACATATATCCTCTTAACAGTACCATTAAACCATTCAGCACGAATATCTTCGTTGTCTTTACTCCTTAGTACTTCAAATGTATTGAGTTCATTCCTTTAAGAATTTATTCTTTACAGAATTAATTCCTTATTGAATGATTCGAATTTTCTTTAAGTCAAATTCATTACTAAATATTCGTAGCTTTAAAAATGTATTGAATGATTAAATTTTCTTCAAATCAAATCTATTAGAAAAAGCTTTATATATGTATATACAATAATTGTTTTCCATTTATTTTGTAAATGATGAAAAAAAAAAGTTGAATGAAAAAAAAAAAATAATTTTATTCAATTAGATTTGAATGAACAAAAATTTAGTCATTTAAAGGTTGAATGAATTCCATTATGAATTAACTCCCATCGAAATACTTAAATGAATAAATAAAACCGAAATTAAATGATTTTTAATTAAAATAAATCGTTACTGCATATGTTTTGAAAAATCAACTGAAAATTGGATTATACATTTCAAATTGAGAAAAACTAATTTGAATAGAGATTTACCATTCAAACAAGTAAAATAGCTACATACCCTTCACCAAATTATACATTAAAATAAAAATTTAATTTTTTTTTTAATTTTCATAAATTTTTTTTTTTTAAATTTTCATTTCAATTTATTTCCACTTATTAAGGTCTTTGAAATATCTATCATTTGATAGCCATATTGTCTATATTAATTACTTAGTAATTCAGATATCCTGAATTCAGATTCAGATATCCTGGTTTTTTTTCCTCACATCTTAGCCATTTTTAGACCGATTTCACGATTACAGTAAAACATTTTGAATAATGAAACATTTTTGATGACGATGAAACTGAACTCTATATCCGACATTGCATGGTATAACATTATAAATAGGGTATAATATTTTAATTCAGGTGACAAAAGGATAACATTGTTTTGAGTGATACCTCTAAATTTTCAATCATTATTTCGTGTTTGTAATGACAAGGTGCTTTAGAAACACCTGTCTGAAAGCTGAACAATATTTTTGCATAAAGCTTTCCCTCTGGGTCCTCCTTTTTACAAAGTTTTATGTCAGGCGCGGATCCAGGTCAACCATTTGTGGGGGGGAAATTACAATTTGTTCTACATTTTTCTTGTTATTCCTTTTTTTATATGAAAACTTTTCGGTTTTGAGGGCGAAATTTCCTGCCTGTTTTATATACATACATTCTGGGGGGACCTGTTGAATTTGGTACCAATTCTAATACTTAACCGATCAAAACTAGTTTTAAATTAAATTTATATTTTCTTCTCAATTTAATTTACTATTTGCTCATTTTCAAATCGAAAATCTCACTTTCAATTGTGAATCAGAAAGCAAAATTGAAATTAAGATTTTCGATTAAAATAAATTAAATTTATATTAATTGTACTGTGTCTTCCGAATTTGAAATGAAAAATCTCATTTTCAATATAAGGTAAACCATAGTAGAAAAATAGAAGGTAGTTTCATTCTCTCTTTATTTTTTAAAATTCTACGTCTGACATGCTTAAGGATTTTGACGTTTTCGTTAAAATAGTAATACCATATTAATTAAAAATTTTCCCATATATTCTTTGAAGTTTGTGAAAAAATTAATACATAATTTTCATTAATTTGAAAAATATTAAAAAAAATATAAAAAATATTTACTATCAAGTTGGGATCAAAGGTAAGATTTTCATTATCAAATATTTCAAAGCTAATTTGTGACCATTATTTTAAGAATTAACAAACATGAGTTGCATTTTCCCCAACTGCAAAAATACCAAATATTTTTGCAAAAATTCAAATGTAAATTTTTTTAAAGTCCCTACATTACCTAACAAACGACAACAGTGGCTGGATGTATGTAAAACTTGCGAAGAAGATTTGCCAAAAGAGCCAATGGTGTGCTTCGACCATTTCCTTAAAAGCAATATTGCAGTTAATACATTAACTTCCAACACAACATACTTAATACATTTTTATTTAAATACTAAATTATAAATTACACATTTTTTGTAAAAAATTTCTCTAAAATAAAAATCATTTTTAGGAATGTGGCAACGCTTTTTATAATGCTCACAGAATAAGGAAACTTCAAAAAACCTTATTTGAAAAAAAAAATTTTGATTGAAACTACCTTCTATATTTTTATCATGAGGTAAACGGTATCGGTATTTTGCTTTTTTCGGTAACGGTATTTGCTTTTGAGATCTGTAGCCACTTGAAAAGTATGATTTTTGGAATCAAGCGTTTTATTATTGATAATTGGATTTGAAATTAATTGAATTCGTATAATTAATTGTTGTGATGATTTCTGGAATTGTCTGTGGGTTTTTGATCACTAATGGAGTATGCTACTTTTTAATAAGAACTTGTGGAATCAAAAATTTCCAAAAAGTGTTTGACATAAAGCAGTAACGCCAAATATGGTTTCGAATGGTTTACTTTTATTAAGCTTCTGTAGTCTTGCTAAATTGCATTTTTGTTAGTCTGACTAAAAGACGATAGTCGACGGTTCAGATTTTCATTCGCATGAAATATGATCTTTATCCAATAGATATTCAATAATGAATTACATCAATTAAACTACCTGTAGAATATAACTTAATATAAAATTCGTTGCTGACAAATGCCTAGATTCATAACAAACTGACTACAAAAGTTAAATAATAATAGCATTAAAAATTATAAATTGCATAAATTATCTGCTACTTTTTTCATTTTGTTATTTGCCAAAGTCAAACAAACAACTCCCACATGTTTGTTTTATTTTAAAATAAAATAAATTTAACATTGTTAATTGCTCGCATATAAGTTTACATATTCTTATTTCTCACTATAATAACAGTAATTAAATGTACGTTTTTTTTTTTTTTTAAAAATCATTGCGGATTTCATATAGTACTTAGCAATTAATATTGAAATTAAATCGATTATAACACTTTATATTTTTATTAACAAAAATCGGTATATAGCTTGCAATTTACAAACGTTTAAAGAAATTATACTTTTACAAGAATTTCACTACTCAGAAACACACTAAATCATTTAAAAATTCAGATCTTCATTAATGAAATTCCAACTGCCCGCAGCTACAGCAGCAGCAAGCAGATTTGGTCAATTAATACAAATGTGTTGTATGCTTTCATTGTACAATACTTGATGGCGTCATCGTTTAAAATTACGTATTGAATACGTACGAATGCATGTTCAAAATGCAAACCCAACATTAAAACAATTCAAATAGTGTTAAAAATATACAATTTTCTGAGTATTTAATCATTTATTTCGGCGAATAAATTGTTAATTCGAGAGTGATGACAAATTATTCACTACTTAAAATTCGTCACTTTAAATGTAATAACACGAAAAATTTTAGATCATTTTGTGGTGGAAGTTCCAGCATGTATCATGAAATAACCCAAGTGCTCAAAACTATTTGTATTTAGTATATGATTGTTATTCTGTTAAAGAAATCCTTGCATAGACATTTGTGATCGGAATCCAAAAGCTGTTAAATGTGCAAAAATCGAAGTGTGTCACATCCATCTATCGAAGTGTTGACAAAATTTGTTTAATTAACATGGAAAATATTTCAAGTTTAACAACATTATACTATTTACATATGTACATATGTACGTAAACACGACTCGAGTTGAGAAGTGTTCAATTTTCGAATATGCAGTTAGTTGGTTGGCTGTTTGATTTTTTTCGAATTATTATAGAAGCAACACTTAGAATTTAAAAATAAAAATGTTGGCTACCGTTATAGATGAATTATGAAAGCACCCATCAGTGGCAAGTGTATACATATAAGTTTGTCATTCCTTTTGTAATTTCTACATTTTTCGATATAGTCATATCCATCCGTCTGTATGTTGAAATCAACTTTCCGTATCCCTCAAATAACTTACATACAAGTTTCATATATTAATATATCCGCTATATATCGGTAGCAAATTCAAATCGAGAAAATCGGCCCAAAAATTTATTGAGATACATATAAGGAAAAAATCAGGACAATCTCTTTTTGTGATCTACATATATCTGGATTACTAAGAGCTAGTTTCTTACTTGTCAGTTAAACTCAGCTTAACACGCTGTTATATTAATCCTGAAATATATTTTGCCGGAATTTAACCAATGATTGTGTTTCTCACTAGTGGATTAATTTTGTTAGCATTGCCATACTTTTCAGTCAAATCACATGTTTATTCTTCAAATTTTTTCATATAAATATGGCAATACTATACATTTTATAAGAAAAAGCAACCGCGTTACATAACTTTTTTTTGTAAATTTTAACTTTCTAAAAGAAAAAGCGACATAACAGTATATAAAATGTATATTAAAAATTATATTGATGTTAATAAAGCAAATAAAAACAAAGAGCTGCTGTGCTGAATTCTTTATTTTATATTCCATCTGTTTGTGCTTTGGCATTTTATACTTAGGTTTAACTCACCAATGATGCTCAGTTAAACCTAGATTATATAGCATATAAACAATAAGTGAGAAACACAATTTTTAGTTTAATTTAGGTTTAAGCGAAGAATGTAGATTATCTCTATCCCAGAAACTAGCTCTAAGTCATTAATATAGACAATATTGATATCTAATAGTACATATTTCGAAGACCTTTGCAAATTTGAATATAAGTCCATAGTAAGTCGGACCTACAATGGGTCAAAATCGGGAAAAATATTTTTTAACCCGCATTTTTTTTCATAAAAAAAAAATAATTTGTCATAAAATTTTTTCTTTATTAATTATTAAATTAAAAAAATTTAAAATCAATTTTTGCTATAATTTTTTTTTCACTAATATAGATAATTAAAAAAAATAGTTTAAAAAAATTTTAAATTTTTTTTTTAAATTTTACCTAAAAATATTGAAAATTTTTACTTTAAAGTATAATTTGGTGAAGGGTATATTAGATTCGAATATAGCTCTCTTATTTGTTATTATAGGTTTTGTAGTATCGGGAATGTTAATTTGTTAAATTGTTTCGAAAAGAAAATTATTCGAATTTCTATGCTTTATACATTGAATTGAAAATCGCATATATCGAACACCTTCTAAACATAGTCCTGGGGATTCTAGATAGCATGGCAATGATCTTCGTTACACTATGCTCAATTTTAGTTTGTAGCCACTTTTTTGTGTTTTAAAGAAAGTTTAAAAAACATTTTATTGCATTTAAATTCTATATTAAAAAAAAAATTGTGATAGAATTTTTCTTAATCATTTGTATTCTATTTTGATTGTGTACTAAAATATTTTTGTTAACAGTTTTTTAAATGTATAATAAAAAATACCTGTTTTCGTTTTTAAATCGTTTCATTGTTATAAAGTGCACATTAAAAAGAATTTGTCTAAAATATTTTTGTTATTTATACAGGTGTTTTGATTTCGTTCATTATTTAAATTTATTTTCCACATGGAGTACAAATACTATTATACTATTGTATGTTAAAAAATATTCGGTATTTTGAACTTTTTTGACAGAATAGGTTTGGATCAATAGGATCATAATTAGTTTGGTGTTGAAAATTCTGAATTAATTCAAATTTTATCAAAATTTTATTTGTTCTCATAATCCTTCCATTAAAGCATTTAATACGAATTAATTCATGGGCTTAATTCTTTGGTACTTTAAACATATTGAAATCATTTGAATTATATATTCATTTTGAAAAAGTATAAAAAATTAAAAACAAATTGAATTTTATATTTGGATTAGAAATCACTTAAAGGGTGAAAGAATTGAATCCTTTATAATTCAAACAGGAATTCATTTTATTCAAATAAAAGCTTTTCATACTATAATCACATGAACCTTTTCAAAAAATGTTTGGATTCTTTAACCGTTCGTATAAAAGTTTTTTTTTTACCCAGTTTTACCTTTAAAATCCTCAACTATGTAAATAAACTCTTTAAATTTGCTTGAGCAACTCAATCATTTGTTGTAATATCTATGAACTAAATAAGAAGTAAGACAGCTATATTCAGCTATGCCGAATATTATATACCCTTCACCAAATTATACTTTAAAATAAAAATTTTAAATATTTTTAGGTAAACAAAATTTTAAAAAAAATTTCAAAATTGTTTTTAAAATTTATTTATTTCTAGATTACTAAGTCATTAATATAGACAATATGGATATCTAATGATAGATATTTCAAAAATCTTTGCAATGACTTATATAACGCCATAGTTAGTCGGACCTACAATGGGTCATAATCGGGAAAAATATTTTTTTTTCACCAAACATTTTTTTGTCATACATTTTTTTTCACTATTAAATTGAAAAAAAAAATTATATAATAACATTTTTTTTTTAAATTTTGTTTAACTAAAAATATTTCAAATTTTTATTTTAAAGTATAATTTGGTGAAGGGTATATAAGATTCGGCAGAGCCGAATATAGCTCTCTTACTAGTTTAATGTAACATTGTAAATAATTTCCACAATAACAACTACAAATAATTATTGAATCTTTACAATTTTCAACTTCTATACATGCATATTATAAATATAGAAGATTTTGTGGCAAATATTTTTGTACAAATTTAATAATTGAAACAAACAAAAAAAACGTATTCATATTGTTCGCATCTCACCTCTTTCATCTGATTTATAATCGATCATACGTATGGGCGATTCAGAAATTTCTTGTAAACACATGTTTTTCAAACAATTGCAACATTTCAAATCAATATTTTTGTTTTCCACCAACGAAGACACTTTATTGCCCATAATTTAATTATTGTTTTTAATAGTATTTATAAAATTTAAGATTATCACGAAAAACCAATATAAATTGTTTTGTTATTGCTCAATTAGCTTCAATATTCTTATTGCTTTAAATTTGTATGTAGGAATATTTTTTTTAATTTTACTTTTGTATAAGTACTTTAGATCTTGCAGAATAACTACTACTAAGTAATTTGTATAGTTTAAACTTCTTCCATAAGATGTTCTTTTTTGTTTAATCACTTGTCAGCTTTTTTGTTTTAACGGAAAAAAATATTTATAAACTTATTAAATATTAGCTTAGTAGAAACAATTTAAATTAAGTCATATTATAACTTGAAAAAATAAATATAAAATAAACATTATCTTTCACGCTGAATTTTGATTCTGATAGAAACAAAATTCTAGTTACGTTTATTTCATATGAGGCATCGATCGCTGTGCTGCTGTCTTCATTGAAAGCTTAGGCTTATTTGAGCTTCTTGTTGACCTTGTTCTTCCAAACGATAACCATACTAGTTATCACAGACGCAAAGGGGAACGTATTCTAAGACTCAATTGTTATTATTTGTTATTTTATTTGAAATGTTATGAATTAATTATTTCACATTAACCTAATATTCGATGAAATATCTGTACTTGGTACGACTTTGTTTTATAAAACAAATATATATTCATTAATTTCGACAAAATCGGCATTAAATATATTTGTGTAGCATATAAATAAGTAATAAATACTTTGAAGAGACTGTTTTATTCAGTGAGTAATAACACCTACACTGAAAACATTGATGAAAAATGTTTGTTGTGTATCATGTAAAATATTACAACAGTGTAGGAGATATTTAAATAATGTGTTTGCAATAAAGCATTCAATAAGTATAAAATATTATAACAATTAAATACAACGAATATAAAATAAGACATCTAAGAGAGCTATATTCGGCTGTGTCGAATCTTATATGCCCTTCACCAAATTATACTTTAAAATAAAAATGTTAAATACTTTGAGGTAACAAAATTTTAAAAATTAGTGAACAAAATTTATGGCTATCTTTATTTTTTTTTAAATATTTTTATAATAAAATTTAAATTTTTTTCTCGATTTTGACCCATTGTAGGTCCAATTTACTCGTTTCAAATGTCTTTGAAATATCTATATTAATGACTTAGTTATCCAAATATATATCAAATATTGGTTGTCCCTGTTTTTTCCTTATATCTCAGCCATTTGAGGGCCGATTTTCTCAATTTCAATATTGATGTATGAATTATGTCGGACAGACGGACATGGATAGCGATGCCGATAACCTATAACCATCCAGAATATACATATATACTTTGTGGGGTCGCAAATGAAAAATGTAGAAATTACAAACGGATTGACAAACTTATATATGTATTTATATATATTATATATTTTATAACTACTATATGTACATATATATAGGTATTTTGTAGGTGATCTTCTATTAAATGACACCTAAAGCAATTTTAGATATCTTTTAAATTTTCGTATAAAATATGAGTTTTCGGATGAAAGTAAAATATTTGTTACAAATAAAAATATAAGTGATCGCCTGATCACCCTTTAGTTTACGGTTTATAAGCAATTTTAGATATCATTATTATTCATATAAAAAAAAGAGTATCACCGAGTATAATTTAATTTTTCAAAAATCGAGTTTTGGGTTGATCACAGGTTTTCATTATTTATAAGGAAATTTTAGATATCATTTAATTTTTCATAAAAAAATTTGAGTTTTGGAATGACATATACATAATAACATTCTTGTTTTCAATTTAAAAACAATTTCAGATTTTTTTAATTTTAATTATAGTAAATTCAGCTTGAGGTCAGATTTATAAATAGTTTATGTTTTTTATTTCAAATATTTCAAATAATATTACATTATCTATTATACTAATCCCTGAAGACATAACGGAGTAGCTAAATATTGGAATTAAAAAACATAAATTATTTTATAAATCTGACTTCATGCTCTATTAACTATAATTAGAATTAATAATAAAAAAGATCAATGAAAAAAGATAAACAAATATAGATTTTTCGAATAAAATAGATTTTTGGAATGAAATATGAGTTTTTAAATATTTGTATTATTTATAATTTATTGTATTGGATTTGTTTCCGAAAATGCTCATTGTTTTTGTAATTGAAAAAAATAGTACTGTAATATACAACTGTGGGTTTCGGCTGCATGTGTCTAACAACGTAAACAGCTGTCGTACACTTTTTTTATTGTAATAAATACAAAGGAATAATAAATTGCATATATTAAATAATTTTGACGAATTTACATCGAAAAAATAAATAAAATATTAAATAAATAATGTCGGAAACGTTGGAACAACAAACAGAAGAACGAGAAGCTTTACAGTCGATTTATGAAGGTGATGAAGCCTTTAAGGAAATTAACAACAACACATTTCAATACAAGGTATGCGCAAATATTTTAACAATTACAACAATAAAAATTAACTAAAAATATTAAAAATGCCTTTTAGTACGGCGAGGAAAATAATTACAAATCATTTTTGGTAGAGATACAATGGGGTGAAAATTATCCAAATGAATTACCCACCATAAATATGGATACATTTTACAACAGAAATATGTAAGTACATCAACAACATTCTATTTTCATTATGCTTACGTTTACTGTTTTCATTTATTTAACTTAACCAGTCTTTCACCGGTAAAGCTTGCAATTCAGGCAGCTTTGAAGGAAGAAGCTGAGCAATGGCTAGGTTGTGGTATGACATACACTCTATTTGAATGTTTGAAGGAACGTATAGATGAGCTAACAGCAGAACAACCGGAACATGCAGCCGTTCAATCTATAGATTTAGATAAGGTAGGTGTAAGTGCAATACAAATATCTGATAATGCGGATACGGGCAAAAAGGAACCGAAAAAAGAACAGCTAACTAAAGCCCAGAAACGAAGACAATGGGAGAGAGCTGATCATAAGGGAGATCGTCCAAGAGGTTGGGATTGGGTGGATCTTGTGAAACATTTGTCACAGACTGGCTATAAAGAAGAGAATACTAAGACTAATACTCTACTCTTGCAACCATTAAATAGCTGAAAACATTTTTACTTACCAATAATTGAAATTGCTGAGACTCAGTTTACTGCCTCGAACTTTATGATAATTTTTGTTAATAAACTTTGTTGAGATCTAATGGAATTAAATTGTTTAACGAGTTTTAGTAAATTACCATCATCAATTTTGTTGTTGATCCCCCTAACTAAAATGTATGTTGTGTTGGTTTTATTTTATAATATGGTTATAATAACTGTAAATAGGTGGTTTATACCTAATTCACGGTTTCCCATGCAATTGTTCAACAGAGCAAAACCAGGAGCCAAATTACAGCATTCGTGATGAAATGAACTTTGGCGTAGAATGATTACGATAGCGAAGTTATAATAAAATGTACTACATTTCTTGCCATAATCTCAAATAAGGAATGCCATAATCTTGGAACAAATCATGATCCCTGTGTAAATTATTTGCGAGTAGCTATAATGAATTGTTTACTGTAAATATTCACTGTCAATGTACTGCCGGCCTTTAGCAGGGCTCTGGTACTTTCTACTCTGGTATATCGAACGTCGGGTTAACAATAAATACTTTTTTCATATATTGACATTTTCTATATTAATTTAAGCCGAATGTAATGGAACAAAATAGATACCATTAACAGTTCATATTTTCATAATTTTTTGTCTGTTATTATTCATATTTTCTATATTGAAGGGCGAATGAACTTAAATTTCTGGATAAAATCCCCTTTTCTGTATGTTTTTGGAGGTTTCCAATACATTGTCAACCACTGTTTATGAACCCTGTATATACTATTTGAACCTGGCAACAATTCTACAATTGTCGATTAAAAAATATGGCAACTCTGTTTTTAATCGTTGATTAACTATAGTTAGTGCTTTTTAAGCATCAAATGAACAACACTTAAGGGCACCACGAGCAAAGCACGTTGTTTTTGTTTGGATTTTATAAACACGATATTGCTTGCGGTATTTACAATTTTTTATTTTAGTTAAATACGTTAAAAATTAATAAATAAGATTTTAAAATGGACACTAACGATACTGAAAACACCAGTAATGAAACGACATCTCCAGAAGAACAAATTCAACAGCCCATGGAGTCTGTGTCAACGAGCAATGTGGTTGAAATTAAAGGTAAGTTTTTAGTAAAATTTACAATACAAATCAGAATTTTATGGAAAATAAAACTGTTACAGAAAATGTAGTTGAGGAATCAGAAAGTCCAAAGGCAGAAGTAACTTCCGTAACGCCAAAAGAAACTATAGAAATATTGAGAGTGGAAGTTGTAGCTCCTCGCACAGAAGAACCTTCTAGTGCTGAAAAGCCTAACGATGAAACTATGGACAGTAGCATTGTGGAAGAATGTGTTCAAAATAAACCGGTGAATGAAGAAGAGCAAACAGTAGAAAATAAAACTCAAAACGAATCTCTGGCTGATGTCAACTTGGAGACTAATGAAATGGAGACAAACAATGAAAATGTACCAACACCACAAATAGAAGTTGAGGAAATCACCGAGGAAGCCACAACAAACACTTTGGAGTCATCAAATACAGCAAGACCAAGTGGACTCGGCTTATTAGCTCAATATGATTCCGATAATGAAGATAAGATTTCCGACACCGATTCGGTAATAGAAGTTCCAGTAGCTGGTCACGATTATCGGAACCAAGTGGTTGAAATCGATAGTGATTCGGATGATAGCAGTGATTCCTCTGATGTTGAGTATCTGAATGTGTTGCGTAAAACGATTGAAAAACGTATGGAAGTCGTCGATGAGGACGACGAGGAGGATGAGGATGGCAATACTACTGGCAAAAAGAAGCATATACCAAAATTGAAAGTAAAAGGCGAAATGTTATTAGAAGATTTACCACCCATTCAAGACTTACAAATAACAGTACCGGAAGATCAATGCATAGAGTTTGGTAAAATTCACTCCGTCGTTGATCAATTGGTCTTAGTTAGTGCTTTGCCAAATGCAATTTTATTGGATTTGGAAACGGTGATATTTTTGGAAAAAGGACAAAAAGTTTTGGGTGAAGTATTCGATGTGTTGGGCCAAGTGGCAGATCCTATGTATTGTGTACGTTTCAACTCGAACAAACAAATCAAAGAGAAAGAAATTAATGTCGGCGATGTAGTTTATGTAGCGCCTAAGACCCAATACACACAATATGTGATTTTATCCAGCTTAATGAAAATTAAGGGTTCTGATGCATCTTGGGAAAATGATATGGAACCGCCACCAAGATTTCTGGACTACTCCGATGATGAGCAAGAACAATTGGCCCGGCGTCAGTTGCGCAACAAAGACAGACCTGTGGACAATGAAGACCCCACCAAAAAACCCCGAACAATGGATGAAGAACATAATACTGACTCAATTAGGCCGCAACATTCGAATACACAACAAAGAAATCGTTACACTGAACAAAGAAATAACAATAGGGGTGGTCACTTTAATGCCAACACTAGGCAACGACAATACAATGCACCACAACACAACCAACAACGCACTCCAAATCCCAATCATCATCGTAATTCCTGGCATTCCAATTACTATCCACAATCTTATCCACAACAGCCTGGTGCTAATTATGGCATGCCTCCAGCACATAATCAACAACCACCTCAAACATATCCCTCACATGTGCCCATGTATGCTATGCCTCCTGTGCACAACATGCCATATCCGCCGCCATCCCAACCAACACAATATGGTGCACCACCGATGTTACACCAACATGCTCCACCACAGCTAATGCCAAACTCATATAGTATAAGACCTCCTACACTACACGGTCATCCACATCCCCATCATCAACAGTATACATCACCACCACCTCCACCCCCAGGAAGCCAATAAATAATTATCCTTTGTTAAGCTATTATACACTAACAGAGTGTATAATTGAACATAAATTTAAATAAAAATCCTATTTGTTTTTGTAAAAAAAATCATTTGTTTATTTTTTTTGTTTGTTATTGGAATTACATACATAAATATTAGAGTTATATAGTAGAGCATATATAAATAAATATGTATTTGTGTTTGGTACAAAAAAGGTTTCTTAGTGTATAATTAATTAAGGTGCATATTGTTTATTAATTATGTATTTATAGTAGTATTATTCTATTGGAGAATACGGAGGGATGAATGAAGGTTTATTTATTACTGGATAATCAAATGGCATACTATTACTAAATCCAATATAATTTTATTTTGCCAGCTTTGTAACCAGTCTGTTGAAAATTTCAACACGATCTATGTTTTTTTATACTAAATGTTTTTAAGCAACATGCTAAAATATTTTGTAACTAATTAAAATCATTAACAATAATACAATAGAGGTTTGCTATAATTTAAAATCTTACTATTAATCAAACATTTAAAATAAAACAAAAATCTATTTGAACATTAATCATCATGTAGGTACTTTAAAGTACGCTGTACATACAATTACTATAATTGCTTTGTCTTCGTTTACATTTTTCATAAAAGAAAGTTAGTTTTTCAGTTATTTACAAGTAATGAAGCTTTTTTCTTTAAACTTTATATATAAATTATGTTGTTAGAAAATCAATTGAACTTAAAAGTTTTGCGGTTAGTATACATTATAGCTAGAATAAACAAAGTACTGAAATAGTATTTAATAACAGATATTTTCTTTGTAGTTAATAATCTATGACGCAAACTTTATAAAACTAATAAAAATACTTATATATTTTCTTCCACAATTATTAATTATTTATTTATGTATGTAGGCACAGTATTTTGAAGCTAAATAAATTTGTTATACTTGCATGTTATTATCCCTTAAGAATAAGAAGGTTTTTAATTATTAACAAATAAAATGCCAGGTTCTAGAAATAAAAAGATTTCATAAATTTTTTACCACTTTTACAATTTTACTAATAAATGAAATTCATATATATTTGAAATCGATTTTCATCACAACTGTCCTATATTCGGCTGTGCCGAAATTCTTATGTCCTTCACCAAAGTTAATTTAAGATTAATATTAAAAATAATTTTTAGTAAAAAAAAATTTTTGGGGAAAAAAAAATTAGATAAACTTTTTTTTTTTTTGGATGAAAAACATTTTTTTTTTGAAAATACATAAATGTATTTTGTAAAAAAAAGAAAAATATTTTTCCGTCGTTAGAAAGGTCTATCATTACATATCGCACTCGTTCAACAATACTGTATTAACTCAAAATTTTAAAATTTTCAGTAGAGGGCAAAAACTGAACTGAAAATCCGTATACATCATAGTAAGCAAATTCCATTTGAAAATATATTTACATTGTTTTTCTTTAAATTTTTTGCAATTATTGCAAAATAAATATATTTTTTGAGTTAATATCATTTTTCTGGAACTTCTCGATATTTTTTTGTATTATTTTATCAACAAAACAGTATCAAACCAAAATACAACCAAATTTAAATAAAATAATTTGATTATTTTTAATTTGAATAAAGGCTCAATTCAAAATAATACAGTTTTTTATGAAAATATACGATGTATTTCTATTTAAATTTTTGTATTAACTCAAAATAATACATTTCTGTTGATACACGGTAGTCACTAATTATCACGAAAATGGTCTCAAATGTGATTTTCGAGATGAAAGAGTAATCGGAATACTTTGAAATTTTTACAGTAGATAGATATTGATGTTGTTAATTGATTTCTTGCAAAAAGTGAATTTTTAAAAATTTTGAGTTAATACAGTATTGTTGAACGAGTGCGATATCTATTGTCTATTTGAATGACTATCGATCCATCAATTATGTTATTTAGGGGCTCCGGAAAGTTGATTTCAACAGACAGGCGGACTTGTCTATATCGACTCCGCTATCTATACTTTATGGGGCCGCAAATAAAAATTGGTGAATTACAAATGGATTGACAAATTTCTTACCAGTCATGGTGAAGGGGTTATACTTTGGTGAAGAGTATAAAAAGATATTTCATTTAACTGTTAATGCATTACACTGAATTGAAAAAGCGAATATTTTGGCTTTAATATATATGTATCTTAGACAGATCGGTCAATAGATCGTTATCTGTATATAGGAGGTGTGGACTTTTGGCAAACCAACTTCAGAACAAAATTCAGAGTGCAATAATCGGTTGAGCCGAATCTTATATATTTTATTTTTTGGTGCGGTTTTTTTTGGAAAAATCCGATACTATCCGAAAAGTATAATACAAAATATTTACACATTTTTGGTAAGCCACTGAAAATTAGAATTAATTTAAATAATGCTCATACGGACATTTCCAAGACCCCGAAGAATTGTTCACAACGTTTACTTTCTTATTTACATTTTCCGATAGCATATTAATAGCACAATGTTTATTTAGTGCAAATGATAGGTTTAGTTGTTTCCAATATATTAGCATTAAACATGATATCCCGAACGAGACAAAAAATACAACTCGTTTTCGGCTGCCTCTAGAGAAATGCAAAAATCAGCGAACTGGAACATAATTTATTAAAGAAATTTCTTTTAAATTAAAATGGAATAATGTAGCAATCTATTGAGAATTGTCATGTACTTGTTTGATTACAATAGTTTGTTTTGCCAAAAGTCTTAAGATTTTTTTTTGGGATTGTTGTGTTGTTATATTTATTTATACTTATTTTTCGTAACTATTACGAAATTTTAAATATGATTGATTTAGTTTATTACTTTAAGAAATGATTGTTTGATATTCATATAGGTAGGTATTACGAGGATTTATTTGAACTTTTTGTAAAGTGTTCTTTAATTTGTTGACGCTCCTTGAGCAAAACTAAAACGACAGTAATGTTGTCTTGAGAATCGCCTTGTTTGGCCAACTCTATCAAATGTTTGGGTATATCGTCCAAACATTGCTCATCGTCGGCTATGGACTTGTATACACAATCGACTATATCCTTTTCACTTACATGATCGCAAAGGCCATCGGAACCTAATAGAAGAAAGTCGTGAGAAGGCTGTAATGGTACATCTACAATATCAGGTTCGGCTATAACTGCCTTTACGGTATAATCGCCTATCGAACGTGATACATTGATGATACCATTAACGCGCCATTGGCCCTGAACAAATATTACCGAGCCTCCAGTTTCTATCGATTCTATGCGTTTCTTTTCATCCACCGAGTCCGGTTTATGTGGTTTTACCAATTGTAAGTGCACTGTTGGTGAAACTAAAAGGCATCTTGAATCTCCCACCCAAGCCACGTATAAATGTTTGAAATTTTCAAGTTCGTCCTTTAATAAAAGTGCGCATACTGCTGTTGTGCCACTGCCCAGATGTTTTTGAGCGTAATTGTGATCAACTTGCAAAAAACTCGTTTCCAACGCATCTCTATAGCAATCAGTATCTGGTGCGTAAGAATCATGTACAGATTCCAATTGTTGAGCGACAAGGTAGGGAATTTGATTAGTAGCATATGTTGCAGCCAATGAGCCAGAATGACCATCAAAAATGCCATAAAAACTAAGAGATTCTTCAAGTTGATATATCTGACTAAATTGAGGCAAACATATATGGCGATCCTCCATTTTACGGTGTTTATTTTTGACATGTGCTTCTACATATGGCATGTGGCTGTTTTCAGCAGTCACCGAACATTTAAATGAAGTGTCTCTACTACAATCTCCAAAATTCTTTAAATTTTCTTCTTTAGAATTATCACATAATCGCAACAGAATCTTTTCTAATTGTTGTTGGATATATTTTTGTAGTTTTAGCAAATCGAGCATTATTTTGTCCAATGTGTCTTCGCCTGGCTTTCCTGTTGCCTTTAAATCTTCATGTATTTTTTTGTTTTTAAGTTCTTTATTAATTTCTTCTCCGGCCAATCGAGCTACACCCAATTGAAAGTGTTCCGGACATTTTTTCTGGATGAGCCATTGCCATATACACATTATTACTTCGGCGGACAGTTCATCTTTGGATACTGTATAGCTCTCATTATTAGAACGCGTTAGTATAAAAGGTCGTAATTCTACACCGCCACTACCTCCATTACAAGATACATTTACACCTTCTCTGCCTACTTCACCGCTGCATTCATTAGTCACAGCATCTTTCGTCAAGTCACGTAGAAATTCTTTGAAATATTTTAAGTGATTACATTGCTTTTCAGCTATGCTGCAGCTACTCGTATGTGTCATATCATTTTTAGACTCAGATGTTTCACTCAACAATGTGTTGGCCATTTTCAGTTCTTTTTATTTTTTAAATATTATATATACGAATTGTTTAATGCTTTACACATTTTATCTACTACTATGCAATCGCGGTTTACAAACACTACTTGGATTTTGTTTTTTTTTATTACTAAAAGATTCTTTTGCGTGCAAGCATTTTTTCAACCAAAACAAACACAAAACTCACATAATAATAAAAACACCAACAACGACGATAACGATAACAAACCACCTAGAATATGTCAAATTAATACATCAATGTTTGACCTTCGGAAATGAACGGCGTTGATTTTTATGACGCCGTTAGGTTTACAGACAATGAAGAGTGATTTTGCACCACGCCATAGTACCGTTATATTTTATTTTTTATTGAGCTAACAATTTTGCAAAATCTGTGAAGTTTAATTATATGATTAGTGTGAATTAACATTGGGATTTTAATTGAAAATAAGTAAAGTGTAAATTATAGTGATAAATTGTTTTGTGTAAAGTGTGATAAAATATAATAAATGGTGTATAAAATAAAATGTGGTGGCTTCAACTATATGATGTAAATTCTGTGGGTGAGTTACATACATATACTTAGAAATTTCTCCATTCGGAAATATTTGAAGATCAGCTGTGAGCCCATGATGGGCTGTTGTAATAGGACTAGGTACATTTAGTTATTAATTTTGAAATCAAATCGATGAAATTTGAAAGGTTTTCTGAAAGACCAAGGCGAACGTCACTATCAAAATACTTCAAGTCAAATTCGTATACGAGTATTTGATGGTTTGATGTAGACCTGCTGGATGACCCGTAAATCATGGATTTTGTATTGCTAACATCAATAGCGGGAATTCTATTTCATTTTTATTTTGTGCTAAAAGTGTATTTAAAAATGTTGGTATCGGATGTAACATTAATTGCAATAATTAAATTAAAATTATTCTCTTCACCCGACACACTTATCAACCAACCTCATGCCTTGAAATATTTTTGTAAATTCTTACGTGCTAATTAATTTTTTTTTGATTTTCCATCAAACGTCACACATTTAAAAACATTTTCACTAATGCTACCCTAGCGCTTGATGAGTATTTTGATAGTGTATGGTGCCCTTTAGAACTGGTCTAAGATTGTGTATAATCTTAAATATTTATAATTATATCGGATCTCAAATTCTAAATCGATGTACCAAAATCGTCAAGTTTACACAGAAATGGGAAACAATAACCCCAGCCTAAAGTTTACTTACACACATCTATGTTGGCGGCTCGCAAGAACCTAACAAACTACAATAATTTTCAAGGGATTGGTGTTAAAATTATGGAAATCAATGATGTCCTAATTATTCAATTATTGGGCTTAAAAACACAAACTTAAACGGCTGAGATTTTTTATTTTTTTCACCATATTAGTTTAGAAATAATACAATAATAAAAGTCGCATGTGTTCGAAAAGAAAACTCCTTCGTTCGACCAAAAACTTTATTAAGAGAAAAATTATGCAAAGTCGCTTTTCAATAACCCCTTCCGTCCGGCTATTCAGAAAAAATAGTTTTCGACCCCGATATTATGATATCAAGACATTTGAGATTGCATAATTATTTAAGGAAATATCAAAAATAATTATACGATTTAGGAATGTAAAAGAGTTCCAATTGATAAATTAATTTAAAAACGACTATTTTTGGAATATCCTTTTAATATAATCTTTCAATGTGACTTAAATAATTGAATAAAAACAATGGTGTGTTTATGTTTTAGTAAAATGTTTGTACAATTTTATTGATTATTTTTTTGGTATTTTAATAAGTACATTATTAAAGTTTTAGTATATGATTGTGATTATTTTAATGCTCAATAAATATCTACTGCAAAAAGGTGCTAAATAATTTCTAATATCAATGAAACTAAAGCTGGTAACAAAAAGCAAAACTAAAATAAATTCACAAAATAATAATATTATACAATATTAAACTAGTATTATTGCTATTAATAAAATCACTTCACAATTTTAAACTAGTATTATTGCTAGTAATAATTTCATAATTAAATAAAATTAATTAAAACCGCTCGATGCCCACATTCGAGTAGTAGTAGTGGCTTTAAGTTTGCATATATTTTGGCTATATATCAATAGGTATTTCACAGACTAGGCTTCTGTAGTTGACTTTACGATTTGTAAAAAGTAGACTTATCGATCTTTCGACTTTTTAAAATGTTTGAATATTGGACTTTTTGAAGTTGCTATTTATTAAAAGTAGACTTTCGTCTTTCGTTTTGACTTTTCATCCTATTTTAATGTAAAAAGATTTTATAAAATATTCACAACAAAAATTAGAAATACAATAAAAAATTTATTCAAACAATCGACTTATAGAACACTATCACAGACCTATCCAAGGAAGTAACTAAGAGATTTGGATGACAAATTGAAAAAACCTTTCAAAATAGCATGTATGTAAATATCTACATAAAGGCAGTATATATCCTATAAATTAGGCTTTAATATAACCCATAATAAGATTCTTTATGTGGTAAACATCCAGAGATATTAGACTATTTTTAGTACAAAAAACCTAACTTGTAAATTTTTGTTCTTAAAATTTTAATTCTTTTTAAACTCTGTGTGTCTGGCGAAAACTAAAAAGGCCTAACACCTATTTAGAGTGCTGTCAATGAGTCGGACTACTTGTATATACCCTTTCTAACGATATACATATTAATATCAGTTGATGGTTCCAGAGGATATTTAAGATTATAAATCTAAACATTAAGTAATGACTATAGAGAACACACATAGAGCGGAAACTAGAAAAAACTCGAAAAATTAAACAAACGAGTGTTGTTTTTATTTTCACATAGTTTATTTTTACTAATACATTCTCACCATTAAGGTTTTTGACAAGTAAGTTAGTTTTTTGACAGGTGAGTTTCCTTTCTATGGTAATGACATCTAGATACCAGAGCTGTAAATGAATCATTCTTTTTTGATTTTAATTCATTATGAATTAGCTAAATTTTGAATTAATTCATTGAATTGAAAAAATGAATTGAATGAAATTTGAATCAATTCAAACGAATTAGGCAGAAATGAATTTCAATTCATTTCCAATTCAAATGAATTTGTAAAAATGAGTTGCAATTCATTTACAATTCATTTGAATTGAATTGATTTTGAATTAATTCAAATGAATTAGAAAAAAGAATTAGCAATTCAAATGAATGATTCAAAAATGAGTTGCAATCAATCAAATTCAAGAGCAGATCTCTAGGGGGAATGAAAGATTTCTCCTACCAAAATGAAAATTTCCAGTACAAAAATTGAAAAGCCTTGTCCTGTATACGCGCCTGATCAATGAAAACATGGTGTTTGCAGTTTATTTCTTCAAGAAGAACTGATTTTTATTTTGAAATACGCTGAACGACATAACGTATTTAATATTCAAGAAGCAATTAATAATTTTTGAAATTTTGTGACCCACGACCACCCAACAACAAACTTTTTGCTAATATTTATATTATATTTATTTCAAAAAAATAAAACTATCTTCCAAAAATAATCAAAAATCAGGAAAAATAACAATGTATGTAGTTCAAAACACAATTGAGTTTCATAAATAAGGCTAATTAGATTTAATTAGAATACTTCATTCACCTTAAACAACAATAGCTTTTCAAAATTATCATCTGAAAGAGATCCACGTTTAGGGATGTTTAGAATAGAGGCGTACGAAAATAATCTTTCAATACCAGCTGACGATGGTAACGGCGCATTATATTTAAAGGAAGACTCTTTAACCGTCGATTAATTATACTGCATACTTAATGACATTGAAGAATCTGCTAAATATGCTGCGAATTTCGCGTCGGAGTTGCAAATGAATTGCTAATTTTTTTTCTAATTCGTTTGAATTAATTCAAAATCTTGTTCAATTCAAATGAATTGTAAATGAATTGAATTAATTCAAAATCAATTCAATTCATTTGAATTGGAAACGAATTGCAATTCATTTTTACCAAATTCATTTGAATTAATTCAAAATCAATTCAATTCATTTGAATTGGAAACGAATTGCAATTCATTTTTACCAAATTCATTTGAATTGACTCAAATTTCATTCAATTCATTTTTTTGTGTGAATGATTCGCGAATTAATTCAAAAATGAGTGATTCATTTACAGCTCTGCTAGATACGTAAGGCGGAAAAAGATTTTGTCTCTTTGACCTTCAGTATCTCGCGTAGCGGACATGTGATTTTAGTTTACTTTAATTTTTCAGTAAAATCATTATTTGAATTGATTGGAGCATGAATACTTTGGGAAATCTAAACAAATATGTAGCTAAAACTTAAAACAATAATTGGAAGCACTTATAATTGTGATTTTAAACCAACATATATTTACTAAGGATATTTTCTAAAAGCTAAATTTCAACTAAATTGTCTAATAATTCGTTGTTATAATTTGTGATTTGAAAGGTTTTCTGCTAAATTTAAATGATAAGTACATAAAATAGTTAATTGCTAATATAAAATACTTAACTACGACTGAAATAAAACATGATTCAATTTGATGGTTACAGCAATTAATTAATTTATGTTTAATGTAAATTAATTCAAATGTTAATGGTTGTGAGATAAATGATTTATTTGCATTATTCTTTCATTGTTACAATAATTTATTTGTTACAAATGTTTAATTTTACTTGAGACTCTATAGGTGATAATTATGATAAATTTCGAGAACTCTATAGATAATTTTACCCTTTGCCATTGAATGACTCAAATGTTTGAGTATGTAAGATTGGTGTTAAACAAAAAATTCTTTGTGATGTTAGGATAATTAAAATATAAAAACAAACTATTAATATTAATTTTATTATTATTTGTTTTTAATGTGTAAATTTGTTGTAGCTTTTTTATGTCAATATATTTTCTTGATTTGTAAAGGGATGTAAGAAAATAGTTAATTTTAAAACATCATTCCAATAACGTTTATATAGTAGATTGTATGAGACTGTTTATAGTATGTATATGTTTGTAAGTATGTATGTTTTTTTTTAATATGTAGGGATTTTAATTAAATACATAGATGTTGTTCTACATATGTTGAATGTTTATTTTAATTGAAAGCTTAAATTTAATTTCTACATAATTTCTTAATTCTATATACATATATATTGCTCTTAAAATCGTTTTGCTTTCTGTTAATCTTTAATTAGAATAGTTTTTACTCAATAGGTAGGGAATTAATAAGTGTGTCTTTTCAATAAATTGCTATTCAATTACTCTATACATTTTACACAATTTTTAAGGCAGAAATGTTGCATACAAAATTGGAAGTTTTTATAGAAAATTGAACAAAACATAAGAAATTCCTTAACAATTAAAACTAAACTAAACTTTACAATACACACTATACATTTAACAATATTTAATTAAATAGATATGTTTTTCTATGCATTATATTTTATTTTTTACTGAGCTAAACAACTAAGAAAATAAAATATGTAAATGTTTTAAAATTATGGAATGTGAGAGTTATAGATTTAATAAAATCAACTAAATTATAAATTCAAGACATTGAGAGTACTAATTTAGGAGATTTTTTGAGATTACTTAATAAATATTAAACGGCAATTTAATTAACCAAAAAAGTGAAATGAAAATAGAAATATTTATATTTAGAACCAAACAAGTTTCAGTTTGTTTTTATAATCTTTTACATTAATTTTGTTCAAAATAAAAATCAATGAAAAATTAAAATACAAAAAATACGAAACCATGAGTTAGGACTATGTATGACGTCATATAGAAAATTCATAAGAAAATATTTTCGAATTATGATTTCGAACAAATTCGAACATTTTCTTTTACGAACTGGCCTACGTCAAGGGTACTAAATAAATACAAATATTTCCTTTATTTTCACAAATTCTAAAATGCGGGGGGAAATATTATTAAATGTTAATAATAAATTCAGCTATAAACTAAAAACTAAAGAACTATTTTTTTAATAATATCGATATAATTTATGTTATAGTACTTGCCGGATTTGCAGGTTTTACAGAATATCGTTCCCGTACTCAAAATATCAATTTATTGTTTAATTTCTTCTATATCTGACTAAAACCTTTAAATCTGTCAAGTACTGGAACAGATCAATAAATAGTCTTTAAGCAAAGTACATTTATAAATTATATAATTCTATGCTAAAAAAACTGTTGTTTCATGTTATTATAAATAAAATCATTTTGTTTTATACTTAAAATCAATTTTAGTTGTTTGGTAAATGAAATACTTACTATTAGTACTCATGATAGCTCTAAGCGTTCCAATTCAAACGATATTCGTCTACCATTAGCAAATGTTGCGCGGTCACCCAACCTAGTTTTTTTTTTTTTTTGGGAAATGTAATAAAGTAGAAATATTTTGTAATTTTTACGGAATAAAATAAAAAATTATTCCAAAATTTTACCTTCTTGTTGTGCCAAATTATAAAACTCCTGCCATTTACTTTGTACATCCCAGTATTTTTCCTTAATTTGATTGCGATCTTGTAAATAGGATACGGCAAAGAAATATGCCTTCAAAACATCCTGAGGCATTGATTCGAAGTGGAAATAAACACCCAGAAACTTTTTACTTTCAGCAATGATAAAATGTTCATGCGGATCAAACGACGAAACGATATTATCAATAATATGACTCTGTTGATATTCGTCTATCAAGTTTTTAATGGATAAACCCAAACGTATGTTTAGCGATACGGATACAGTTTGGCCCAATGTAACTCTTTCTAATTTGTTCACCTGAAAAAAATATAACAGATATAAGTAATCATTATGTTGATAAAATCCCATTAAATGACTTACTTGTTGTGGCGTTAGCATTCGCCCAGATCTAAAGAACTCTTCTAAAGCTATCAAATAACGAGATTCGTTGAAAGTTCTTAAACAAATGGATTTAATGGCTTTTAAATTTGCATACAAATGTAATAAGATGACCACGGAAAAAACACCATAAAGTACACTGTAAGAAAGTGAAGGAGTTAAATAAAATTTTCATATTTTGATTAAAGTATGCATAAATGCTTTTCATACCCTGGTGTCTTGATCACAGTCAACAAATATAAACCCAAAAATGAAGCTATCAGATTTACACAAGTTTCTTGCGAACTGTCTTTTGAACTGACATCGGCCAGATTACCACGTACAGCCTGGTGTTGGGTTAAAGCTGCTCTAGTTGCTCCACCTTTAAACATACAAACGTATGATTAAATTTACTTTACACGTATAATAAATCATGTTTGTTTACCTGCTACACCTACTATTGCTTTTAAAACTGTTGTGCCACATAAAATTTGTGTGCCCAAATGAACGTACTTGGGAAGCACATAAATTTCTATACCCATTGCTAAATCATTAAGAAAATCTGCTCTTAAACGCCACTTTTTACTATCTATATCTAATTGGGCACCCTTCCACCAAGAGAACAGTATACGCCCTAAATGTCCACTGCCTTCTTTTAAAATCCATGTGACAGTAGCTGAGTAGGCATTTATGTTTTCGTTGCCAACTCCAAGTCCCTTTAGAATAGCATGTGTACAAAGTGTACCTGTAATGGAAAAGTATGTATTTATATTTTTACAAACTAATGGTAAATATTTACTTAAGTTAGTGAAGTAAATATAATTATTACACATCATAAAACTAGTATTACAAAAATCATAATGTTACCATTCCTCTCACAATATTCATAAAAGTGGATAAATGTGAAAAGTTTTTTTTTTTTATTTCAAAATTGAAATCAACATTCCGAAACCCCCAAATAACATACATACATGATTAATACATTAATATGACTGCTATATTCCAACTTAGGTTACTTTTTAAAATCGAGAAAATCGGTCCACAAATAGCTGAGATATAAGATTGATTTTTTCACAAATATTTAAAAAAATGTTCACCAACTTTTTTCAACATTTCACAAAATTCGAAATTAAGGTCGAAAATTCGAAACTATTTTTGGAAAAATTTTTCAGCTGTTGAAATAATCTCTAGATTATGCATACACCTGATGACAATGAAAATAATGTTTTAAAATTTAAGAATTCGAATTATGTTCGAAAACTTTTAGAGCTGTTAAATCATGTGGATTTAAAAAAATTATTTTAGATTTATTTGAGGCCAATTTCTTAAATTTTCCAATAGAATTTTCATAAATTTTAAAGTATGTTTATCGTAGTTTCAGAATATAAACTTTTTAAGATATTTTCGAATCTATTAGGATCCAGAAAATACTTTTTAAACCAGTACGAATGAATATTGTACAAATTGCAAACTTATACTTATCACCATGGTGAATAATTTTTGGAATTAAAACATAAGAATTTCCATAATAAATATTAATATGATTCGAAAACATAATTTTAAAAATAGCTAATCAATGAATGCTGAATTATTTGTTGATCACAAAACATACCACATATAGTACTACAAAATGCCTGCACCGTATCCCATATTTGATAGGCAGCATAGTCGTCACTCACACTGTCCGGATAACCTTTGGGCAGGAATATTTGCTGGAATAAACGGTATAGAAAGAATTTTTCATGTATAACCGCTTTGTTATCACTCCTCAGTGGTACGCGGACAATTGATTTTTGTTCTGCAACATTTATAACATAATATTAATGACATGTTGTTTATACATACATAATTAATTTAAATAAAGCAAACAAAACACACTTACCGGCTGGTGTAACATAAAGTATTTCTTCACCTCTGGTGCCATACTGTTCACGAAAATGTATTCTCATTCTGGCAGAATTACAAATTGAAATCCTCCACGGTATTATTGATATTCAGGAAAAACAAAGTTTAAGGTCGTCAAATAAACTTTATAACATTTGTTGTAACTTCTCCAACCCTCTGCTATTATAGTCAGGCTAAACTAAATTTATGGAATTGTTTAACTTTAGTGCCAAAAAATATACCTATTTTATGACGGCTCACAAGTTTTATATTTTCGAGTTTAGCAGAAATGTTTTTATTTCTTTGTCAAAGATCCAATTATTTTTATTAAACACTTGACTTAAGGTGGCGTTACTTAGCTGTTGTTTGTTTTCATTACTTTCTACTTCTATTTAAATGTGACCCCTTCTCCAAAAGTGTTCTTCGTTAATTGCCAATACTAGTGGTGTTTTTTGTGCCACCCACACCCTTAACAACCAATAAATGTTTTGTCTATCGTCGTATCGGTATGTCTGTGCGCTGCTGATGTCCTTGCTACCTCTGCTGCGGTTCCTGTAATTTTTTCCAGTTGTATTTTCCCTAAAATTTGCACTTATACTCTAATAGAAAAATTACTTTTATATTTTAATGATTTCTAAAGTATTTATTGACTAGTTATTTTATTTAAAAAATAGTTATACAAATTCTCACAATTCTTGTAAATTTTTTATAAAAAAAAGAGTGTAACTGAAAAATTATCAACCAAATTTTCACTTGTTTTGATGGCAACAAATATAAAACCGAAGTCGAATGGTTATAAAAAGTCAACGGCGTTGTTAAAACAGGGTTGTTTTTGTAAGAGATTCAGTGTTGCTACATATGTAAATAAAAAAAACGTTAAGTTCTTGCATATTGAAAATTTATTTTTTTGGTGTGTGGTTTTGAAATTTTATTATTTTAGTCAGACCGAAACTACCTTCATCATTTAAATACCGTTTAATAATGATATCATTTAATGGCCATTAATGAAGTAATCCAATTTAGAAGTAATACAAAAATCGATTTTTCATATGAAAAAACCCAGAAGTCGATCAGTGATCACTCATATTTCTGACCAAAAATAAATTTTTATCTGAAAAAACTAAAAAATCTAAAATCCTTAATAACTTTGTAAACAAGCGTTTAAACGAGAAAAGGAGCTCTATCTGTGATCACTCATATTTCGTATAAAAAATCCATTTTTCATATAAAAACTCTCAAAAATCTAAAATCTTTAATAACTTTGTAAACAAGCGTTTAAACGAGAAAAGGAGCTCGATCTGTGATTACTGATATTTCGTACAAAATATCGATCCTTCATATGAAAAAAAACCCAAAAATCTAAAATCCTTAATAACTTTGTAAATAAGCGTTTAAACGAGAAAGGAGCTCAATCACTCATATTTCGTACAAAAATAACTTTGTAAATAAGCGTGTAATTGAGAAAAGGTGATCACTCATATTTCGTATAAAAAATCGATTTTTCATATGAAAAAAACCCAAAAATGTAAAATCCTTAATAACTTAGTAAATAAGCGTGTAATTGAGAAAAGGATTTTTCATATGAAAGAAACTCAAAAATGTAAAATCCTTAATAACTTTGTAAATAAGCGTTTAAACGAGAAAAGGAGCTCGATCTGTGATCACTCATATTTCGTACAAAAAATCGATTTTTCATATGAAAAAACTCAAAAATCTTAAATCCTTAATAACTTTGTAAATAAGCGTTCAATCTAGAAAAGGAGCTTGATCTGTGATCGCTCATATTTCTGACAAAAAAATCGACTTTTTACATGAAAAAAAATCAAAAATGTAAAATCCTTAATAACTTTGTAAATAAGCTTTTAAACGAGTAAAGGACTTCGATCTGTGATCACTATATTTCTGATAAAAAATCGATTTTTCATACAAAAAACTTCAAAAATTTAAATTAGTGTTTAATCGAGAAAAGGAGCTCGATCTGCGATCACTTATATTTCGTACCAAAAATCGATTTTTCATATGAAATTACTCTGTAACAACAGTTTTATCGATAAAAGGAGATCGATCTGTGATCGCTCATTCTATAAAAAATAATGTGTATAAAATCTTGTAAATATGTATGTAATAGTGTTTTCTATAAAATAACTTATTAGGTTTCTCTGAGCACATTTCGGGTTTTTAGAAATATGTATATAATTATATCTGCGTAATGAAATTAGGTTGGAGGTAAAAAGTCAGAAGCATCGACATTCTTAAAATCTCAATCGTACCTTTGTTCATACTATAATATAGGTACATATTCCATATTATGCAATAAAAAGCCTGAAACATGTAATTGGGGTAAATTTGGTGTGAATAAAAAATACATACATAAGTATTCGTACAAAAACATAGTTCTTATCGGAAACACGTAGCGGTATAAATCGCCACTACTTTTGAACTTTGTATTCAAAACTGTTTACATTTCATTTCATTCAAATCTTTCTAAAGAAGCAATTTTAATGTTGACACAAATTAGTTATGTATGTACGAATAAAAGTACATAATGACACAATTTATTTCCATATAAGGTTATTTTAACATTATTGCACTTTATGTTGCAGTCAACATCAAGTGTTGCAAGGAATACGAACACATTCAAATCACATTTTGTTTTTTTTTTTGGAAATTTTTAAAATAGCTTGGCTTTGCTTAGAAGCATGTTTAATAACAACCGTTTTCAAATAAATTGTAGATCCCTAAATGGGAATAAAAAAGCCACAAGGATTAGTAAATCCACAATTGTGGCTCATCGATTATCAGTACATTTTCAAAATATCATAACACCAACAAAAAGTCCTCAAAAAGTAATGTATCTCTAACTATATTAGTTTAGTTTTAAAATTAAATACAATTTTAACGTTTTAGTATTTGGATAGCATTAATCATCATTTAGCAGTGTTTCGAGAAATGTTAATAACCATGGGCCAAGAAAAAGACGGTCCTGAGTTGCGTGAAAAAATAAGGAAATTAAGATGTACCCTTCTCGAAGAATGCCAAATTACCGCACAACTATTGATACCCTTGGATAAATGTAGCTCCACGGAAAATCTTTCAATTGAAAATCACCATTACTTAGTAATATTGTTTCATTTGTTGCAACTATTTTTACGCGAATTAACTAAAAGTTACCGTCTTACCCAAGTTTTACCCATGGACATGAACGAATATTTTGGTAATTTCCATTTAATTTACAAGACTTTCCAAACCCACTATTTTACAAATAAAATTTTAAACATTGTTAGAAAACCGTGCTGGACCTTCGAATCTTGGAAATGTAATCAGTGAAATTTTATTGTGCAAACAGATAACACCTGATTTCACTTTGGAAGAACTATCAAGCATTATTTTGGATAGCCAGGAAATCTCCTCACTGTTGAAAGTAATTCAAGAGTTTGTACCTCAAGGTGAGTAGTCATAAGTGGTTTATTTTATTAACGCTGTAAACAATTATCTCGTTTCTAATTCTAGAACTTAATTCTAACATCGATATTCATAATTCTTGGCCCTTGAAACGTAAGCGAACATTATTTTGTTGTGGTTCTCAATCTAAATATTAAAAGTGGTTTAATTATTTGCTATCAAAATTATAACAGTTGTTAATTTAATTAAATGTTACAATAAAACTATAATTTAGATATATTCTGTGGTCACACATATTTCTTATTTTTTTTTTAGTTTTTCTATGGGTGTTTCTTGACTAGGGTTCCTATACTTCAGAATTACAATTTTTATAAATTTCTTGGAAATTTTTGTCTGGAATTATCGGAAATTTCTTTATGCGTTTTCTTATTAAAGTTAGAATTTTTTGCTAATCGAATGATTTCATTATACATATCCATAGATTTCGGTTCTAGCTAGCAACAGTTAGTCAGTTGACAAAGAGGCATTTTTAATAAAATATCCGAATTATGGATGGTAACCGAACTTTAGTCGCGTTGCCAGTTTGGCAACAGAAATTATAGTTGTCAGTTGCCATCTGTAATACCATTTAGGTAACTGACAACGCAATTGAAGTTCGGTTCCCATTAGAATTTTTCCGCAAAATGTTCAATCCCGAAATCCCAGGAAATTGTGCGAGAATTGGCAGGAATTATTTTTCTTAGTTTTATGTGATGTTTTTTGAACTTGACTTTCTCTAAAAGCTCCAAAACAAGTGCAGAAGATTCACAAAAAGATTTATTCCAGCGCTGTCACAGAATTCTACTCCGATCGAAAGTGGAATTATTTTAGTACTTATTTTGCTTTTTCACAAAGAGTAAAACTAAAATTTTTGTAATAAAACCTCCTTCCGTTGAAATGAATTTTGTTTAATATTATTGGGTTTTCTTCAAGTTTTAATTAACATCTTTACTTAATTTTTGATTTAATAAGCAAAACAATGCCAATTTAAAGTTAAACAAGTAAGAGAGCTATATTCGGCTGTGCCGAATCTTATATACCCTTCACCAAATTATACCTTAGAATTTTAAATATTTTTAGGTAACAAAATTTAATTTTTTAATTTTTTAACAAAAAAAAAAATTTTTCGATTATTTCAAATTTTTAAAATTTTTTTAATTTAAATTTTTAAAATTTTTTTAATTTAAATTTTTAAAATTTTTTTTTTAAATTTGAAAAAAAATTTTTTTTGTCTTTTAAATTTTTTAAAAAAAAAAAATTCGGGTTAAAATTTTTTTTCCGATTTTGACCCATAGTTGGTCAAAATATAAAATATAAAATATTTTCTTTTCGAACATAATTAATTGGAATCTAACGAAGGTAGAACAAATTCAAATTAAATTAAAGCCATTTCCATACAAATGACAAATAGTGACATACATATAACCAAAGTCAGTTTATCTCTTTATATCGATACAAATGACAAATAGTCATCATTCTCACGACAGCCTGTTCTTCTCACCGGAATGAGAATGAGGCTGTCAACTCAGCAATCACTGCTGCTATAACAACAACAAATAGTGACATACATATAACCATAGAGAATTATACTTAGAGACGAGACACTCCGGATTGTCAAACAAAAATACAACAAATCTAATGTCTGATACAACAACAAAATACATTGACTAGCATGTATTTTGTTGTTGCAAGAGATAGGTTTTTGACAACAGACTTAGGTTTTTGACAATTACGTCTCGTCTCTATGTTACCCTATGCATATAACCAAAATTAGAAATCCAGTCAGTTTATCTCTTTATATTAAATTTTTATTGGATGTTTTTATTTGTATCCAATTACATTTTAAAACCAAAGACAGTTTTTTAGCCTTTTAAAGAAGTCTACATTCTTAAAATTGAATAATTTGTTGTAGGCGGAAATTCGCGGTATCACGGGAAATTTTCCGGGATCCCTCGAAATGAAAAGAAAAACTCTAGTTGCCTTCCATAATCGACCTATAGTTTTATTTTTTTTATTTTTTAATAAAACGATAGTCTTTATTGATTTTATGTTGATTAAATTAAAACTACAAGAGTGACAAGATCGGTAAAATGCCACTATTATAGCCTTTCAAAAACGTTGGACCAATATTAGACAATCAAATATATTTATATAACATTGCTGGTTTTTAGTTTAATTTAGTATTAAAAAGTTACCGGGAATAAAAAGATTATTTGGAAAAAGTTCGTGAAATTGGGATTCCTATTCATGACATATTTTATACCCTTCACCATGAGTGGTATACACATGTATATAATTTTGTCATTCCGTTTGTAATTTCTACATTTTTTACCTGAATTTTTTTTAAACAAAAAAAATTGTGTTGGTCTTAAATTTTTTTCACTAATAAATTAAAAAAAAAATATTTTTTAGAAATCAAAAAAAAAATTGAAGAAAAACATTAAAAAATTGTTTGCGATAAAATTTTTTCACTAATAAATTATAAAAAAATCGGCTATGGGTTAGAGGTGCTTTGAAGTGTTAATTAAATCGCAAAACCATTGAGAAAGTACTCAAGTCTGTTGCGAGGCCTAATGCGGTTAGGTGATAGACCCGTAAGTTATCTGAAGACTTCCTAAAGTTGTTAAATAGATTTTTATATTTATTACAATAGGATGCTAATATCAATATTTTTGAGAACTTACCAACAGACCGGACAACACGAATAGCACATTTTACTATAATGGACGTTTTCAGATCTGAATGAGTTTATCTTTATATATAATTCTTCTGTACGTGTGTCAGTAAGTGAACTCCTCCTTAACGGCTGGGCCGATTTCGATGAAATTTGTTGTGTGTGTTTGAGTGGTTTAGATTCACAATTGACCTATATAGGAACAATGGACATGGCACCTCCCATACAAAGTAAAAAATTATTATTGCATATCTGGGATACTATTATAGTGGGAGCAAAGACTATAAATATATAAAGATGTTGCACACAGTGTATTTAAAATTGACAAAATTTTATGCTTCTTATTGCTTCTTATATTTATAGTCTTTGGTGGGAGTCTTCAAACTTTGCGTGAGCTATGGCAGAACAACGTTTACCGGGACAACTATTTTTTTATAAATTTTTTAAACTACAACATTAAAACTCTAATAATTGAACAAATTTATAAAACAAAATTGTTTTAAGAAATTTCAGTCTTGCGGTTCAAATATTTCACCTGAATTTGCACATAAATTAATATATGTTTTACTTCTTCCAACACCCCAACGAGAACACCGACCAGTTGGTTTTCCTATTTTATAAATAATTCCTCTCTTGTCGTAGTCATATGAACAGGCCGTGTAATAACAAAATTTGTATGACTCCGCTTTGCTAAAATTTTATTAAAATCTTTATTTATTTATATGCATTAAAATATTAAAATTATGTATCGTACTTATCCATGCAATCAGCACCTAAGGCTACAGCACAGCCTACACGTGAAACACCATCATTTATCATAGTTGTAAATTGCTTTGCAACTTCATAACTTATTAAAGAAAGTAATCAATTTCAATATAATTCGTATATTCAATTAAGTAATAAGTAAACGTACTCATACATAAACTCCTTTGGCATTTCGGTAGGATTTTCTATATTATTCTTCTCATCAAACATTTCCCTCAATGATAAAGATATAATTTCTAATACTGGTTTGGGTTCATTTAAGGCTTTAACTATCTTTTTTAAGAACAACAAAAACATTATTTAAGAAGAAAGTTTAACATTTATCTTATAAAATTAATGAGATTACCAAATTTTGTGCTACATAGGGAAAACGCTGGCTGCCGCGACATGTTGCTTCTCCAGCATTCACCAGTTTTGAGCGATAATGTGATAAAAAGCTCAATTCACTATCCCATAGTAATTCGCGCATGCGAACAGCCATGGGAAAATATATACTATTTAAACTATTTTTTGCCCATCCACCCGCTGTACGATTACGGTAATAATTATGCCAATTTATAAAAGCTTCCTTTACTTTTCTTGTTAAGGGCACATGGGCCAAAAAATCCTTCGATATGTAGGATGGCTAAAATCTTTTTGAGATGAAAATAACTTCCTAATTAATGTCAAACAATAATTACATTTGTTATAGAGTTTTTGCCATCACAAAGCAAATGTGCTTGTCCTCCTCCGCATAATTTGTTTTGTACATCAGCTTGACAATATTCCCAGGATTTGCTGGGATTTAAGAAGACAATTACCAAGAATATGAGTTTTATAACTTTCATATTTAATTTTGTTTGTTTTTTAAGTTTTATTGTCAGGGTTACCCAACTAGTTGTCATCTATGCATTAGACCGACTCAAATATAAATGTGTTTTTGTAACTGGACATCACTACCCTTTTCAAGGTCTTAAAATGGTAGCAAGACTTATCGGTTTATAGTCCTTCGGTCGCTTATTTTAATATCTACATTTTCGAATCCCATATTTCATTTGTACCTCTATTATATGTTCCAAAATCAAAGACAACCTTTTATTTTTGAAATAATGAATTTTATTAATAAAAAAATAAACTTAATAAAAAAAATGGGCAGAGTTGTTTATGAAATTTTTCGAAAAACTCAAATTATATTATAGATAATTAAATTTGTTTAAATATATGTATTTAAAATCAATATAAAACATCTGATTTTCACAGAAAATCAATACAATGAACAAATATTTTTGAGCTTTCATTAAGATTAAACAAGATCTATTTTAAACAAAATTTACAAAAAATAATAATAATAAATGTTTTGTTATACATATAAGTATTTTTTTTAACTATGTTTAAGTACAATTGAAAACAAAATTGATTTGTTTAATAGTTTGAGCGTGATTTGATGTTAGATAATTGTTTTTAAAACAAATCTACTTTTAACAAAACATATTATTAATTCCTTCTTGTTGCGAATGTTTAAAATAACATCTTTTAGTTAAGCTAGATTTTTTATCTGTTTTCTTAATTTTTCTTTAAGTATTATTAATTTATACTATAAAATAAAGTACAATATCTATATATATATATATATATTTGTATATAATCCATATTAATATCATACAATTTTATAATTTTAAAGCAATAGTCTTTTTTGTTGGTTGTTTTTTTTACTTATACAATAAATTTCGTTTAAAAATAGCTCAGTCAAATTGAGACCAATTAAATATGGCCTGGTCCACAAAAGTGGATTAACAAAATTTTAAACTAAACTTTTGTAAAGATGGAAAAACTTTTTCAAAATTTTTCTAGAGAAATTTGTTTAAAACAATTTGAAGAATTTTCTTAAAATTTGGGTTTAGTCTTTGTTAGTCCAGATTTGAGCAAACCAATTAATGGCTCTGGTAACTGAAAACGTATTTCAATTTCTTTCTTTATACAAATTTTTGTAATTGTAGCAAATATTTTAACTTAAAACTAGACTTAATAATGAAAGGGGGCGGGGGGATGCTCTTAAAACTTAAAGATTCTCTTAAAAACTTAAACATTAAAAACGAAAAACACCAAACACAATTCCAAAATATTAACTTGTGGTGTGTGTGTGTGTGAATGAGAGCGGGGGCATCATGAAAATCATTAGGAAGGAAGAACAATTACTAATTGCTGGTAGCAATAGTAGTTGTAGGTTGATGAATTTAATATTTTGGATGTTTAGATTTAATGGCGTTGTTGAGGAATCATATATGATTTGATGAGGAGGCCGATAACTGCTCCAGACGGGCACACAATTCGGTTGCTAAACGCATTTGTGTGGCAGCTGCTGCAGCACAGGAGGCGGAGGCATTGGTAATGGTAGCAGTATTAGATGTAGATTGATTAAAATGCATAGCTGCTTCTGGATAGCTGGGACAGACACCCAACCAACGTGCTTTACCGCAGGCATGCGACTAAAAATAAACAAAATAAATGTTGGTTAGTTTAAGAGTTTTTATTTTAAAAAAAAAGATGTGTTATTCAAACTTAGTTTGAAATAAAAACTTACCATGGTAAAATCACGTTTCCATTGCACACCACATTGACCGTCACACAGAGGACAGGGACGTTCAATACTGTAACCACCGCATTCACTGCAATCCAATGAGACATGATCATCAGTCCATGATACACCACAGGTGAAACAGGAACCAATATGTTGTCTCAACTCTTCAATGGTTAAAACATTATCCACTGAAATTTCCAAAGGGCTGCCAACTAAATCAGACAATGATGATGACATGCTGATACTGCTGCGACTAAAATTAAAATAGATAACAAAAAAAAAATCATAAATTATTTGAACATTATTTAAAGTTAAGTATTAACATGTTAATATATCAATGACTTGCTTCACATAAAAAGGGAAACTTGACAAGATTTACTACTAACAAAACGTGTGACGTTAATAAAAATTTACGCTTAATAAATTTATTATCAACTACTACCGTTCGGTACTGTACTATACGTACGTAACAAAAATCAATCAATGAATCGAGTGCAAAAAAAATTATTAATCTTATCAGTTTTGTTGGGGAATAAAACGAACGTGGGGAATCAAATCCGGGAAACCCAAAGTTTAAAATCATTCATATTTAATCTACATAGGAAATTTTGTTAGGAATTTACTTTAAATTTAAATTTGTAAGTTTGCTATTTTTTTGTTATTGAGTCAATTTATAATTAATTTGAAATTAATTTGTGTTAAGACACAAAAATGTGTCACTCTTAATAAACGGTGACAAATAAGTTATTTTAGATTTTTGTAATAAATTGAATAGCCAAAGTTATTGATGAGTAAAAGTTACTTCCGTTTTGATATATGTATAAATTTTGAAATTTTCTTAATTGACTTTACTTACCCCAATGAAGTGCAAAATTCAGTGAATTGAGGACCATGTACACTTGCCAAAGACATTGTTGTTGATGGTACTAAAAATAGAAAAAGAAAAAACATAAATTAGTAAACATATTTAATAAATTAGCATATGTATTAATAAAAGTTTTGGAGAATGGAATTATGGAATAAATTTTTTGAATTTTTAGTGAATTAAAGTTTAAATTGAAATAATAGTGATTTACGTTTCATTTTCTTAACATTATTTTTAAAATGTCACATTCAATTTATTTATTTTTCATTTAATTGCGTTTTAAATTAACCAATACCTACATATGTGAATACAAAGAAAATATGGTTTGAAAATATATAATAAAATGCATCAAATAATTGTATAATTAATAAGCAACCAAAATGTTTATGACAAATAAAGTAAATTGAACAAATGCTAAGCTATTTTTAAATAAGGTTTATAATTGGTTTAATTTAAAAATTAATTAATTGTGATTAAATTTTTTAAATATAATTAAATTTATAAAAATCTTGAAGAAAAATGTGGGTTTTAGTAAACATACCAAAATAATTTGCAAAAACTGCAAATTATTTAGGTCACACGAAGGTGTTTCCTAAGTAGTGGTAAAACAAAGAAGAATTAAATATTTAAATTTTTGCATTTAAATTTATCAAAGGTTTATAAAAGAAATTTAGTATGGAAATATTGTTTTATAAACCTTTTATAAATTCAAATTTTCTTTTACTGGATGTTTTAAAAAATAAAAGAAACATGACATTTTAATTATTGAAACTTAATGTGAATTGTTTTGTTTCTGTTTACAAACAGCATTCAAGTTTTTTGTTTAAATGAATCATGTTACATTTCATTTGACTCACTGTATTCAAGGAAACACTTAAATTCATTGTTTTACAGTCATATTTCAAATAGAGATTTTAAGTTTTTTTTTTGTTTTAACTAATTGTCTTTTGTAATTGTTTGTCTAAGCTTATTTCTAAATAAATTTCTAGACATTTCGCATTTTGAATATTAATTTTTTTCTATATAATTTAAATATTTAAATATGCAGAAAATTCATAAAAAAATCCGGCTCCAACCAGTTGAAATTGTCTTTTGCTTTGTGTATTTGTTTATTTTTTCTTCTTTCTCGTTGTTAATATTTATTACTTTTTGCCATGGTTTTAAATTTCATATAATATAATAATGAATCATTAGATTATAGAGCTTTAACTGAACTGGTTTGTGTTAAAATAAATAATAGATGTTTCTTTTCTTATAAGGTTAATTTAACCTCCAGTTTTATAACTTTTTATTTAGTTTTTTTTAAATAGGAAATACATATAGGTATAATAATTAAAAGAAATGAATGGGTTTCATTAAAAAATAAAGAAAACAAAGGAAAAGAATTGAAAAAGTAAAAAGGAAATTTAAAAAAAACTGGCATTTAAACAGTTATACTGCCTGTCAAAATAATTTTTGCATACAAATTGTCAGTATAACTTTAAGTTAAAACATAACTATATATTGTGATAATGGGATTTAAAGATATTTATTGAAAATGATAACAAATCAGATGAATCAGTTAAATTAAATTAGATTTCCTTAAATAAGAAAAAAAATCATTTAATTAGCATCTGTATTTTAACCAAATACTGGTAAAAACCCCTTAGTGTCAATCAAGTTTTATTTGCGAATAAATAAAATGAAATTTATAAATATTTTTATTATTTGACATTGTTGTTATTAAAGTACAAAAAACCTGTTTCATTTTCTTTACTACAAATTTTTTTGGGGAATTTACTACTTAAACGTATTTATTAAAAATAATAACAAATCAGATGAATCAGTTAAACATTTCTTGGTATATATTAAAACCACATCTGCGGTTTTATCCAAAATATTAGTAAAAACCCTTAAGTTTTATTAGCAAATAAAGAAATTATGTTATTTTCAAATATTTTTCGATTCATTCGATTAAAAATTAAGATTTTTATAAATAAACAAAACATTTTGGTAAAAACCCGGTTTCGCAATCATGCAGTTTAAAACAAAAACTTTGGAATTTTTCGAATTTTCGCCTGCCATTTTCTATATTGTTATTAAATATTTTCCCCCCATTATATAGAGGTACTTAAAACATTGCATTTGTAGAAGAATGCAATAATAATAATCAAACAAATGTTTTCATATGTGTAGTATGTATTTATTTATGTAGAAGTCTATGTGGGTAAAACCAGATATTATTTGTTAATTGCAGTTACATTTTTTTCAACTCGTATTCAATGATAAACATCATGCAACCAGTTGTAAATGGACGCAGAGTTTACAAATAGGAGGACTACAGGGTTACCAAAATAACAAGTTATAATAACTAGTTTTTCCAAAGAACTTTGGCAACTTTACATGCAATTGTTTATGTCTTCTCTCATTCTTCTCTCCCATCAATTGAATAGCCGTCATTTAATGCACTTAATGTTATTGTTATTGTTTTTTTTGTGCTAACAAATGTGGCATCTCTTCTACATACATATAAAACTGAATTTAGTTAGAAAAAAAGTGATGTAAAAATAAATGTATAAAAATAGAAATGAAATACAAAAAAAAACTATAAAATACTCAATTAAAAATAACTTGTAATGAAAATAAAAAATAAAACAGATGACAGTTTTACAGCCTCACATTCCTATGAGTTAAGGGGGAATCAATTTCATTTAGAAAGTGACTTGTTTTGTTCCAAAAATGGTTGCAATAATTTTTTGATATTGTAAAAATTATATACAAAATGTTCAATTCTATATAGCAAAGTAATATAAAGTTGATTCAACTCAATCTGGCAAATCTTAGCAATATTCAAGTTCGTGTGTAGTAGTTACAAAAAAAAAAATTGTAAAATAAATTTCTAGAATTTTTAAAATACTACGGCGAAAATTATTAATGCATTCTGGCACGTTCAGAATGGAATAATATAAAAACGTATTAAATAAAAAACATTGACCTAACATTCTTTGTATGTCTAAAAAATTTAAAGAATATCTAGTCTATAAAATACAAATGGCATAACAAATATTAGACTAATTCAAAATGTTTAAAGGAATTAATATTGTTGCATTATATTCAAAAATAATACAAAAAATTCTATAAAATTAAACAATAATACGTTACATTTTTAAACAAATTTTTAATATATTCAAATTAGAAAGGTCTCAAAAGAATTTAAAGTAAAGAAAAAGTATTACAAAAAAATTGAATTTATAAAAGTTTATGAAACAGAATTTCTATACAAAATTTGGTTTTATAAACCTTTGACCAACTTAAAGATTGTTTATATGAATAAGGCCTATAGTTTAGTAAATAAACAACTCTTAAGTTAAAGCTACTTGAAAAGTTGAGTTTTCTAGCCAAATTCCACTTTAATATATTTATTACAATGTAAACATTAAACATGTTTCTATACTCGTAATAGTTGTAAAATGACAAATAGAAAATGTCTAGCTAAAAATAACCAGACTAGACAAATGGCCTTGATAAGAAAATATTTTTTTTTATAAAAAATACTACAATGTAACAATTTTATAAATTTATTTTAATATGTAGGTATTTTTACTTACTTTGTTTTATTGTTTTCTTTATAAAATTTAAAACCGCAAAGTTTTTCTGCTTATTTTTCCAAGTTAAATAAAATGTCACTTTTATTTGAACACCTTTTGTTTCAGTTTCAGGTTTTAGGTTTTTTAAATTTTTTAAAAAATTTGAAATTTTCAAAATCTTTTCTTTTAATGTTTGTGTTGTTAGTTGTTTTCAATGAATTATTATTTTGCATTAAATTTTTCAATAAACTATGCAAAAAATACTTTTTAAAGACACTTGTTTAAAAAATGTTTATAATTTTGTTTTTATTTTTGTATTCACAATATAGTAAATAAACACCGAACAGAGTTGCTAAAAAGACCAACGACTTTTTCAGGTTTCTTAGCTTTTTTTTGTTTTGAAATTTAAATAAAGTTTTTGTTTTTTGTTTGCAATTTTATTTAGTATTAGGTTTGCTGTTCCGTATTCCGTATATTTTGATATATTTTCCCTTTTTTAGGAGGAGTTCTGACAGCCACGACTAAATTCAATAAACTGAAAATGTACACAGCGAGACAGTCACTTTTATGAGCGTTTCACATTCAATTTGCAATTTTTGTTTTGTAGTGTAGTAGTATGTATATGGAGATTTTGTATAGAGAGGGAAAGACTATTTTCCGTCTCTCATCGTTTAATGTTGGTGCGATTTTATTGTTGTTATTGCTATAATGCCTTGTATTGTTCTTGTTGTTGTTGTTAAAAAAATACAATCAGCAAACACAAAAAAAATTAAAAGCAAAATATATGAAAAGTATCTCAAGTGTATAAGTGAGATTCGAGATACATGTAGTATTCACATTATTATACTCTTTTATACTAAAGTGTTGCCAATTATATGCAAATATGTTAAAATTATATTAGTTTTAAGAAAAAGTAAAAAAAATTATAAGAAATGTAATAAAATAAAAAGTATGTATGTATTTAATAGGTATAAAACTTGAAATAAATTAAATAGTAATATTATTAATATTGACAACACTGTTACTCACCTACTCATACATATGCTAACTAATACGTTTGTATGCATGTGTGAATACTTGCACACCTACCTACGTACAAACATACAGACGAGAGATAAGTAAAGTAAGTCATCGTATGACAAGTCAAAATAACAACAAATTCGCTATACTTTTTTTATATGTATAAAAGAAGAATAAATGACAACAATAACAATAGCAGCAGCAACAACAACAACATTATGCCGCCAGTTGTCGTCTCAAATCAATTTATAATGCAATATAATAACAGGCAACCCAACCAACCAACATACTACATGCAGTTTAAACCAAAAAAAAAAAAAACAAAGCAAACAAAAAAAAATTCAAAAACAATTTACAACAACTGTTCGATCAAAGACAAAATAATGTTGAGCATATGTGTGCGTTTACCTTTTTTGAATGGCTTGTTCGTTTAGTTTAAAAAACAAAAAACTAAAATGCTATATGTACCTTCTCTTATTTTAGAGGGAACGGAAATAGTTGTTTTTGCAAAACAAAAAATTGTGTTGATTTTCCGTCTGGCTGCCTTCATTCATTGCTACCAGATTTGTTGATTTCTCGTTATATTGAAGAGTTTTAGTGCCAAAACGGGTCTTTAGATTATGATACCTTTTACCATGAGTGGTACAAATGTCTAAAAGTGATAGATCTCAACCAGAAACGTTTCCTTTCCCAATAAACCGGTTGCTTAAATAGTTATGTGTCAGTTTCCCTCCTCCTAAGGATATTTATTAGCTGGCAGCCATTTCATAACTTTAACATTTTAAATTGTGTGGATATGCGGAATAGACCACTGGCTCTAAAACTTCTCTGATTTGAACTTTGAACATTTTAAGCCATTTGAACAAAGCTAATGGAACGCGCATTGAGGTCAATTGCTGAATTTAAGATGGATATAGCATACAAAAATAGCTAGAGTCAAGATTTGCGAACATTTATAGGGTGCATGACTTAAAAATGCGGGATTTACAATAGATGACGCGGTTTTTTTAATAACTTGTATGTCATTTTGAAGGGTATTTATCTGTCATTTATTCTCATTTAGTTATTCAACATTATGGTGTAAACAACAAAGTTATTTTTTTGCTTCGAAAATGTCGAATATTTTATCAACAAAACGTCATATGCGGGAAGTTTTGCTTTACTTCCTTAATTCGAAAAAAGTGCAGTTGGAAGCACAACGAAAGATTGTTGTCAAACTCTACAAGAGCTTGAAAAATCATTGGGATCTACTCAATCAACAATTTCAAAAATTTTGCGTACAAAAAATAGATCCATTACTATATCCATGGTCTTAAGGTAATTCTCTGTATTTGGTGCGGCAAAAGGGTCTATTATGAGCTGCTGAAATCTAGCCAGACCATCAAAAAAAAAATACCCGAATATGTGGCCAGACATGAAACCGTAATATTCCATCATGACATTGCAATACCTATTAAAAAATATTAAGAATGATGTGGTTGGAAAGTTTTACCTCACCCGCTTTATAGTCCAGACCCCGTACCGTCTGACTCTCTCTGTAATACGCTACACTTCAGAACAGATATTGGCTTGATTTGTTCTTGGCCTCTAAAGATGCGCAGTTCTTTTGGCTCGGAATTCATATGTAGCCAGAAAGGTGGGAAAAGGTCATAACTAACAATGGCCAACACTTTGAATAAATTTATATTGTACAAATGATTCAAAATTAAAGCTAAAAATTTAAAAAAAAAAATCCCGAATTTTTAAATCATACACCTAATAGTAAAAGATAATATGACTGGCTCTGTTTTAAATGATGCTATGTATCCATGCGATGAGGAAACTATGCCAATAGTTTGGAGCTTCTACCTCGACAATGTATGTAACCGAAATATGTTCTGAAGTGGCCTGCCTAATCATCAGTTCTCAATACCATAGAAAACCTATGAGTAATTGTAGATTGCAAAATTCGGACTCAAAATTATACCAAGATTGAAGCTTTATCATGTACGATGGCAAAATATTTTAAAATAAACGATTGATTTTCATCCATATTTTCTATTCTTCGCTACATATTTAACAAATCAAATTTCTTCTCGAAAGCGTTTTATTTTTAACTACAATAATAAAATTAATCTGGCAACTATGGGTTCTTTATTTAGCAGATTTTGTTTAATAACAAAATCGCATTGTTTTATTAAAAAACAAAAACCCACAAATTGGGGTAAAATTTATAAATATTTAGCTTATCTTAAAACATTCGTTTGTAATTCCAAACATTTAACATTTTAAAAACGTTATAATTTATGATATTTTCAATATTGGACGAGATTATTTTTTTATATAATCTACTTAGAAAAAATTCCCATTTTCAATCACTCTTAATATGAATGATATTTTCTAAAAATATATAGTAGAAGGGAGTAAGTTTTTAGAAATTTTCTTTGAAAAAGCTTAACTCTCTGACATTTAATAGGTACTTATTTAATTAAATAATTTTATAGTTTAAACACCAGTTTTTTCTACTCTCAATATTGAATAAAACCAGTTTTGTGCAAACAAATTGTTTGTAATTAAACAGAATTTTCCAAAGTTTATTTAGTATGTAGATGTTGCTTTGTTTTTATCATTAATGTTCGATAAGAAGAATTAACAACTTTGAACTGAAAACTTGGCTAAATAGCAATTTTATGAAAATAAAACGATAATTTACGATATAATTCCATTTAATATTGTCATGAGTAAAGTACAAAATAAGTTGTTTTTAATTTTTGTAATGATTTGTATTAAACTGAATTTAACTAAGAAATATCTGTATAACTAGAATTGCAGTGGGTGGGTGAAGCCCCTTATATATAAAAAATACGTTTGACAAAAGTCTTTACTTAACATACATAGATAAAACTGATTCGTATTAGCAACCGAATTTGTTGTCAATCGAATGATTCGGTTACACACATAGAATTTTTTGGAAAGTCAGCTGATAAAGAAGAATTTCGGTTGAAGCAACCAAGCATTTCTTAACTTTTGTATCCGCAACTGTAAAATTCGGTCACTAAGGTAGAATCATTCGATTGCCAAAAAAATTCTGTTGCTACTACGAATCTGTTTTCTCATTTTTTTTTTTACAAATCTTACTTTTCTGTAAAAGCTAGTTCTTTTCTAAATTCTGGCTCAAACTAATAATATTCCTTGTCAATTACTCCTGCAATTTATATTTAAAAAAGGATACAAAATTATTTCATGGCGAAAAATAAATTGTTTTTAAATATAAACAAAAAATAAATAAAAGTTAAAATTAAAAATATTTACAAAACAGCAACAAATTTAACTGATAACGAAAAACAAAAAAACTGCTGACATTTGATTATGATGAAATTCTTCAGATACATTTCACAGAATCTCTCACTTACAAACAAAAAAAAAACACTCCTCATCTCTCACTCTCTTTAAGGTGATTTGGAATAAAAATGGAAAATTTTCAAAAATGTATCTGAATATAAATGAATTAAATAAAACTAAATAACTTTAATGATTTGCATTATTTTTTTTGTTCCATACTATTCAAATATTTAAAAGTGTCGTGCGAGAGCATAATCTCTCGCTTAGTATTTACTTGATCTTACAAAACTTGTGTAAGAGTAAACAATGTTAAAATAAATGTATGTAATATATTTTAAGTAATAAATAAATTATTTTTTAGTGTCACCTTCGTCAAATACTTTCTAAATCTGAACGTAACTAACTATCTTATCATTTTGAAAGAAATGTCACAAGACATATTTTTGATTTATATAAGAAAATTACGATGAATCGTGTACTTCTGCGAGTGTATACAAGTGTATACTAAGTATTTTATTAGATAGATCAGTTGCTTTTAAGTATTTTTAATTCATTGAGAATTTTGTCTGCCATGTTTGTGACATTTCTTTTTTTAATTTTTTGGCAGCACATAATGTTTTAAATCTAAATGAACACGCCCCTTTTATTTTTTGTGGTGTGATAATTGAAATTGTTGCCGGTAAAATAATTAAATTAAATTGCGAAGGGCATGACATTAATTTTTAATTTGTTGTACTAGGTTATTAGTACAATAGTATTGTTTTTATATACTTTAAGTGTAAAAAACAAACAAAATGAGATATGATTATACATATAGGCACGAGTATTGCTCATAGATTAGTTAAGTTTGTTGCTTAATAAGAAATTCTAATTGTTTTGTTGAGTTAAAAATATTCAGATAATTTGTGGTTTAATGTCAATTGTAGTAACCGTTAAAACAAAAAATACAACAATACGTTGACTAACACTTATTTTGTTGTTGCAAGAGTTAGGTTTTTGACAACTTACTGATGTTTTTGATTATTACGACTCGCCTATATGTTACCCTATAATAACTACTATAACTAAAAAAAATATTATTAATTTTTTAATATTTCTGTAACCTTAAATATCATTAATTGCAGAGCCAACACTTTTTCATATTCTAGACTTTAAAAAAGCAGTAATATTGCATTACTGCAACTTAATAAAAGTTAAGTGTTCAAAAAGCATATTTGGCATCATTGCTTTGTGTCAAACTTTGTTATTGCAAATAGTTGGAAGTGATGCCACACATTATTGCAGCAACCGCATAGTGTAGCGAGATTTAACGCAAGAAATAATCCAATTTATTTTAAAAATATCTAAATTATGATATCAAAATGTACAGTAGTAATTGGCAATACAATGCCAACTTTTCGAAATATTCATTTACGAGCTCAAAATTCAAAAAAAAAGAGTGAGTCAAAAAAAAAACATAAACCGTTCAATATAAAAATCTCTATAAAATACGTATTTTTATTCGAATACATATTGTACAAATTCATTAAACATTCAAATATTGGCATTTTATTCGATATTTATAAATTTATCCAGATTTTCCGGAAATCCTGCCAATAAAGATTTTATATTTGCTTTCGTTACCCTTTTGGACCAGGTATTCCACTTATGCTTAACATCGGACATGTCCTGGGATACCTTTCCTGTGTTCTTTAATTATTTTTTTACAAGATCCCAATACGTTTCCGCAGGCCTAAGTTCTGGACAGTTTTCTTTCAATATGCAACTGTCAGTTGACTCATTACAAAGTTTTAAAAAGCTGCTAAAAAATTTGTAAAATCGTTGAAATGGTTACAGTAAACATGCACTTTTTGGAAGGAATAAACAAATTGGAGACAAAGTGTATAGAGCTCAAAGGAGAATATGTTGAAAAATAAAATGATTTTTTATCCAAAAACCTGTGTTTCATTCAAAAAGTCACGGACACTTTGACCCGCCCTCGTATTGATATGTTGTTATGTTTTCTTTTTATACCCTTCAGCTTCGTGAGAAGGGTATATATAAGTTTGTCATTCCGTTTGTAATTTCTACATTTTTCATTTCCGACCCTATAAAGTATATATATTCTGGATCCTTATAGATAGCGGAGTCGATTAAGCCATGTCCGTCTGTCTGTCTGTCTGTCTGTCTGTCCGTCTGTCTGTCTGTCTGTTGAAATCAGTTTTCTGAAGACCCCAGATATCTTCGGGATCCAAATCTTCAATAATTCTGTCAGACATGCTTTCGAGAATTTTGCTATTTAAAATCAGCAAAATCGGTCCACAAATGGCTGAGATGGGTCAAAATCGGAAAAAAAATTTTGAACCAGATTTTTTTTTTTTTTAAAAAAATTAAAAAACAAAAAAAAAATTTTTTAAAAATTTAAAAAAAAAAAATTTTAAAATTTAAAAAAAAAAAAAATTTTAAATTTAAAAAAAAAAAAATTTTAATTTAAAAACAATTTTTAAATTTAAAAAAAAAAAATTTAAATAACAAACAAAAAAAAATTTTTTTTTCCAAAAAATTCAAAAAACTAAAAAAAATAAAATTTTGTTTACCTAAAAATATTTAAAATTTTGAAGTATAATTTGGTGAAGGGTATTTAAGATTCGGCACAGCCGAATATAGCACTATTACTTGTTATTTTTGCACCCGGAAATATTGTTATTTATTTACTTTTAAAGAGTCCAATTTTCAATATGATTTCAACGCAATTTTTGTCATTATACTAAATACAATTATTTAAGTGTTAATTGTTATTTTTAATTTAAGAAAATCAAAAATATTTTGATTAACATATTAATATTAATTAAAATATAAAAAAATAACATAATACAAAACTCTAACTGGCAACTCTTGTAAGCCTTAATATGTATAAATTTAGGGTCACATATTAAGTTCAATATCACCTTGTGCACTTAAATTTTATTCTATTTTTTTTTGCATTTTTTCCATACACATTCTTTTATAGCTACAGGTCAGGTTTTTAATGCAATGATTTCAAACAATTTACGTAAGTATGAATTATAATGTGTCAATACATTTCTAATTAAAAATAAATTAGAAATATTCATTAAATAAAATTTCAATTAATATTAAAATAATTCATTACAATTCAATGAAAGTTCAGCTAAATGTATTTCTGAATTTTTCAATTCTACTTAAACAATTGCATAAAATTTAGCTTGAAATTAAGCTACAAATAATACGCAATTGAAAGTGATTTTGTTTACTTGAGCAAATCTTGAGTTTATAGAAGAGAGAGGAAGAAAATCTTTCCAATGTCCTCAACTCTCTCTTCTATAAACTCAAGATTTGCTCAAGTAAACTTTTGACCTAAATGGTCAAAAGCCCACATTTTTTAATAAACACTTAAATAAAGCTAAAGTACCCAACTAAAAAATCTTTTTAATTGGAGGCCTTAAGGGCCTACAGACATCTCCCTAATACGAAACGATCAAAAATCAACAGAACAACATTCATATCGTTTCTTTCAATAATGTACTAAAATGTGTTGTAGGGTATTTATAATTTCATAAATATTTACAAATGAAAATCTCTGTGTTTAGTAGTTGGTATTTTCTCTTGATGCGTTAATTCTTATATCAATAATAATGTCAACAGTGTGAATGTACAATACAACCAACAAATATAAAATGACGTACTTCAGATACTATTTTTCATAATATAACAGCCGCTATAATTATAGGGGCATATATAGTAATTTTACGGTGTTTGTAACATGTGGAAATATTCTAGGTAATTTTCATTTGAATATTTAAAATCCAAAATGCTGATAACAGTATTTTACAGATAAAATGCATTAACACATGTTTTAGGGATGTCCAAAGAAAATAATTTATAATTTTTCCACTTTAATACCTTTTAATTGTATACAATTAAAATGTGTAAGGAAATTTTCGGCTGAAAATAAGTAGGTTTTAAAGATTAAAAAAAATTGTAAGGATTTTTAGGTAAATTAGGAAATTTAGGTAAATTCTTTATATGTTTTATTCTTAGTCACAGTCTTATTTCTTCAAAAATAAAACAGATGCGTTGTGATTTGTTCCCAATCGAATGATTCCATTAATGCATAGATTTCATCAACAGAAAATCAGTAGACACAGAAAAATTACGATTTATTGGGTTTTATGGGATTATGCATGATTTACAAAGATGACGTATCTTTTGAACGCGATTTTTGTTTTTAATAACTTTTATGTAATTTTGAAGGGTACATTTTTGTCATTTATTCTCACTTAGTTATTGAACATTATAGTGTAAACAACAATTTTTTTTTTTTGCTTCAAAAATGTAGAATTTTGTACCAACAAAGCGTCATATGCGGGAAGTTTGACTGTACTTCTTTAAGCTACTCAAGCAGCAGGATTCATCCATACGATTTGAAGTTAAGAGACCTTGAAAATCGGTTTTGCCCTGAATCATTACTAGCGATGAAAAATGGATCAATTACGATAACCGGAAGCGTAAGAGATCGTACCGAATAGCCGAATCGGCACCAAAGCCAAATTTGGTGGTAGTAAATGTGTCCTATCTATTATGAACTGCTGAAATCTGACCAGAATATCACAGGGAACCTGTACCGAACGCAACTGATTCGTTCGAAGCGAGCATTGGCTGAAAAACACCCAGAATATGCGATGTATAACCGTAATACATACCATCATGACAACGTTTGGCCACATATTGCAATACCTATTAAAAATTATTTAGAATGAAGTGGTTGGTAAGTTTTGCCTCACCCGCTTTATAGCTCAGGGAGGTTACTCTCTATTGCGACGCGAAAGAAAAATGGTGCAATTGGTACCCTTTATTGCGTTTTCGCATCGCACAAAAATTAGTTTAAAATGTTTTTATTTACAAGTTTTGACATTTCATTTTGTCATTCTTCGCTATTATTTATTTTGTGGTGCCAGTATTGCTTCTTTTTGCGAAAGCGTTTGCGTAGACGATACAGAATACAAAATTGTATTCTTAACGCATTTACCTTTCGAAATTGCTTTCGCATCGCAATAGAGAGTAACCCCCCAGACCTTGCCCGCCCGACTACTATTTGTTTCGATCGATGCAGAACGCTCTCTCTGGGATACACTTCATTTTGAAACACAGAATCCGATATCTTGTACTCTAAAGATAAGCTTGGAATCCATATGTTGCCAGATAGATGGGAAAGGGTCATAGCTAACAAGGGCCAATACTTTGAATAAATTTATTAAGAAAATATTAAAAATACAAATTTTCAGTGTTTTTTTTTTTTTGGTTTTAGGATTTTAATCAATGTATTAGTTAAATATTTAGAAAAGTTTCCGTTGTATTGCCAATCAGTGTAAATAACTAAATTTTGTCCGATTATTTAAAAATGTGACTGATTTTTGGTTTAATTTAATATTAAAAGGTTCACGGGAATTCCCGGGAATGAAAAAATCTCTTCATTAATAGCCGGGAATGGAAAAAGTCTGGAAAATTGGGAATCCTACTATAAATTTAAAACTTAAACTCCATTATATCTCTTTCATAGCCATGTAAAGATTTATTAAAATCGAAATATTGAATTAAAATGTCATGCAAAAGTCTAGATTCATTGTGCATATTTGGAAAAGGAATACATAATGGAATTTTGTCTGATAAGTATTTGTAATCCTCTCAATATTCAATTATATTTTTGCGGTTATTTTTTATCAGCTGTTTTTTGACAAGTGATGACAATAATATGCTTGCAGAGATAACAATAATATGTTATAGTTATCGATAAACTAACGTTATTTCAGTGTATTTAGTATTGTCGATTGATTATTGAAACAAACCATTTGTTTTTAAAAAAAAGAATAAAAATAAATTTCAACTTATTACCCAAAAACCAGTGCCCTTAATTCGTCTTAAACTCTAATAGAGATCACTTTGGGTTGTTTACCCATTATAGCGTATTCAAATACGTATTGTCTGCTATTAGTTGCTTAGGAAAATTTATAATTATTATTTCACACCTCAAAGAAGAAAATAAGTAAAGAAATAAATAAATACACAGAGAAAACAGATTCGTTGTGGCAACCGAATTTGTCGCCAATCGAATTCGTTCGGTTCCAGGTACTATCGCATGATTCGATTGCAATAACAGAATAATTCGATTTACAGTACTGTATATATAAATCATGTAACCATTTTAAAATAATAATTCGGCTGAAAGAACTGAAACTATCAGTACGTGTAACTGAAATATTATTTATTACACATATATTTGTGGATCGCATTAAAAATAAATTTTATTTTATATTTCTCCTTAAATTTACAAAAATACATTATTGGGCAGTAAAAATTTTAAATATTAAGACTCCAATTCTTCCGTCTGCTTCTTCTTGTGCGTATCTTCTTTATTCTCTTGTCATATTCCATGTTCTTAATTTATTGAATGCCATAATAGCGAAAAGGGCAATTGTTTTTCACCGAAACCGCTGCGAAATATAAAATACGCATTACGAGTAACTATACACGTTGAAAGCTGTTAATAACGATGTCCAATTCGATTTAGAAGACACTTACTTGCTCTTTGTGAACGGATATGTACACACATATGTTCATGTTGGAAGATGTTTCAAGATATTTCTTCTAAAATTATAGAAATCTTGTAAATACACACTCGTATGCAATGATCTTTAACTTACTATTTCATAACTCTTGAACATTTATATTTATAGTAGTAGTATAATGCAATAATCAGCTTTTTATCTAATTGTTTCCCTTTATTAAAAATTGTTGCAAAATATATGAGATTTTTTGTTTATTTAATTTATTTATTATAAATGTCAACTGAAATTACCAATTTGTATTTTTTGTCGGTTGTGAACATCGAATTGAATTTTCATATCACAATCGAATTTTTTACGGTTTTATAACTAATTATTGGTTACAATACCTGAAATTCTATGTTTAAATATAAATAGTATAACATAAACAATTATTCGATTACAACCACTATTAATAGCAGCTGTGATGAACAAATACTAAATTTAATTTCGTTTTCATTACCGAATTAAGCATACAGTTGTAGTGAAGGTATGAATTGAGTAAATAAAATAAATTTACAATTTTTGAAACCATAATTCGATTACGATAATGGATTTTTAAATATGAATATAGAAAATTGATTAATTTAATAGTTTTTCAATGATAATTACAAACATTCAGTTTACCATTTCGAATTTTTATAATGACAACCGATTTCCTATCGATCTGTTTTCTGTGTGTAAGTATGCAAAAGAAACTTAAACTTAATAATGTATGGTAATTGCTGAATAATTGAATATGTTAAGATAGGAGGCGACGTCGCGCCGTAGACAATACGCGCTAAAAAATGTAAATAAACATTTTTCACAAATTGTGAATTAATACAAAAAGAAGGTTTCAAAAATAACACATTATTTTGAGTATTAAAACGTAATCTTTGCTTTAAGAAATAAAATGGAAAATTTTTAAATTTTAAAAAGTTAATTAATAAGAAATTTTCCAAATAGCAACAAATAATAAACGCGTGTTATTTAAATATGTATTCTACATTTAGCTGCTATTAAATTATTGAGCTCAATATACATATATTTATTTAATTTTTATTTTGTATAAATGACACTTGACAACACTTGAATTATTTGAAAACTTTCATATCTCAACTACAAGTAGGCAAACGATTTTAACTATAGATAAATACACATAGATTGGAAACTCTACTGTGAAAAAAACATAAGTGGTGAGAATGTTTTAGTAAATAAAACTATGAGAAAACAAAACCAACACTCGTATGTTTTGAGATTATTTTGAATAATATTTTTGTTTGATTTTTTTTATAGTTTCCACTCTATGTCTGTTTCTCTAGGATTTTAACTTAAATTTTAAATTAAAACAAAAAATATAAAATCTAATCTTTAGAAAACTTTAAGTAAATCAAAAATATTTAATGTTAAAGTACAATTTAATACTGGTATGATAAAATTATATCGTTAATAAATGTCATTGTTGTTTTTATAAATTTCAGATAATATCAATTTTATATTATCTGTCAAATTAAATAGCAATTTTAATTTACGTACAAAAAACAAAAACACGTATGGTACGTACATTCAGCCGTAAAAAATAAGAACAATTATTATTATTAAAGAAGTGATTGCATTAAAATTCAAAACAATCATCATCAATGGAAATTTCCTTCACAAATTCATGTTAATATTATTTACAAATTAAAACACAACATATCTACAAATGTACCTACTTACTACTCGTATATAATATAATAGGTATTAGCAACAAACAATAATTTGAAACTTTAAATTATATTGAAAATTTATGTTTATAAATATTTACTTAAGGGTAGTGAGTGAGTAAGTGGTGTTTGGCGGCGTGTGAATTTCTAAAAATATTTATTTAATTAACATGATGCCAAAATGCATTATATTCCTTAAGAAAATAAATAAATAATATTGAACTTTTATCTGTTGATTTTTCCACTTCTTTATTGATATTCAAATAGATTTATTTCAAACTACATAATCGTACAATAAGCAACAATACTTTTTTTCTTTAACAAGATAAATTATTTTATTTATTTATTTAAATAATCTAATTAATATTAAATAATTCATTTTAATATCTGTGCTAATTGGCTATAATTATTAGAGTACTTTGTCAAAAATAAGGGAAAATTTTTTCCACAAAAAAATACAAAAATAAAATAAACATAAACAAATAACACTTTAAAGAGGAAAGGAAGTTGATTGATAACAAATATTTATACACTTGACCCCATTAACATATATTTTTCTCTGTTGAAAAATTTAAGTTAGCCAAACAAATTGCAAAAATATTGAGATTGTAGTAAATAAGGGCGCGAATCAGGGAAAGCAAAGTTCCAAAGTACCGTATCACTTCCCCGACTAATGACCGTAATTTCAACAAATATATATCTACGGTGTAAAATACCCAGCAGATAAATTTACCTAAAAGGAAACTTGACATTCATTTCAAATCAATATCTACGGGTAAAAATTACAAAATATTTTTACTCCATAAGTAACTAAGCACTGAAGGATATCTATTTGTTGAAATTACGGGCATAAGTTGATAATTTCCAATAATGTTCAGTATTTTATTTATAGCTTTTATTTTGAAACATTTGTACATTATAAATTTATTCAAAGTATTGGCATTTGTTAACCTTTTCCCATCTTTCTGACAATATATGGATTCCGAGCCTAAATAACTGCTCATCTTTTGAGGTCAAGAATCAATCAAGCCAATTTCGGATACATTGTTCTGTGATGGTCTGGTCAGATTTCAGCAGCATATAATGGACAGATATTTATACAGAGAATTACATTAGCGCCATGGATATTTGGCTTTGGTGTCGATTCGGCTGGTTGGACGGGCTTCACATACAATCTCTTTTCGAATTATCGTAATGGATCCATTTTTCATCGCAAGTAATGATAAACGTTTTGAAATAGCTGATTGAGTAGCTTCCAATGATTTTGCAAACTCTTGTTGAGTTTGCCTCCAATACTTGGTCTTTAAACTTTTTTTGCTGGCCTGTGCGATCTTTGTCTTCCATGTCAAAATCATCACTTCTGAACCGCACAAACCATATTTCGCCCATTCAAACCGATGAAACACATTCACCATAAGCTTTGGTGAGCAATCGGTGTGCTTCAGCGACACTTTTTTTCAAATTAAAGAAGTAAAGCAAAACTTCCCGCATATGACTCTTTGTTGGCACAAAATTTTACATTTTCGAAGCAAACAAATTTTTACACTATAATTTTCAACAACTAAGTGAGAATAAATGGCAGATATGTTGCATTCAAAATGACATATAAGTTATTAAAAACCAAAACCGCGTTCAAAAGAGACGCTATCCCCACGTAAATCCACAATTTGTTAAAATATACATTTTCATATTCCTATAGACTCAAAATGATTTACGTGTTAATCTTTACTTCCTTGTAATTCTATTTATTTTGTGTGAGGATTTCAAAATAAGTATTTCCTATAGAAAATTAAGGGTAGAAAAATTACTATTTGAATATTCTTTCGATACCGAGAATACATTTTATTTCACATCGCTGTCTAAAATAAAACAATGTTCGTTGGTAACTTTAGTTCGTTTTACTGCGTTCAAAAACGCATATTTGGCATCACTGCATTATGTCAAAAGTTTTTATTGCAAAATGGTTGGCAATGATGCCATATATAAAAGTTCTACTTTGGATGATAACTTTTTTCTCTCTTTTTCCGCCATTTTTAACTTTAAGGACAACAATTATTGAATAGTTAGTGTTTTTGGTAAATAGTGGAGATTTTAAACTTATTTGGTTCAGAAACATTAAAATATTAGCAATAGGAATGAATTCTTTTAAGTATCTCTTAAAATGTGTTTATTATTTGCAAAATAAATAGTAAAAATTCAACATTAAGGAGTTTAAAAATAATTTATTAATAGACAAAACAAAAAAAAAACGATTGACAGCTATCTAACGCTGCTATTACTACTACCACTATTTAGTTAAATTTATTTATGGTTTTGTCAATAATTTTCAATTAAAATCAATTAAGTTGAAGCGAAAATGTTTGAACAATCAACATCAATATTTGCAAACAAGTGATTTTGAACGCCACTCGCTCTCAAGACAATGCCAAACGAAATACATTTCCCATTCATTAAAAACGAAGAAAATTTCGCACATACGAGACATATAAAATACACTGGCCCCTATGTTATTGTGACAAAATACAATAATTTAGTAAGTGTGTGCATAAAAATACACTTAAAAATATTTATATGTTTTTATACCCTTCACCTTCGTGGGAAGGGTATATATAAGTTTGTCATTCCGTTTGTAATTTCTACATTTTTCATTTCCGACCCTATAAAGTATATATATTCTGGATCCTTATAGATAGCGGAGTCGATTAAGCCATGTCCGTCTGTCTGTCTGTCTGTCTGTCCGTCTGTCTGTCTGTTGAAATCAGTTTTCTGAAGACCCCAGATATCTTCGGGATCCAAATCTTCAATAATTCTGTCAGACATGCTTTCGAGAATTTTGCTATTTAAAATCAGCAAAATCGGTCCACAAATGGCTGAGATATGAGGAAAAAACCAAGACAACCTCGATTTTTGACCTATTTTTTTTACCTATATCTGGATTACTAAGACATTAATATAGACAATATGGATATCTAATGATAGATATTTCAAAGACATTTGCAACGATGTATATAAGACCATAGTAAGTTGGCCCTACAATGGGTCAAAATCGGGAAAAAAATTTTGAACCCGAATTTTTTTTTTAAAAAAAAAAATTTAAAAAACCAAAAAATTTTTTAAAATTTAAAAAAAAAAAATTTTTAAATTTAAAAAAAAAAAAAAATTAAAATTTAAAAAAAATAAAATTTTAAATTTAAAAAAAAAAAAAATTTTTAATTTAAAAAAAAAAATTAAAATAACAATCGAAAAATTTTTTTTTCCAAAAAATTCAAAAAACAACTAGAAAAAAAATTAAATTTTGTTTTCCTAAAAATATTTAAAATTTTGAAGTATAATTTGGTGAAGGGTATATAAGATTCGGCACAGCCGAATATAGCACTCTTACTTGTTTTTTATAAAAAGAAACACACTCTTTGAATATGTGCCTAGCATTAGGGAAATCATGTCACAAAGTAGTGATTATAAGAATTTATCAAAAAATAAATCGTCTGTTAATATTCTGTATTTTTGTGTTGATGTTATTTTTTTTTCAAAATAATAATAATAATAATACATACTTACTCGCTAGAAAGGCATAATATTAATTAATTTGTATTTTGTATACTGTTGCCAAGAAAAATATATTTTCTATTTTATTTTTCGGTTTAAATAAACAGCGAAAATCTTCTCTTCTGCTACGTCAGGGGCATCACGATCACGTGAAAATCATTTTGAATGGTATCTATTTTTAGATGGATGGCTTTGTTGTTGAAGAAATTATTTTTTTTTTGTGCAAAAGTTATTTTTATTCGCACCTTTTCTTAATTGTTTTTTATGGCAATCATATATACGTACTTATTCGTACTACTTTTTAGAAGTGACAATAAATTGTTTTATTTCCTCAAGATTACAGATCAACACGAGCCCTTTGGCCATTATTTAAATTTTGTTTTTAAAAATATACATAAATACCATACAGATCTATTTTTAGAATTAATTTTTATTATTATTGTTTTCATAACAGGTAAAGAATATAGGTATATACCCTACAATTGTTATCTTAAAATCAACATATATTTTGATAAATTCAAATTACTTTCTTTACCTGTTAGTGGAAAATTCCTATTGATGGACATATTTTAATTTGTTTATTTAATACCGAGATAAATATTTCAAGTATGTGCTTAGTCACATGTCACTTAAATAAAAAAAACATATGAACTTTTGCTAAATCGGACAATATTTGTAGCAAAAAATTATTCAAGAGCTTAGAATTTTGGGTTTGATGCTACAATCCCAATTCCCATCGTATTCATAAATCAGTCAATACAATGTGGAAGGTTTTATACATTTTAAAATGGCCACAACTATCTTTTTTGGTTTGAAATTTGTGAAGTAAACATATATAGACTACACTTCGACAATGGAACGATGTACTCCTCTCATTACATCCAATCGAAGTCACTGCTTGTCTTAGGGAGTATTTTTTTTTGGCGATCAATGATGTAATGTATTGGGAGAGGCGGACGTTACAACTACATATAAAGCTCGTTCTCGCCAGAACGATTAAAAATGTGATACAAAAGTCCAAATGATCATCAACAATGCCGTTGCTCATTTATCAATACTTTTAGAACTATTGCCAAACTCTTTGTCATTTAACATCTATAATAAAGATCGATTCAATCTCCATGAACTATCCGCTGTAAGTGCGATGAATCTAGCTTTTTGAAACGTTGATCTGGCAATTTTTTTGATGTTCTGCAATATAAAGACATCATTGGGTGCCAATGCATTTACATACTAGCATGCATTTTAGTCGGTTCCTTTTCCTTATATCACTAAAGATATCTGAAAACGAAAGGTGCCGAATTGACCGATCTTCGTTGCTTTAAGTTTTTAAAGAAATAGTGCACATTTTATTGGTTTTGGCTCGTCTCGAAATATCCACGAAATACTGTTGTTATCATATAAATACACAGATCATCAACTGTCACGATCTTATATACGCTAAGGTTCATTATATTCTATGGGAGTAAAACTAATACTTAAGAATAACTTGAACGAAATTCACTTGAAGTTCGCTAGTCCCGGATGGATAATCGGTACAATCTTAGTCTTCGACAAAATCAGTGTCCATAAAGAATAAAAGGTCATTCATTAGGTGCTTCCTATCTTAAAATTTAAATATAAAAAAGTGTGTGTGAGATGCCATCGACATTTTTTATTCGTTTGCCATTATGTGTGGAATATAACAACGTGCTAATATCCGCCGTGGCTTCGCTGTTGATGCCCATCCAGTGACAGCCTGACCAACTTCGATCTCAAAGAAATATGGACGTATGACGCCGCCAGCCCAAAATCCACATCAAACATGAAATTGATATCGTCCCAAATTCAATAATCTTGTTTGTTGAGGTACCCATTTATCCGGAAATGTGCCTCACAGTAAAAAGGGCGAAGCGCGCGGATAGTCGTTGTCCGAACAGAACACCAATTATGATAAAACTATTTTATCATTTTCACGTGTTGTTGAACACTATATCCATCCATGCGGATTTGGCAAAACAAACTGAATAAATCGACAGATTTAACTTCAACAATATGGCAAGACCGTTTATATCACTAAATGTCAAACTTTACGAAACTGCTGTCAAATTGACGTATCTACATGGATGCTGTCAAATGTATGTATGTATGAATTAGTAACTTAAAAGACTTAAAATATTTTTAAATTCACAAAAATATACAAATTTAAAACATAAAAAATCGGCATATGTTACTAAGAAATAAAAAAATAAATTTAAATATAATACATACGTCAAAGCTGTTAACTAGCCCTTAACTATTAAGTGTTTCTGAAAATAAAGCATCAATTAGTTATAAAAATATTTAAAAAAAATCCCAAACAGATACTAAGAAATGCTAATCAAAAGCCGCAAAACTAGATAAGTTGACAGAGGTTATTTCTAGTTTTATAATATTTTTCATAACTTCTTTCTATTAATAATTAAAAATTCAATCTAAAAATAGAAGTAAATCCCCAACATTTAATAATAATGTACGACACAAATAAAATCGTGAATTGAATTCCATATGAATCTTGAGTTTGTTAAAGTCGTATCATGATCTCAAATAAGTGATTTAAAAATAAAACTAATTATAATAATTATTTTGACATACCGTTCCACTGAATCACAATTAGTTGAATTAATTTAAGTGGGAATGTTTGTATGTTGTATTAGAGGCGGTGAATACATACGTTTTACACTGCTGATCTTCTCTCTTTTTCTATTATAATATTTAACGTAACGGTATTTGTATTCGTATTCATACTCAATACATGTTTAAACAAATATTTCTCTATGTGTGGCGCTTTTTGAAATTATGGGTGTAAATATTGTAGGATTTTGAGAAAGAAAAAAAGTTCTTTTTGTTAAACAAATTTTTACTGACATTCATTTGACAGATGAATGACAGATACAAAAAAAATCACAGCAGCAAATAAAATACAATGACCTTGTTGTTATTTTAAATAAGTAGGGTACAACTACCCTCAACATTTTACTAAAACTAAATAAATAAATAAATAATTAACTGCTGTTTTAAAGAAAGTATTTATTTTCTAAAGAAAGTATTTGTTGTGATGACTTGCGTTATTATAATTTTAATGAAAAGAACAATCGATAAAAGGGGGAGTGTATTGCAAATTGTTGGAAAGTATATGTAAGTTTGTTTTGTAAACTTTATTGTTACATTTTTTTTGCATTTTAAAATACTTTCCATTGACACACGTCCGTCTAAAAAAATAACTGAAGAAGGAACTTTTTATTTTATTATTATTCCCCTACCAATCCTGTTATTTAATGTTAATATATGTAAAATTACTTTTATTTTGTTTTTTCATTTAATAACAATGAAATGTGCAAAGTTGCGTCAATAAACTCTTAACGAACAAATAAATACATAATTTTCACTTTGAATGCGAGCATTTTATACATAAGTGACAATATGCACACAACTGCTATTTTAAGGAATAAATTGTTTTTCACATTTAAAAAACAACGTATCATTATGACGTATGTTTGTCTTTATAAATATCGGAAGAGAAAAAATAAACAACAACACAAACAACACACACTTTGAAGTACAGGTTGGCTGACCAACGTATTTGCGGCTAAAATTCCATTAACATTTAGTAAAACTAGTACCTACCACCACCCATCATCAACATCATCATCACACTTAGTATTTACTTGTAGCATTTACGTAATAAATTGGGTAAATATTGTCATCATAATAAACAAAATCAGCATGAGAATTTTTTAATTTAAATAATGACTTTATAGATTTTCTAGTTAGTACTATTTACAGCAAGTTGGTTCTATCTGTTTAACCTTTGCACTTGCTTAAAACTTAGCGAGTTTCTTTTGTCGTAAATCATTTTTGTTGACCTTCATTTAAATATAAAATTTACAATGTATTGGGTTTATGACCTAAAAATGCGGGATTTTTTAAAATGTTTAGCTTTTATTTTGAAGCATTTTTACAATATAAATTTACTCAAAGTATGACCTTTTCCCATCTTTCTGGCAACATATGGATTCCGAGCCAAAGGAACTGCTCACCTTTTAAGGCCATTAACAAAAACAGCGAATATCGGATACTCAAAGTGAAGCGTATCCCAGAGGGAGCGTTTCGCATCGATCCAAACAAATAGTAATGAGAGGGGGGGCATGGTTTGGGTGAGGCAATTGGAATATTACGGTTTGATGTCTGACCGCATATTCTGGGCCAATGCTCGCTTCAAACAAATCAGTTGCGTTCGGTACAGTTTCCCTGTGATGGATATTTGGCTTTGGTGTCGATTCGACTGTTTGACCGAGCTTCACATACGATCTCTCACGGGTTATTGTAATGGATCCATTTTTCCTTGCAATTAATGATTCGGTTCAAAAATGATTTTCTTTTATAGCGTTCAAGCATCATTTCTGACATGCAAAATCATATTTCAAGGTCTCTCGGCTTCAATTTGTATGGTAGCCAATTTCTCTACTTTTGGATGAATCCTGCTGCTTGCAAACGTTTTTAAATTGCTGCTTGATTAGCTCCCAATGATTTTGCAGGCTCTTGTTGAGTTCTACAACAATCTTCATGGAGTAATACTTCAAATTCTTGACCTTCAAAATTTTTTGGCTGGACTGTCCGATATTTGTCTTTCGTGTCAAAATCATCACTTCTGAACCGCACAAAAAAAAAACAGCGTTCAAAAGATACCCCATCTATTGTAAATCCCGAATTTTTAAGTAACCACTGTATTACTCTTACGGCTTAATTTTATTTACCCTTTGATTTTACGTACTTAAAAAAAACAATAGTCTAACCACTTTACGCCATAACAGTGTAAACACAGCTTCAATTATACTTTAATAAACTCTCCTCTTTATTCGTTGCAATATTTTTGTTTTATTTATTAGATAAATTAATTAAATAGAATAATTTGTTCACGAACATCACTGCATGCAAATGACGTTAGTTTTACTTATTACGTCTACTTGTCCATCCATCTATCATACATTTAACATTTTCTGAATGATTTTTTTTTTGCAATCAGGAAAAACTGATGAAAAACTACGCAGTTGAAAAATATAAGTTATCGTGCTCATAACTAGCATACAATTTAATTTTTGTCATACTGACAATCTCACTGAAATTATAGGTAGGTACAGTAGTTTTAAACATATTTAAGTTATACATACTCGTATGTATTTTAAAAATGTAGTAACCAACGTAAAAATATAAATGAATTTTAACTTCTTCTAATAGGGTTTGTCCCGGTATTGTATTTCACTTACTTTTAGAACTGAATAATCAGTCAAATATTAATTATTATACAAAAATGCATCTTTTAAAGCATTCCACCAAGTTAGAGAAAGTGTTAAAATGTACTTTTGTAATGCACTGTATACAATGTTTACAATTTTCATGTGATTGTCTTTCTCTATCTTCTTCTCTCTCTCTTCACAGTTCACACGTGTGTATATGTGTTTGCCTGTTCAATATTTGTACTCACTCGTATTTACAAACAATCCTTCATTATTGGAATTTAATTGATGACTCTAAAATGCTATATATATTTGCAAATAAATTAAATGGAAATTAAGAAAAGAAAAATTGCTAGTAGCTGTAGTATATAAATAAATCAACATTAACTTAATTTATGCAATTTTATTTTCCAACATATACACACTGTGAACAGCGGCAGCAGAGACTACTATTCTTCAGTTATGCCAACGTACATATTTGTCTATTTCTTTGTATTTTCGTCTTAAATGATTTTGTGTACATAAATTATTTTAACCTTCGCAAATGGCGTTACACTTTAACGTTTTTTTTTAACGAAAATGACAGAAAAGTTAAGTTTAAATACCCCTAAGTGCAGTAAACAGAATGTGTATTAATTAAATCCGAGAGTTTGTAACTTATTCAACAATTAGGCAACCACCAACAGTTCCGGAAAACTGTCTGTCAACATTCATTTGACAGTGTAGTCAAATGTAAATTTTCTTCTTAAAATGAAAAATATGTTAAAGCATAATTTATTAAAATTAAATAAAGAGTTTAAATTATAAAAGTAGAGTGTGTAATTAATTCGTTTTGTACAATTTATTAAACTATTATTATTATGATCAATATGTGTGTAAGCAAGCACTCGTATGATTTTTTGTTTTGAGGTTCTTTTGTTTATTTATTGTACTTTTGTTGAAAACTCACTTTTGTATTTAAGAAAAAAAAAATAAATTAAATTAAATTTAAGTACGGCTTGGCATGTGCAACAAACACTTAAACGTACATTTACTTTATTATTTATTTTTTCATTATTTACTTTTTCATTATTAAGAATAGATGAAATTTTTATTTGTCTTTAACGAGGGAGGAAGTAAACTCTTAAAATATTTTAAACAAAGAAACATGGCTGAATTATTTTTATTCTGGTATTAAATTAAATATTTATAGCAACAATAAAAGATTTTAATCACAAATAAATCAAATATTTCGTACTACATAATCTAAATATTAAAAGTGGCTAATCTAACAGCGGTTTTTTCGATTCCCAGATAATCAAATAGTTGGATTTCCGCTAAATAATAAACATTTTGTAAACAATTCAGAGACCGAAAATATCTTGTCCACATAATCAAAATACCCAAATTGTGATTTATGTAAAATGATTTTTTCTTTACATGGTTTGGTATGACCTTTATCAGGGGGGTGGGTGTGTTGTTTAATGATTTGTGAGAGACAAACAATTTCAATTGTGGATTGATCTTAATAATGTTACCACTATTTCATTATATAAAAAAAAAATTCCCCGGGATTTTTATCCCTTTTCTTTTTCTTAACATAGAATTTGAATAGGAAAAATTAGGAAAGGGGAATTTAAACGAATTAAATACGATATACCTTGAAGGAAGCTTTTGCATATCCGATATGATGTTTGAATGCTCTAAAAGAAAATCATTAATTGCAATGAAAAATGGATCCATTACGATAACCCGAAGCGTAAGAGGTCGTATGTGAATGTCGTCCTACCAGCCGTTTCGACACCAAAGCTAAATATTAATGGCGCTATGGTAATTCTCTGTACTTGGTGGGAGTAAAAGGGACCTACTATGAGCTGTTGAAAAAAAAACTTAATATTCCATCATGACATCGCTAGGCCACATGTTGCAATAACTGTTAAAAAGTATTTAGAATGAAATGGTTGGGAAGTTTTGCCTCACCCGCTTTATAGTCCAGAACGGTCATGCAAATGTTTCAAAATGAAAGCTCAAAATTTTAAAATATCGTTTGAAAAAATGTTGTTTGAACTTAAGAGTTTAAATGTGAAAGTTAAAATTTAGTCAAATCATTCCAGATTTTTAAATTGTAACGAGATCTAAAAATATGTTCACACTCACTCAGGTAGTCAATTTTGAAATCGATATTTAATTTGTTTAAAGTTTAGTTTCTGTTAAACAATTTTCAAATGAAATTGTTGTAAATTTGTAAATCTAGTGAAGTTATGCATCACTGGTGTAATAGTGCGCAATTTTTTGCATAAATGTGTGGCATCATTGAACAACATTTGACGTAAAAAAGTGCTGTCAAATAAGCCTTTTCGAATTGCAATATATCATGCAATATATCTTTACATTTACCTGGTACAATTTACAACTGAAGTTGTTTTATTACTTTTGCTTCATTTATTTACAAATGTCATTCAATTGAAAATGATATGTTAAAAATTATGCTATTTGCATAGAACTTTCACAACTTTACAGAAATTACCAACATTCATTAGAATCAGACGTTATAACAAATATGTATATAAAATTTCTTTGATTGTTTCCTATTTATTACCATTATTTGATGATTACCCTAAACTTTTCCTCGAATAATAAAACAATTCATTCACCTATTTTTGGTTTATTGCAAACTGTATAAATGTATAAATTAACTTTCTACTCTCTATGCTGTCACTCTATATTTCCGTTCGGGAACGCATACTCTATACAAAAAAAAACATAATAGAAATCTAATTTTTAAACAGACATTGCGTTAGTAGTGCGAAACAAATCTAGACGAAAAAACATAACATAAATAAATCTATTCATAAATAAGGTCAATTTAACTGTAAAGATTTGACAATTTAAAATTTGTTCAACATGCTGTTTTGCTGTTGTTTTAAATTTGTATATATTTTTTTTTTATTAATTATTATTTTTGTTGTTTGGCGAGGTCCCTGTACTTTCAATTCAATTCAATATAATGTCAAATAAACAATTTTTTATTTGTTTATTACAAAACAAAAGCAAAAAACCGACTTCAATGCAAATACTATAAAGTATTAATATGTAGTATAGCCAAACATACAATATATTTTTTTTTATAAGTTTGTACATACGTCTGTATATCAATTTATTTGGGAATTTACAGACGCTACGTCAGTATTTTGGTTCTTTGCTGTTTTTTTTTTGACAATATTTTTATTTTGCATTGTATTTTTTTACGAACCACAGTTTTTAATAAATTCCCATCAAGTTTTTTTTCGCTTTTTTTCTTCTCTTAAGTCAATGAGCCTTTCACAACAAAATAATATCCAATAATACATTTATGTACATGCAGTATATTTTGTAGCTATATTTGTTAAATCAACTTTTAAATTTATAGGATTTCATGTGATTTTTTTAAAGTAAAATTGTTGCTAAACAAGAAATTTATATTTTGCAATTTTTTTAAATGTTTTTTTCAAGTTATCAACAAAACGATTAAAATACTATACAGACATATTGAATATGTTTGTATATTTTTTTTAATATTTTTTTATATTAAAAAAAGTTTTTCTTTATGGCTAACACAACTCAAAAAACGTCTATAATTAGATTTTTGTTATTATTTATAATTTATTTAAAATTCATATTTGATTAGAAATCTTCGTGGTTGGTTGCTATAAATGTCACTCAGTACAAAACACAGCCAGTCACTAATTTAAATAATATAGCTAATAATGAACTAAACTGAAACTCAAACTAAAATAAAAATACATATTTATAATAATCATTTGAATTTCCGATTACTGGTACGACTGTTAAATAATAATTCGTTTAGTGGAATATTAATTTAGTTTTCTATAATATAAACAAGTTATTTTTGTTTAAAAATCTATGTATATTCATAATGACTTTCAAAAATTTGAAAATCATGCTATAACGTTTTGATAGTCATTTAAGAATTTAAATCTGACGTTATTTAAGAACAAAGAAATAAATCTTTTTTAGCAATAATGTTTAAATGGGTATTAAACATAAAAGAAGTTAGTTTTTGCATTAGTTTCAATATTAAGTTGAGGTGGAATTTTGCTGCAGAATAAATTTCTCGAAATTAATTCAAAAACACACTCCGTGTGGTAAGTAAGTGTATAAAATCAGCTTCATCTTAATTCGCCGTGGTTTAATGTAGGTATTCTGTTATGTTTACATTTTAATTCGCCTTGATTTTGATTTTTTTTGTTGTTGTATGTCATTGTATTACATTTGCTTCTTTTATTTGCAAAAGTCATTCACTTGAAAATGATATGTTAAAAGTCACTTATAAATTAAGCTATTTGCATAGAACTTTTAATAAATTTTACACCATTTTGATACACCAATGATGAAGTCCCTAAACTTTTACTCGAATCTTCAAACAATTCTTTCACCTTTTTATCAAAGTTCCTTCAAAAAAATACTTAGTTCGGGAATTTTTTTTTTATTTTCATTTTAGCACGTGATATTTAATTTGAACCTTAGATTAAAAGTCTTAATATGTTGTTATTGCTAAAATATCAATGATCCAATATATAAATTTGCAAAACAAATAAAAATCTTGGAAGATTTTTGGGAAAAACAAATAATTGGTCAAGTGATACAATAACGGAGTGCAAAATTATATGAAATCACGTTTTTCTTAGGAATTTTTTTTTCTTCAATCTCTGTTTATTAGGTGATAATTTAAATGTTTGTTTGATAGATGCTAAGATGAAAAAATAACATAACATAAATTCCAATATTTTCCATTCATTATAATAAATTGGGTTTAAAGAGTTTTTATTTTTAAATAGATTGGGGAGATAGATATTTCTTAATGCAGCATTTAAAAGCAATTAATACAATTATGGCAAAAAACTATTTATAGATATCAACAAATAAATAAATACATTTTTTTAAAAATAACTTAAGAAATTCACATTAATAGCTCTGGCACGTTTCTTTAGAAAAGTAAACACATGGCGAATATGGGAAAATACACTTAAAAGTTGTTATCTTTACTTAGAAAAAGGTAAATAGAGATTTCCCTGTAATATAAATATAATAGCTACTAGTACGCAGAAATTCGTTTTAATGTAACAATTTGTTTATTTAATTAAGGAATTATTAAAATTTACATTATTTGAACTTGACTAAATTCAATGAACTTTTTGTTTAATTGTAACACTTTTAAATAAATATTTACCCACCCAACAAAATAAACTAAAGACCCAGTAATCATTGGACCAACAAATAATTTATGATGATTAATAAACAATTTAAAAGTTACACGATCTTAAGAAATACTTTTTTTTTTTTTTTTAAATTTCACCTTAAATTATTATTGTTTGTTTACAAAAGTTCATTTACTTTATACTTAAATATTTATTTATATTTTGTTTATATGCGAATAACAGAAAATACTATAAAAATCGTATTTATTTTATTTCTGCGAATATAAATTTAAGATGTTTCCTTTTTAATGATGACAAATACTGATAAACTACCATGTTCTGGTCTGAATTAAATTTCCATTAAAACGCAATAAAAATGAGTTTAATTTGAAAATGTCTATGCCAACTAAATGTTGTATTGAAATTCAACACATTGTTTCTAATCTTAATTGTTTCGTGTTCTGAAATGCGCATTTATTATGTTAAGATTTTTTCAGTTTTAATATTTCGTTTTTTTTTTTAAATATAATTTTGTATACAATATAATATGTATTCTTATGACAGGCGACACATGATCATGGCAAGATCATGCATGTCTTTTATATAAGTCCGTTAATACACTTTGTATAATAAATAAAGTTTATATGAAATCAGTATGAAACATAACCAAAAATAATAATTATAATAATAATAAATGTTCTACTTGTAAACATTTTAGCCACGCGCAGACGAAATTCAGTACGTTAGTGCCACCAACGCTATCATAACAAAAATAAAAATCAAAGTCAGCTAAAAATATTATTGATATGTTAATGTCACTCTCTAGTGTAGGGTTACTAATTTCCTGTTCCCGGGGAAATAATAAAAAAAAATCTTATCATTCCCGGAATGAGATACGGGAGTGATTTGTAATGGGCGTATGACTTAAAAATGCGGTATTTAGATGGCATATCTTTTGAAATCGGTTTTTGTTTTTAATAAGACCAAAATTGAAGGCATCTTGCAAAATTATTGGGAGCTACTCAAGCAGCAATTTCAAACCGTTTGCGAGTCGCAGGATTCATTCAAAATTGGTTACCATACGAATTGAAGCCGGGAGACCTTGGAAGACGATTTTGCATGTCCGAAATGAAGCTTGAACGCTATAAAAGAAAATAATTTTTACATCGAATCATTACTTGCGATTACTACCAAAGCCAAATATCAATGGCACAAAAGTATTTCTTTATATTTGGTCTATTTGGGTTGATTCTTTTTTGTTGTATGAATCTTCTGTATTTAAGCATTTTTAGAGAAAGTCAAGTTCAAGAAACATCACATAAAACCAAGGAAAATAATTTCCTGGAATTTCCGCACAATTTCCCGGGATTTCGGAATTCCCGTTCCGCGAAAAACTCTAATGACAACTGATTTTCTCTTGGTAGTATCAAATATTCTGTGGCTATAATTGAATTATTCAAATCACAACGAATCTGTTCAATCTGTGCAGAAATAATACCATAAATTTAAGGAGAAACGTATAAAAAAATTTCCGAAATTTCCCGGAATGATTGAATGACTAGATTTGCCATATGTGGAGATCTTTGAATAAGAATTGTATAAAAACATGGGATTAGGTTAAATAATTTCCAGTAACAGTGAATTAATAAATAATAGGTAAACTAAATTTTTTTTAATTTAAAATTAATTTTTTTTTAATTTAAAATTTTTTTTATGATTTTAAAATATTTTTTTTTTAATTTTAAAAATTTTTTTGGGAAAAGAATTTAAGACAAAAAAAAATTTTTTATGAAAAAAAAAAATTCGGGTTAAAAATATTTTTCCCGATTTTGACCCATTGTAGGTCCAACTTACTATAGCCTTATATACATCGTTACAATGGACGTTGAAATATCTATCATTAGATATCCATATTGGGCAAAAATCTAGGTTGTCCCGGTTTTTTCCTTATATCTCGATTTTAATAGCAACCGAGCCGAAAGAATTCCCGATATATTGATGTATGAATCATGTATGTAAGTTATTTGGGGGCTACGGAAAGTTGATTTCAACATACAGACGGACATGGCTATATCGACTTCGCTATCTATAACGATCCAGAATATATATACTTTGTGAGCTCGCAACTGAAAAATGTAGAAATTACAAACGAAATGACAAACTTGCCACTCTAGGAGAAAACTTATGTTGGGGTTGCAAAAATGTATGGCATCACTGCCAACCATTTGCATTAAAAAAACATTTGATGTAAAGCAGTGATGCCAAGAGACCTTTTTGAACGCCAAAATGTTAGTATGCTACAGTGATGCCCCATTACTAACAGTATTATACCCTTTATTGCCCAACTTTAATTTTCCTGTAAATCATTCTACAGAAAATAAAAAAAGTTAATAAATAATTCAACAAAATTGTAAACAGCAAAACCAGCAATTTAAGTTTAAACAATAGATCTTTCGCTACAAAAAATAAAAAACTCAATTAGTCTATGTAATAAACTAAATAATCTAGCAATACTGTAGCATGCACACAACCGTTAATTATTCTTTTGACAAACACAATAAGGGGAGGGGGAGTGTGAAGCGTATGATGAGAACATGGAGCACAAACTACTTTTTAATGCTTAAATACACAATTATAACTATATTTTGTTCAGCTTGCTTTGTTTTTGCTTATGTATATGTGTTTAGAATTTATTTAAAATGTAAATTTCTAAAATAGAGCTAATAACTATGACACAGCACAGTGCTACCTTTAAATTACACAACTGTGATCCTAATCATTTGATTTGTGTGAAACATTACTGTTGTAGAAAAATCAACTGATAGAAATATGGCACAGTGGGTTGACATGAAAATGGGTTGTGATCTAGCTTAATAATTTACAATAGTTTCATAGAGATGAAATAGTTAGTACATATTTAATTATAGTTTGCCAAGAAGTTGGCATCATAGTTGTGAGGTTTGTTTATTCGAGGATCGCACTGAATGTGTGAAAACTGACATTTATAATTATTTATTTTATTTGTCAATTTTACAAACATTTTAACTAAATTACAAAGTGTGTCCTATTTATTTACTTTTTTTATATAATTAGTGAAGTTTCCTTAACCCTCTAAACCGCAAGAGTGCCTCAAGGCATGCATTACATAACACCAATTATCACAAAAAGTAATTTTAATTTTTTTTAATTTAACTGTGACTTTAGTTACAGATTTGTTAACATTTCCCTCGAAGGTCGAAATGCATTCTGACTTTTAGTTTTTGTTCTGTCAGCTGTTTTGTGATTGATGTTATAATTTTAGCAAAGTTTTACTAACTTTTAGTCGCCCGATCTATTCGAAATTTTTGTTATTAGTTCTTTTTCATTAGTTTTTCAATAAAACCATATCATAAGTATTGTTTTTTACACCTAAACCAGCAACAATGCCCTGAGGCACTCTTCACCTTTTTGTACCTGGTTCCTAAACTTAATTTACAAATTAGTTTCTGATGTTGAGTTTATTGGGTCATAATTACACTAAAGAAAATTATTCGACAACTTTTTTTTAGCTTTTTAAAGTTTGCGGGTTAGAGGGTTAATTCATTGAACTTATCTAATATTTATTAAAAAAAAAATATTTACAAATTTCAAACATCTGATGTTATTTCTATATAAATATTTGCGGGTGTTTTTTTATAAAAAATTTCCAGACAATCCACTAATTCTATTAACATGTTCACGTGTAAGTAATGTACACAAATCTACTATAAACTAAATTTCACAAATTTAAAACAAGCAAAAAAAAACTGATAATAAAATTTAAATACAATTTAATGAAAACTTATACACACCACAAAATACTAGTTAAAACTGAGGCATACCAAATATGGTATGCCTCACTTAATAATAGCTTTTTGAAATATGGCAACTTTCAGTCACTTTTAACGCTCTCTTCTTACAAGTTTTAAACAGTAAACGAAAGTAAAATCTAGTAATAGTTTGTACAAATGATCAAAAACGCTAAGTTTGCTTTTACACACAGCAAATTTACTTGAAGCAAGTCTCTTCGGTTCCCTTTTAAACTTGCTCAACTGTTTACACACAGCAAGTCTGTGTTCAATTTTGTATGTCAAAACCAAGGCGAATTTATACAAGGTGGAGTCAGTCAATCAGCTGATTACTCTTTTTTCGCTTGTTTGGTTCTAACACCTGTCAAAGCTTGTTTTTATACTTCAATATCTACATATTCTAAGCTAATTAACAAAATATTTATATTTTGCATAAATAAGTAAAGCCCTCAATATTCAATTATCTACACTATATTTAGTTTTAATACATATTTGTTTAATTTTTAATTTCTGTTTTTTGACATTTGTTAAGACCATTTGTTGTTTTTGTAGAATTACCACCACCTTGTATAAATTCGCCTTGGTCAAAACCTAATAGACGCCATTGTGAAAATGAGAAAACAAGAGAATTGAAGAGACTTGCCAGTACAGGCAAGTGTGTACCCCTCATCTTTCTTCTTGCCTCTCTCTCCTATAAACTCAGACTTGCGGCAAGAAAACTTGCTCTGAGTAAAAGCAGACTAAGTGCGTCAAGTTTACTTGCGCAAGTCTTGAGATTGAAGATGGGAGAGGAGATTGGAAAGATTTTTCTCTTTTTCTTTTGCTCTATTCTATAAACTCAAGACTTGCTCAAGTAAACTTGACGTGTGTGAACCAGCTCTTACATACATACTTATTATTAATTGTAATCATACGATATTTTCGAGTTGTTCCAAGGTCTGTTTATCATCATTCATTTTAGGGAAGATTTAGTGAATATAGAAGAGGTGTAGTCGAGTTTAATTTTTTAATTTGGACATTAAAGACCAGTGGTCTTACGGCTTCAAAGTGGGGGGTACCTCGGGTATATGAAAAATTTAAAACGGTGCCAAATTGTTGTTCTCGATTCGATTTGATATTTTTATTATTATACAATATATGGATTCTATAAATTATCATTTCTGATATGCAACGTATTTCCCTGCTTTTGGATGAATGCTGCTACTCATTTTGATTTAGATCACAATGATTTTACAATCTCATGTTGAGTTTGACAACAATCTTCATGGAGTAATGACTCCAAATCTTGGTCTTCAAACTTTTTCGGCTGGTCTGGGCGATATTTGTCTTTCCTGTCAAAATTGACACTTCTAAACCGCAGAAACCATCTGTCGCATGTTGAAACCAATGGAACACATTCACTATAAGCTTTGGTGAGCAATCGTGAGCGGGAAGCAAAACTTCCCGCATATAACGATTCGTTGGTACAAAATTCGACATTTTCGAAGAAAAAAAGAAAAAACTATGTTTACACTATAATGTTCAATAACTAAATGACAGATATACATACATATGTAAGTTTTTGAAAACAAAACCCGCATTTTTAATGAATAATTTTCTTTTCACCCTCGTATACAATAGAGTGTATAGCATTTTTATTGATTAAATTTGTTTTATAACACAAATTCATTCAGTAATATAAAAACGAGAGACTGTTTAATTATTTATTAATTAATTAAAAAGCAAAAAAAAAAAAAGAAATAATCAAATAATTGTCTGTGTCTCATATTTTATTTATAGCTTGGATCGTTTTAAGAATTATTTTAATTATAATTCCAACTGATTATAAAATCACATTACATTATAACGTGTTTAATAACTTTGCCACAATCCCGATAAATATCTGCTCGTGAATGTAGAACAGATGACGAGAACTTGTGATCAAAATTGCGTTGTGGCGACTGGGGGAATTTACAAATCAATGAGTGTCATTTCTTTGCAATTTTAAATAAAACAATAAAAAATTGTATTTTTTTTTTTATTTATATGTTATTTCTTTTGTTTTGTTAATTTTTTTGCAGCAGCACAAATAACATTTTTTTTAGTTTAATTTGTAACAACAGGTGTGTGTGTACATTTGAAATTTACGCGGTTTTTAGTTTAGCAAATTTATGTTAATTTTCTTATGAATTCTGTTTCAGATCATTTCAGTTATTATCACCTTAGCTGTTGTCGCAGTCAGCAATGCGGTTATTTGTTTAATTTTACAATACTCAGAAAAAATTTGTCATTATTTATTATTTTGACATTATTTTTGTATGAGAATCAACAATTTTGTGTGCAATTTCTTTATTTTATGACATAAAAAAATACTCCATATTTTCTTTCTTTATTTTTTTTGTCGAAGACCTCAGTTTGAGATGTGGTGTGGGGCTTGGCCGTGTCGGTTTCAAAGACACTCTCGTACAAATACATTACCCAGCAGTTCTAGGAGACAGTACCGAACTAGTGATTTTACCCATCATTTAGGGTGGGAGCTAGTTACTTCAATAGCCACGTGACTAGTCATTTTAACACGGGCATGTCCTAGGAAGGGGGTCAATTGTCTCTTTTTGATTACAATGGGACTGTCTAATAGCTGGTCCAAAGTAGGCAACGCATTGGATTCACAAACTGGTTACATAGCGTCAGTTAACTTGCTAGCTTTGTAACTGGTTACTTGATCAGCTACTTGACTAGTTATTTTAACACATGCATGTGCTAAGCAGGGGGTCAATTGACCCTTTTGATTACAATGTGACTATCGGATAGCTGATCGAAGGTAGTCAACGCTTCTGGTGGGTAAAATAAACTGCAGTACAAAAAAAAGTTTGAAGTGACTTCACCATAGGTTACTAAGAGACACTAAAGTGACTATTGACTTCATGCTATGTTACATACGATATCAGTATAATTAAGCAAAAATAAAAATAAACTGTATGAGAATTATATTAACACAATTTGTAAAAAACCAGTTTGTACGAATTACTCACAAAACGTTTAAAGTGACTACACTCTAGATTACTTAGAGACACTTAAGTGACAATTGTCTTCACGCTAGATTACTTGGGATGCATAAAGTAACCAATTGTCTTCTCTCTGCACTACAAAGTGCACACACGTGTCAAATGACCAAAATATATAAAATGGAGTCAGCCAAGTGATAAGACATTTGTGACAATTACTGTCTTTAAGGGATACATTGACTACTTGCTTAACTGCTGGGTAATTTATAAAAAAAAAACCAACACACACACAAATGAATATGTATTATTTGTACAATTTATTCATTCATTTCATTTTTATTCAACCCAATGAATTTTTATCGGTATACGTTGGTTAAAACTAGTATTTTGTGGTGTGTAGAAGTTTTAATTATTTTGTATTTTCAATTATTTATTTTAGTTAAATTTTATCAACAGCTTTTTTAGTTATGATGAATTTGAGAATTTTAGTTTATAGTAAAATTTATTTAAATAATTTACACGTTCATAGATTTAGTGGAGTACAATTGTCTGGAAGTTTTTTGTTAAGCAAAATCTTTAAATATTTATTTAGTGATGAGATTTTTTACTGATGTTTGTCATCTGTTAATATTTGTTTAATAAATCTTAGAAAAGTTAAATAAATGATCGTTATTTTAATAATTATATTATTAACAAGTAAATAATGAGGAGTTGGTTCGGAAATGCATCACTGCACTGCATGTGATACGCAATTTAGCTTCTGGCAACTCTGCACTTGTCAAATGTAAACAAACATTAAACACGCGTCAGTAAAATGGCGGCTCTGCATAGAATTTGTTGTTTATTTACAGTTAATCGCTAAAAAGTACATGTGAAGTTGTACAATATATGCATGTAATTAATTAAAACAAAAAATAACATAATTTAATTAATTGTTAATAAAAATTGAGGGATTTTTTCAAATTTTTAGCATTTATTTTGAAGCATTGGTACAATATAAATTTATTCAAAGAACTGATCATCTTTTGAGGCCAAGAACGAATCAAGCAAATCTCGGATACTTTGTTCAGAGCTGACGGGGAACAAGGCACAGTTTAGATTTTCCTTGTATATCCTCATATTATAAGAAATTCAAATCGTCTGTAATCATATAAGAAATGGTGTACAATAAAACATTTTCGAAAATTGAACGCCATGTCTTAAATTGTCCATGTTATTGACTTTATAATGAAATTAATTGTCATAAAAACAAATATTCATTAATATAAACACGAGTATATATGTATATTTCGTACAATAAACCTACTTCAATCCATCATAATAATAAATTTTGTACATATGTTTGTTTAAATATTAAACACTTAATAATTTTGTTTTGTTTTTTGAATACACAAGATCGACCGACCTGTGTTATTATAAATGAATTAATTAAAAATAACAATAATTTTTTTAAGATGAATAGAATGGAGAAACAACACGTGAGGATATTCGATCACATCACATGTTAAAACCAACCAAATAAACAATGTGTTGAGATTAATACAATAAAAACACATGATATTTAAATTTAAATGATTAATTCTCTACTAAATACATACTACACATGATCGCAATTATTTTCATATAATTAGGCGTAAAATAAAAATTATTTTTATTATTGTATAAGCAGAACAATTTAATTAGATTCATCGTTTTTAATTTTTTAATAATAGCAATCTCACAGTAGATAGATAGATAATGTAGGTTTTTTTATTGATGAGACATTTCATTTGTAATGCTTCGATAAGTTTTAAATTTTTTGCTTTTGGTTCCTTAAAAGGTAAAGATTTTCTTGATTATAATGTCAAGTCAGACGTGTAGATATCTCAAGCTGTCTTTTTCTTTCATTCTTTTTAATTGGTTTAAAAAAAATTATCGGACACACCGATAACAACAAATAATTAATCAAAATATTAGTGTTTTAAGTGTTATTATATATGGGAATTTGAGGCAATATTTCCATTAAGCAAATAATTAAATTGTTCATTTTGATAAAATACGTTTAGAAGTGTTATCTGTACATATAAAAAATTGTTAGAAACACACCCGTTTATTTATATGGGTATATGGTGGGACCGTCTGTCTCCATCTGTTGTTAACACGAAAATCGGGCTAAATGTGTTTAGTTTAAAAAATGTATGAATCATTGTATTTCTGATTTAATTGGCCCTAAATAGTAAACTTGAAGGTAATATAAAGCCAATAAATTTAAATTGTGGATAATATAAACCAAAATATTGGTAGCTTTAGGATATTTTTGCAAACCAACAACAAAATACACAGGATTGCGATTGCAACACTCAAAATGGTTTAGCTTTTTTGCCATGTGTATTGCATTTGCATCTCTCTCTCTCCCTCTCTCTTTCAATATGGCGAAATTCTAATAATAGAGAAAGTGAACAAGAAGAACAAATTAAATAAAGATGTTAATATGTTGCCATATCTTAGTTGTTTTCTGCTTCGCAAACATTGTTTTGAAGTTTACAAATGAAAGTAGGTTCATATTCCGATATTCAGTTCATTATTAAGTGCAAAAATATAAATCAATGGCAAAAAAATAGAATTGCCAGTATTTGCATTCTAAAACCCATCATGTATGATACATTGTTTTATAATTTCCAGCTGTTTCCGTAATTTGTATTACTGAAACTTGCAACTCTTTATAAATATTTGCCAAATTCTTAATTTGCCATTTCCAATTGACCTTATTCCATTTTTTTTTGTGTACCTTAACTATGTTTTATTCACATTTAGAATGATGATTTGTTTATTTTGTTTTTTGAAAATAAATATTGATCATAAAACCACTGAAGCACAAAGATATTGTCGAAATGAAAAATGTATTGTATTATAATTATTAGTTTACTGCTGTTTTTTTCGAATTTAATTCACATGTTTTTTTTATACGCTTTGCAAATTTTATTATTTACGATGAGTACAATTATTTATTTTTTATTTGCTTTTTGATAGATCGTTTTTTTTGGCCAAAAAAGAAAAATAAAAAAACGTTTGCGACATTCACGCGATTTCTTTTGTATCTGATAATGATCATGTGATATGTTGGTTAAATATTGTTTACTAAACAAACACAATATATGCCCATAAGCACACTCATAATTAACCCATTCTAGAAGTCTATAATAATTCATTGCTGCTTTTGCAAAAAATATTGGAAATAAGCAAGCAAGGAGCAAATGGTAAAAGACCTCTAATTTAAATTACAATATTATTGAATAAAAAATGTAAAAAAGCTTTAAAATCTATGTATATAAATGTAAAATGTTGCAATCTATCAAATCATCAGCAAACAATGCGTTATTTATTGCAAATGTTTGAAAAATCAATTTTTTTGTCATTGATTATGAACGTACTTTCCTTTCTAACCCTAAAATATGGCAACATCTTAACATCTTTGTTTATTCTTCTTTTCACTTCTCTCCTATTATAATTTCGCCATTTTGAAAGAAATAGAAAGAGAGAGAGTGATGCTAACGCAATATACATAGCAAAAACACCATTTTAAGAGTTGCAAAAATGCAATAAAAACAAGATTTCCCATTATTATTTTTGGTAATTACAAGGTTTCCCTAAACATTCCGGGATTGGCATTCCTAATGCAAATGGTTGGAAGAGATGCCACTATTTTTAAGGATCCAAATACAGCAACAGAGATGCATTGAAATATTGGAGAACCATTCAAGTAAATTATTTGCAAATATTTGGAAACAAATGTACATAACAAATTTATCGTCATCGATTTCAAATGGGTTAAATGTTTGTTTGTGAATTAGTTGTTATTATAATTTAATAATATGCATTAATAATAAGTGAAATTAAGTTAAATAAATATTTGTTTATTTTGTGGTATAATTTTCCATTCATTTGGGGAGGATAAAGGATTTGTTTTTGTTATTGTTTGTCAACAAAACCATCACCCACGAAAGTGCAAATTGACAGGTGTTTTTAATTATTTTCTTTTATTTGTCAATAATTTGTAGCTTTTATTATTTATTTAGTTAATATTAAGTGTTAATAAAAAAATATATATTGATTACTGTATATTCTACATTTATTTACTTTTTCTTTTTGCAGTATTAATTATTTTGTATTATAAAAAAAGCAAAAAAAAAAAAAAGTGTAATAAACTTTTTAAATTTTTTGTAATGTATCTACTTTCCAAGACATTCTATGCGGAAATACAGCTTTTAATCAATATTATTTGTACGAGTACAATTTACTCGGTACCGGCAAACTTGACAGAAGGAAGAAAAGAAAAGCAAAAAGAATGAACGAGTTGAGCTGAGCCGGTATCATTAAGTAAATACAACTTTTGCATATTAAATGACAATTTAATAAGGAAAGATTAAAATTGAAGTGTAAAATGCAAATTCCAATTGTAACACTTTCAGATTTATCAAACATATTACACAACATATACTGTCATACGAATGGACGCAATCACTTGTTTGTTGCTTTTTTCCTAGAGAATGGGGCCATGCAATTTCAGATATGCCTTACTCCGTCCCCTACTATTGCTGTTTATTGCTAAGATAAAGTATTAACTGATTGAAGTGCAAATCATTGCAGAAACAATTAGTAATTGAAATTAATAGTGTTCCAATGTGTTTAATTGAATTTTTTTTTTTAAACATTCAGACATAAGTATATAGTTGTACCACCTTTGGAGTTAGATAAGCTAACCAACAACTCTTATCGTTGTTTCCAATAAAAATGTTTTGTTAAAATTATTATTCTTTTTTATAGTGTGCCGGAGAGCTTTACTATATAAGTATCTGTATGTTTGTATATAAAGTGCAATTAATGATGTGCATTAATTTAAGGAAAATTCCATTTGTGGATAAACATTCCGTTTTTATATTTATACTACATACAAATTGAATATGAAATTCTTTACAAGATATAGAATACACAAATGGTTTAAATATAATGTGCATAATTATTGCATTTAATTTATTTAATTCAATACTATCGTTGTAATATTAGAATTCATTATTGTAATGCAATGAAAAAATTTACAAATTAAAAATGTGTTTGAATAATGTGTCAAGTTATGTGAGCCGTTTGACATTATTGAAGGAAACAAAAGAAAGAATCGTAGAAAGCAATGAAAGTTTATACTTAAATACTTTATACTTTCATTGCTTTCTACGATAGGAATAAATCCAAAGGTTGATTTTGTAGAAAAACTAATTGCAGCAAGTGGTGCTCTATATATAGTTTTGTAAAAGTTTAGCGCTGAAAAAAGTATTAGTTTGCATCACTGCTATCGTTTTTAATGCAAATGTTATACAGTGATGTCACAATGTTCTGTAATCACCCCATTTATTAGCGTAGTTCAGTATGCGAACAACCTTGCAACATTCCATATGCTAAATTTTATAGCTTTTTGTGTTTTTTTTTTGCAATCTAACAAAAAAATTTACAGGGATTGCAATTGTCACACCTTTGTGTCTTTGCAACTCTAAAAATGCACTAGTTTTTTTTTGGCAATTTATATTGCTTTTGCATCTCTCACTCTCTCTTTCAATATGGCGAAATTAAAATAATGGAGAAAGTGAACGAGAAGAAGAAAATAAACAAAGATGTAAAGATGTTGCCATATTTTGATAGATTTTTTGCTTTGCAAACATTGTTTTAATAAATACAAAGAACTTCTATGACAAAAAATGGCATTTCTCAACATTTGACATCTAAAAAAATAAATGCGTTTTAGCATGAGATTTTTTTGCATTTCTAAGTGCTAAATAAAGTTTCCAAGATTTTTAATTAAAAAATTCTAGATTTTGTAGATAAAAATTGGCTTTACGTTATTGTTCCAAAATGCGTGACACATCACACTATCACAAATTTATAATATTTATTTACAAAAGACATGTTTTGATCGTGCATCCGAACATGGCATCACTGACAGCTATGAGCAATGAAACCAAATAACATACTGGCTAAATTAAAGTATTCATCATCATCATCATCCAAGTCTGATAGTGATGTATAAAAATAACTTTTGCTTTTTCCAATACATTTTGTAAAAATTCGCATAAAAATAATTCATCCCTCGAAATTAAATAAGACGCCCACTTTACAAGAAACGCTAAATAAACGATGACATTTATGGGATACATTTTTCAAAATTTTTGTCGGATAATCAAGATGTTGTTTATGAAAAATAACGTATTTCCCAGGAAAAGAAAATTCGTATGTTTTTTTTGTTGATATTTTTGAAATTGACATCATGCATTATAAATAGTGCAGTGAGAAAAAAAATATGTTTATCAAAAAAATTCTATACAATTAATTTTCAATAAATATTTTTGTTTATTAAATAATGAGGCAAAAAGCGTGTGTTGAGTAATTAAATTTATATTAATAATATTTATATTGTTGATTCTACTATACAATAAAACTGATAGTCAATGTGTTTGTTACATTAGTTAGTAACAGCAAAAAATGAGGATGTTATTAAAATTGTATTAAAAATTTCATCAGCTCTGGAATGTTACCGGCGGGCAATAATAGAAATTAATAGAATTATCTCTGAGATTTATAAAATGACGCATTATTTTTGTATTTGTTTGAAAAAAAAAATCCAAAACAAAAACAACAAAAAATTAAAATTACGTGTAAATTTTTAATAAAAAAAACAAACATTAGGCTGTCATTTTTTTTTTTTGCAAAATAAAAACAAAAACACCCTGAATTTCATGATAACTCTACACAACATTGATTTAATTATCTTATTTTTGGATAAATCAAGCTATAAAATTATTCTGCGAATTCAAAAAACAACAAATTATCCATAAGAATTGTAAATATTTGTTTACAACTGAAATCCAATAGATACTCGTACATAAATTGCATTTGTAGCATGGAAAACATTTTGAAAACAAAAACAATTGACATCATCAAGGTGAACACTTTTGAAGTGGTTTTCTACGCAATATGAACTTGTCAAAAAAATTGAGTTTTAAAACATATTATTTGGTATTTTGTATGTTTTAAAGAACTTGTCAATAAATAAAAATAATTTATTGTCTACAATTAATGGTGGTAGTTTGACGTCAATTACGTATTAATCTTATATGTTTATTAACTTATTTGCGTTTTTAATGTCGTCTGAATATTGTTTTTGTTTAACAAATTTGTCAAATATGTAAAATTTGCTTTAAATTTGTTGTGATGATTATAAGATTTATTAAAAGATAAAATGTCATTTACCCTAACGGCAGCCAAGTATAAGTAGTGGGTTGGAAATTGTTGTCTGCATAATCCCATAAAGGCGTAATTAGTGGAACGCATTTATTTATTTCTTAAGTAAATGCCAAATGGTTTCATTACTTTTAGACTATCCCATTCGTACTCTTCTGATAGTATATTACTATATAAACAGGTCTTTAGCGGTATTTTAAATACGATGCATTTTAGCTAACAAAAGCTTAAAAATGTATTATTAATCCTTAAAGCAAAAAATCTACCAAAATATGGCAACATCTTAACATCTTTGTTTATTTTCTTCTTCTTGTTAACTTTCTCCATTATTTTAATTTCGCCATTTTGAAAAAGAGAGTGATGCAATTTACAAAGAACCACTTAATTTTGAAAGTTATAATGGCGTAATGTTATGACAATTTTAATCATGTTTATTTTGTAAGAAAGCTACAAAATGTTCCATTTCCAGTTTTGTAAAACCTTTAATTTGCAAAACAAAAACAACCTACTAAACTATGATAACTTCTTAAATGCTTTTCTTTGTTTGTTTTTCTTTCACTTTCTCTAGATCGCGCAGGCCAGCGAAAAAAGATTGAAGACCAAGAATTGGAGGCATTACTCCATGAAGATTGTTGTAGAACTCAACAAGGGCTTGTAAAATCATTTGGGAGTTACTCAAGCTAAACTTTTGCGAGCAGCAGGATTAATCCAAAAGCAGAGAAATTGGGTACCATACAAATTTAAACCGAGAGACTTTGAAAGACGATTTTGCATGTCCGAAATGCTACATGAATGCTATAAAAAAAAATAATTTTTGCACCGAATCATCACCTGCGACGAAAAATGGATCCGAGCACAATGTGTAAGAGATCGTATGTGAAGCCCGGCCAATAAGCCGAATAGATACCAAAACTTCACTCAAAGTAGAGTATCCGAAATTGGCTTGATTCGTTCTTGGCCTCAAAAGATGAGCAGTTCCTTTGGCGCGGAATCCATATGTTGTTGAATAAATTTATATTGTACAAATGTTTCAAAAAAATAAATTATTTTTAGCATAATGCTGTGACAATTATTAGTATTTTGTTGATAGATTGTAAAAAGTCGATGCGACATTTTGTCTTTGGAATTTTACAAGAACTTTGTCTCCTAATACACTGAACTACAACCTCATAGTTCAGTGCTTTCAGTGAAAGATCTTGTAAAAATTTAAAAGCAAATTGTCGCATCTTTTTCAATCTAACAACAAAATACACAGGATTGTAATTGTCACACCATTGCTTTTTTGCAATGTGTATTTGCGTTTGCATTTCTCTCTCTCTTTCAATATGGAGAAAGGGAACAAGAAGAAAATAAACATATTTTCTTCTTCTAGTTCAAAATCAATGACAAATAATTCATTGCAAACTTTGTTTAAAAGATTAGAAATGAATGTAAGATCACAATCAACCACAAAAAATTGCATTTATGAAATTTTGACTCAATTTGAGAAATAAATGCTAGCAAAATTTTACGATTTTAATCTAGCTTTAAAAAACAACATCGCTTGTTAATGCTGATCTAAATTTGTTTAGTTTTTAACATAACAGCATGTTCAACCTGGTTTAACTAACACATAAAACTGTGTTTAACTTACATATATAAATTAGATTTGGGCAATATTTGCACTGAATCCTCAAATATACACTGCTTTTACAATAATAACAAAACATTCCCGCAAATGTTTGATGAATTGTTAAATTCAATGGTGAAACATATTCAGAAAAATCCATTCAGAATATTACTAACATGACATAACAACTAATATTGAAATACAAAGTTGCTATAATAAGATCGTTTACAAAATTCTCACGTGAGTACAGTAGATTAAACAAATTTCTAAAAATAATACTAGTTTAGCAATAATTTAATAATGAGCTCTAAAAGTTGTTTTGGAACATTATAATTTAACGTTTCAGTTATTAGTAAAAATGCACTTTTTTTCAATTTATTCAAATCAAATTGCTAATAATATTGTTCTATTACGAATAATTGCTCAATTAAGTGGAAATAATAAAAATTGAATAATATTATAAGTTTTCTTTTTACATTAATACAAAAATACTACAATATTATTTTACATTAACTGGCCATCTGTATTTATTTGCAATTTAAATTGTTTTCAGTTAAATTCCCTCTTCCTTTTCTGATAAAAATTCATTCATTCATTCAGACTCACACACAATGCAAGGCCAAAAGAAGATGAACTCGCGCACCCACTATCTATCTGTGCTTACACAAACAAGCTGATCGATCAATCATAATTTCATTCATAAATATGCACAGATTTCATTTACGTAGTAAACTTAAATACATTAAATACTTAAATATAGAATATAATAAATTAAATATTGATAAAAATCATGGAAAAAACATTGTAGTAGTTATAAAATTTAATCATGAGATTAGGGATTAAAACATGATAAAAGTACTTAATAAAAAAACAACATTTAAAATTAAAACAAGGGAAATGATTTTGCTAATTTTTTGCTTTTGCTATGGGTAAGTACTTTAACAATTGTTTGAATTTAAAAGCGATAAGCCAATTCAATTCTTCTATAATTATAGCTTTAGCAATAAATATTTATGAATTCTAAATACGTATGAATATATAGAAAGTTAAATGGTCATTTATATTTTCAAACAAAAAGAAATATAGCTATTAGGCTGGAAAATACCATCAATAGACGCTGATAATTTTACAAAAGGAATGCAGTTGAGGTAAGTGTATTTATAACAAATTGTAAAATAATCAAATAAATCTATAAACTTAGAAAGGTCTTGGAAATAACCGAACAATTAATGGGTAATTTAAAGGGATTATTTACAATAAAAAATTTATAAAACCGTATATAAATTTTCAAAACAATTATATTTGACAGCAGTTTAAGTGGTGATATTAAGTTTTATATAGTTTAAGGGAAATTATAAAACGTTTATAAAATTTATAATATAAATTTAAATTGAAATAATTGTTTAGTGTATTTATAGTTGAAAATCTATAATAAAACATTAGTTGAGCTATTACAAGTAAAATGGTAATCGATAAAAATAAACTTTATATAAAACTAGTGATTTTCAAGGCCTTTAATGTAATTGACAAATTGCAGTTTCACATTAAATCATTCAATAATTAATTGATATTTAAATAAAAGTTTAATGAAATCATATTTTTATAACTGAAAACTGAGAAAGTTTTCGTAGAACTTCAAGATTTTGTTATACAGTGGTTGACAATACAATGGAAACTTTTCCAAATATTTAATTAATAGGTCATAAATCAAACAAACTTATGGAATTTGTATTTTTTTTAGTATTGGATGTATGACTTCCAATAGATGGTGTATTTTTTGAACGCTATTTTTGTGTTTAATAACTTACATATATGTCATTTTGAAGGGTACATATCTGTCATTATACCCTTCACCTTGGTGAGAAGTTTGTGATTCCGTTTGTAATTTTCACAATATAATTTTCCAACGACGTATAATGGGTCAAAATCGGAAAAAATATTTTTTAATCCGATTTTTTTTTTCAAAAAACAAAAAAACATTTTTTAAATTTAAAAAATTAAAAAAAAAATTTTGAATTTAAAAAATTAAAAATTTTTTTTTTTTAAAAACAATTCGAATTCTTTTTTTTTAAATAAATGAAAAAAAAAACAACTTTGGAAAAAAAAAATTTTGTTTAATAAAAAAAATATTTAAAATTTTTATTATGAAGTATAATTCTGAAGCACACCGATAGCTCACCGAAGCTTATGGTGAATTCAACGTGAGAAAGATGGTTTGTGAAGAAGTGGTGATTTTGACAAGGAAGACAAAGATCGCTCAGGCCAGCCTAAAAGTTCGAAGACAAAATAATATTTACTCATCATCATTACTTGCGATGAAAAATGGATTCTTTACGATAACCCGAAGCGTAAGAGATCTATTATTAGCTGCTGAAAACTGACCAGACCATCACAGGAAACCTGTACCGAACTCAACTAAATCGTTTGAAGCGAGCATTGGCTGAAAACGTCCAAAATATTCAGTCGGACATAAAACCTTAATATTCCATCATGACAACGCTCAGCCACATGTTGCAATACCTGTTAAAATGAAATGGTTGGGAAGTTTTGCGTCGCCCGTCTTATAGTCCAGTATTTGCCACGTCCAACTACTATTTGTTTGGATCGTAACAGAACGCTCTCTCTGGAATACGCTTCACTTTAGAACAGAGTATCCGATATTGGCTTGATTCGTTCTTGGCCTCAAAAGATGTGCAATTCTTTTGGCTCGAAAGATGGGAAAAGGTCATAGCTAACAATGGCCAATACTTTGAATAAATTTATATTGCACAAATGTTTTAAAATAAAAGCTAAAAAATTTTAAAAAATTGCACATTTTTAAGTCATACACCCAATAGAAAATCTAATAAATTTTAATGTATCTTTAAAATTGTATATATTTTGAAAACAGAAATTGCGGATTATAGTTATCAGTTATTACAATTGTCACTCAAGATCATTTATTTGTAAAATATTAAAGAATAATAATAACAAAATCCTTTATTTAACTCTTGTCTCTAATTTTATATTGAAAATTATGAAAATAATTATGTATTTTAATAATAGCAGCTAAAATTAAATTTGATTTAACACATCAATCATTAAAGTTCAATTTATTACTGCACAAAATATACAAATTATTAAGTAAATAATTTATGGCATACTTTTAGGCTTAATTAGCAAAATACATTTGCAAGTTATATTAAAAATGCTATTCTAAGCGTTAAAGTCAAAGTGTCAATATAAATATTTGTCAAACAAAATATATATTTGTATACCATACATTTATTTATTTATGTGTTCTTTGTTTAAAACATTGTTTAGCTGTTATATTTTAAAATAAAATATTTACAATTACTTAATTTTTGCATTTAAAACTCATTTAAGAAAGTGAAATACATAATATTGTTTGAACAAGTTGTTTTTTTTTATTATTTTAAAACTCATGCATATTTATTTATTTGAAGCAAATTTGACGTCAATGTCTGTCTAACTATACTTAGCAAAATATGTAGTTTTATTTTAAGCTAAAAAATATTTACTTAAGTTGGTTGTTAAATGCATTTAAAATAAAAGTAAATTATCACAACTTAAGAATATAAATATTGATGTTGAAAATATATCAACTCATTAATGAATTTAAAATTTTATTAAACAAGTCTTACACAATTTTTTTTTAATGGAAAGTTTTTCTTTTTTATAAATTTAAAAATACTTATTTTAAGTATGTAATATCGTTTTGATTTTCCGCTGAATAAAGTTTTATTTTTATATTTTTTTGTTAAAGCACCTTGTATTTTTTGTAATTGACACCTTTTTTAAGCACTAAAGTATAAAACAGTGGACGATGACCCATTTACAAGGCTTATAATTGCTTATATTTTTTTTTAAATTTATGTTTAGCTTGGTTTTTTGTTTTGTTTGGTGAATTTAGTGCAGAAAATATACAATACCAAACAGACGATAATTGAAACTTTTTAAAATTCACACACTTGAACACACTTATGGTATGGTATAGAAAGAAATGTTGATGTGTGTGAATTTGAAAATCAGAATGAAATATAAAAAGTATTGAATTATGTACTTTTTTGAAATTAAACAGTAAATACCAAGTTATAAGAAAGAAAACTAAATAAAATAAACTTAAAACAAAAGTTAGAAGTTGCTCTAAATATTTTTAAAGAAAAGAAACTTATTTTTACACAAAACAGCTCTTTTTACAAGAGCACATTATTTATTGACAAAAGTAAGTTAAAAATTATAATACAATACTTACCCTTAAAATTAAAGGAACCACTCGATATAGAATCTAATATAGGAGGTGGCGGCATGAAAATATTATTGGAGTCACCAACACTCTCAACAACCGAAATGTTGTTTAAAACATTAGTTTCATTGGGATTAATATTACAGAAATCTGGATCATCAGCATCGAAAAGAACACTATCTTCCCATTCCGAAACAATATTGGAAGTAGTTGGACGATTTTTCATTTTAAAGAAATTGATTACTGAAAAATTTGAAAACAAAAATTATTTAACAAATATTTTCTGTTAAGTCACACATATGTAAATAGTATTATTATTTAATAATTGCATTCAATGAAAGCGTGTTTGTAAAATATTTAAGTTTTTTTTAAAAAAATTGTTTAATTTAAATGGCACTTGAAAAGGTAAAAGTTCGTTTGTATATTATGAAATTTGCAAAATGTCAACACTAAAAATAAACAATGGTGGGCAAAGGAGACTTTTAAGAGGGAGCTAATTCAAACAGGAAAAATTAATAGAAGAAATATAAATACACTTATTTGGGTTTAAGTCAAAATAAAAGAGAATAATTTCGCACTACAATCAGCCTAATTATGAATAAAAATTTATCGCTAGTTTGTTTTCCTTTACCCATTTTCCTATTCAAATTGAATGTTAAAAATAATAAAAGGGAAAAAACTCTCGGGTAATTTTTATTCTGAATTCGAAAATTGAATAAAAACTGTTTATTGGAAGAAAAATTGAAGAATATCTAAAACAAAATGTTTGAAATTTAAATAGATTTTGAAATTCCTGTTACATTCAATTGATTTTAATAAAAATATCACCTATAGCGCCACAATTTGCAACGCAGGCGCTTTTTTCATTTGATTGTTTGTTCGCATGTATGTATGTTAATGCACTCAAAATGTGCATTTAAAATAGAAAATCAATAAAGTGTTTTTAAATATTTAAATAAAACAACAATTGTTGCATTATACATTATACTACGTGTATGAAAAGAACAGTTGTTAGTTAAATACATACTTATATACATAGATGCATGTTGTTGTTATTATTTATATTACTATAATATTGTATATACAAGTTAGTAGAACATTTGTTTGTGTACTTGAATTTTGCTTGGTTGCTCTTCAAAACCATTTGAATGTTGGTCACGGTTAAATGGTGCAACGGGTGGATGTATGAACATTTATTAAATGTCTGCTAAGTAGGCTGTGATGACATTATCACATACATTTTATACTTTTATGAGCCAGCAAAAATATTCTTGTTAGAAACTGGGTCAAAATGTTAAATATGTACATGGAAATATATATGTATCAATATTTATTATGTACTACATACATATAAGATTATGGAAATTGAAATTAGTTTTCGATTTTTGCCACTTTAAGAGAAATATACAATATAGTTAGGGTATTCACACGGTAGTCATAAAGTCGTATGTTATAAAATAAGAAAACGAAAAAAATATGACTGCTGCGAGCAATAGGCTGTCCCGTCTTTGGATGAGAAACATGTTTTTCGAGCTACACTTTCACAAGTGGTATCAAAATTTGCGTAATTTTACACACATGCCATCTTGAGGGCTCTACTTTTGAAAACGTTTTTACAAACCTGAACCGTATGCTTAAAAAAAACGAGATACAAATTTTTTTTATTGATATATTTTATACTTGCAATTAATGTACAATAAAATAAAACTTATAATAAATGACTAACCGTAATAATTGGTATATAATTTGAAAGTGAATGTTTTGGGTCAGGAAAATGTTTTTTCCGGAATTTTTTTTTTATAAAAAAATTTTTATAACCCGTGTACTTTATAAACGAACTCCACTGTATCTGTCGTTTTTTATATATAGTCGTGGCATATTTATAATATGTGTCGAATTTAAGGATAACGAATATAATCATGAAAATAACTACTTTTCAAAACTTTGAAGATCGGTAGAGCCCTAAGATATAGTTTCATTTTATTTTTAAAATCATTTTGGTAATCTACGATCAATTACGCAAATTTTAGGAGGTCTTGCGTTAGCGAAATCAAAAAAAAATCTCGGGACAACCTAGCCAACAACCCTCATAAGCTAGTGTGATATTTCAAATTTTAGTCTGCCGAAAAAAAAAAACAATTACAAATATTTTTAATAAAAATGTCAAAAACAAGTGAAATAATTATATGTACTTCAAAATAAAAATTTAAAAAAAAAAAAATTTTTTTAGTGAAAAAAATTGTATGCCAAAATTTGAAAAAAAATTTTTAAATTTATTATTGAAAAAAATTTTATGAACAATAATGATCAAGGATGATATTGGGTGTATGACTTAAAAATGCGGGATTTACAATAGATGGCGTATCTTTTGAACGTGGTTTTTGTTTTTAATGTCATTTTGTGTACCCTTCTGTCAATTATTCTCACTTAGTTATTAAACATTGTAGTGTAAACAACAAAGTTTTTTTTGCTTCGGAAATGTAAAATTTTGTGCAAACAAAGCGTCATATGCACACCGATTGCTGACCAATGTTTCAAAATAAAAGCTAAAAATTTTAAAAATTCCGCATTTTTAAGTCATTCCCGGTAAAAATGTTGCCAATTTTTCACTACCCTATTAAAAACGGACGAAAATACATAGAAAACAAGTTAGAACTCTATTTTTTTCACCAAAAAACAGTAAAAAGTTTTTTACAGTTTTTTTTTGCTTATATCTCGGCAATAATAGGCCGCATATTTTTATTATTTATTTGGGTTTTTTCGTATAAATATTTAAAAAGTGAATTCATTATTTATAGAATTTATTTCTTATTGAATCATTCTAATTTCTTTAAATTTCTTCTTCAAATCCATAACAAAATAGCTTCAAAAACAATTTTTTCAATTAATTTTGTAGATGATTTGATTTTACAAAAATTTAATCATTCAAAGTTTGAATAAATTCTGTTATTAATTAACTTTAAAATTAATTCAGTTTAAACAAAGGCTTTGGAATGAATCTAAAAAATTCAATATTATGAATGGATGTATGGAATAAAAGGCTGACATTCTTTAATTACGGATTAAGATTTTAGTGAAGCTCTGATATTTAATAATTATAACACTAAGTTTTTATATGAAATTTGGCTATAATATTCCTAATTTACAGTATCATTATTAGGGGGCGGATTTTCATGCATTTATTATTGGAAAATATGGGCCTAAAAAATGCTTCAAAAAAATCAAAATATGACCTAAAAATTAAAAAAATATGCACTTATATTTTCGTGCAGAAACATAAAATAATTAAGTATGGATTTCGAAATGTCTTAAAAATACACAACACTGTTGCCAGCAGTTAGAACTCTTTAAATTATACTAGGAATTAAACAATTAAAGTTCTAAAACTATTTTTAACATAACTTTTCTTCTAAAAAACGATGGATATTTATATTAATTGTAATATCTTGGTATAAATACATGTTTAAAGCCATGTTATGTAATCTATAGTGTAGGGACTTTAAACGTTAATTGTGTAGTGCATTTGTCTCTAAGTTATCCAAAATTACTAGTTTATGACAGTATCGTAGAACTGCTTGGAAATGACTGTCAGGAGCGGTTACTGTGTAGGTGAAGTTACAAAATCTTTCGATAACGAAATCTCTTATAAATCGAATGTGCAATGAAAACAAATATGAATGTTTTCGACACATTTAATGAATTTTTGATACTAAAATTAAACTTTTTTGAAGAAAAATGTTTTGAAATAATAAATTTCAATTACTGATAGAGAAATGAAGAACTTAATGCCAGTTTCTCGATGTCAAAAGAAGTTAGTCGATAAAATTTACTGCTATTTCTATAACAAATTCGACAAACAAATTTTTGTCGAAACAATGTATTACCCATTAACGACAAAAAATTATATTTTTATTAAAAATTGGCATAATATGCATATAAATATGCATTTTGAAGTAAAATATAACAAAATATGCATTATCAATAAAATATGCAAAAATATGCACTAACAAATCGATGCCATTTTGCAGTAAAATGTGCGATTCGGATAGATAATTAGTCTACATTGTATTTGGACGTTCGAGAAAAAACATGCATTTGCATATAAATCCGCCCCCTAATCATTATATATTTCGGGTATAGCCAGGTTCCCGGGAATGTAGAAAAAAATTTCCCGATTCCCGGGAATCAAAAAAGGTCGGGAATTAAAATCCCCAATATCATAGGATAAAAGACGAAATGCGCAAGATAGGATTTGATTTTAGACCTATGGTTTCTTTGAGGAAAATTTCTTAGAATTTTCCGTAGAATGCGTTTCTGCTATAAGATTTTTCGTGAAAAAAATCGACCCACCCTAAGTATATAATTACTTGTTAATCTATTGTCTAGTATGACCCAAAACATTTTGATCTTTTCAACCTGAAATGGTTGCCTGTATGCCAAATATATTTTTCATTCCGCAAAATAAATTCGTAAATGTTTTTGATTTCATTTCACCCTTTTTGTGACATTTGACCATCATTAACCTATTAGCTTGAAAACCAAATTTATATCTATTTATCATTACAGAGATCATTCACAAGGTCATAATTTCTTTGATTTATATCTGAATATGATTTTGTCATATAAAATTGTATTATTTATTCTACATATTCTTCGAATTTTATAGTAGAAAAACCACGATCGAACTGTAATTTTGAAATCTGTGTTTTATTCATCTTATCGTACATTTAGGTGTAAATTGGATTCAGAGAACTTTCTATAGAGATCTTATAGCAAACAATAATTTTTTTTTAATTATTTGATCAAAAAGTTGTTTTGTTATTATTGGTGAACAATTTCTAGGAAAATAATCAAAATTTTGTTCTCGTAGTAGTCAGAGATTAACTGTAACACTAGTCATTTTTGAACACCGTAGAGAACATAAAACCCTTATTTTCGAAACGGTGGTCCAAGTGCGTTATGATTAACAGCGATAAACGGTTTCGCAACCTAAAATTTTTATTTGAATGCAATGTTTTTAATACCATTTCTAAATATCTATAAATATTTATATTCTGAATTCAGCTAATTTGTATGTTCAGAAATCATATTTTTTTTTAAACTAGAGCTCACCACTTTTTTGTTCTCAAATAATTAGAAATTATTTTTTTTTTTAATTCGAATAATTTTTTTCAATTCGATATAGGTATACATAAATAGATTCAAATTATTATTTTGTGGCGATTTTTTAAAACGAAAACATAAATATTCAATATTTTTTCGATAATTTCTTTCGATAGCGCTATTATTTCGACTGCAAAAAACTGGGTATTTTTCAAAAATACCATTATAATTGATTGAAAGGTGAATATTTCTTAAAGAAAATTAACATTACTATAGAATTAAAAATATTTCTTATGTTAATTGCTTTAAGGTTCTGTGGTTCTAATTTTACCGATAATATTATAGGTATTACGGAAATACTAAAAAAATAAAAATTTCTTATTAAATTAATAATATTTGGAAAAGTTTTCATTGTATTGTCAACGACTGTACTTCCTGTATTTCCTTAACACTTACGTATAGGGTATTTTACATAAGTACTAATGAGGCAAATATTGGATATGCTAAAAATTCATGAGGAGTTGTTACATTGTTTAATAAATACTTAAGAGATGCAGAATATATAAAATCCATTGAAACGTGCCTGGTCCAAAAGATACTTACATACCTATGTCAAATTTGTTTTATCTTATAAATGTCACATTTTATCAAATTATTTAAAAATATTAGGCATGAACTCTGATAAGAATATTAAAGAATCATGGTTAAAAAAAACAAGTCAGAAAATGATTATAAACGTTTGGTACTTTTCCATTATATTTGTGCGTTTTTAACATGCGGATAAACGGATAATAAATACCCTCCTCCATCCGCTCTTTACTTATAAATGTGTTGGACTGTATGTAGTGTAATTTAATAAACAAGTAATTAAATCAACAAAATTATTTAAAATACTTATACTGTGTGTACACAGCCTTTTCCCCCCAACCTACACTAAATTTGCAAACAAGATCTTAAGATGTAAATGCTACATTAAGGCCTAATAGAGTGTAAAGGTCCAGATTACACATGCAAAAACCTTACACACTTTGAAAAGCTAAAGAAATTGGTTGTTCACAACATCAAAGAGGAAACATACCAGAACGAATTCGAGCGACTCATATGTATGAAGGCATGCGTGGTTATGGCAACCGTAATAGAAAGAAGCTTTTAAAAAGGCCCCCACCATCCAAATAAAAAAGGAAAATAATGTAAATGATGCCAAAAAACTAAAATGATGTAAACCTCAAAGGGAAAGTTGCTGTTAAATTTACAATATGCTAAAACAAAAAAAGAATACTTACATTGTTTTTAAAGTATGTAAAATATTACGTTTTAAGTAAAATGAAAAACGACTTGTGCAAAAATATTATTATAATTTATGCAAATTTTTATTACACGGAAGAAACGCGGCAGACAAGTTTTTACAACAAACACAACGACTTTAAACACACCACAATTTTATTATTTTAAATAAAACACTATTTATATTATTAAACTTAATATAAGACTTTCATTTACAAATTACTTAAATATTTGGCAAATCTGGAAATTTACAAGAATTTAAAACTTGAGCAAAACTATTCACTTGTAAAGAAAAACACAACACACACACAAATACCTCGAAATTATTTTTCTTTTATTTCTTCTCAACAACAATGCAACTTTTTGTTTTTAACCAGCATTCACCAAAAACTAATAACACAACCACAAAGTCTAATATAGCAGGGAGTTGCCATAAACAAATTGTAATTTTGACAGTTGGCAGTTTACGTCAATTTATTATTCTTATAAGAAAAAAAAACAAATAGAAAAAAAAACGAAGTCAAAAAAGAAAATTTTAAGAAATTTCCTCAATGTTTTTAACAATTTCAATTGTTATTGATAATTAAATTTTACAGCTACTATTGAAATTTTATAGCGTATAGTGTAGGCTTTCGTAAAATTATAAAGAAACTTAAAACATTACGAAGATTGCTGATAAAAAATGGATGACAATTTGTGGTAAGTTGTTCAATATCAGATGAAAACAGACAAATATGCAATTTGGTAATTTCTTATCTTTATTTGCTAGTTTGTGTGTAGGTAGGTATATTAGTAAAGATAATAAATAATGTAATGCATATAGGTTCCTTGGCCTAGAAATACCTTAGATATAAATTTTGCCAATTATGAGTCATTTGTGAACTTTTTGCGTTCATCTCTCTTTATAGGCTCATAGAATTAGAGTCTGCTCTGTTGGACGACTGCAATGTCAATGATATATATGCGATTTGCCAAGGTAAAGCCATACCAGAGGCCCTAAGGCCTGATGTGTGGCAAGTGTGTCTGGATGTAAGACACAAAAGTGATCAAATGTCACTGTTCAACGAGATCTACGACTTGCCTTTTCAAAACAAACTACGCGAAGACTGCCACAAAATGGTGGAACGCATAGGCAATGAGGACGAAGATAAAGTCTCGGTTTTATCGGATTTGGAATCAATATTGACATTCTATTGCAAAAATCGTAATCTACAATATGAAACCGAAAATGGCTGGATTGAATTGCTGCTGCCATTGTTGGCTTTGAAACTTAATCGTTCGGATACCTACAATCTATTCGAAGCCATACGTGACATCTATATACCTAAGGGTTGCAAACCGAAAGGCAATGTATTCCATGTCTTTCGTTTACTCATCCTTTATCATGATCCCGAACTGTGCACCATGTTGGATACCAAAAAGATTTCGCCAGACTTGTACTCCCAACAGTGGTTTCAGTGCTTATTTGCCTCTAGTTGTGGTTTTTCGGTGATTCTTTCCATGTGGGACTTGTATTTCCAAAATGCTGATCCATTTTTAGTATTTTTCTTGGGTTTAATTATTTTGATCAATGGACGTGATCAAATTTTGGCCATGAAAGATGCACCCAAAGAAAGTATTATTAAATTCTTGTCCAATATGCCTTGCGCCTTGGATACCGATGATGTGGTAGATTTTTGCTCATTGGCTCAATACTATTCGCTGAAGACGCCCAGTTCTTTTAAAACTGATTTTCTTAAGGCTCTGTATGGCAAACAAAATGAAAAGAGGACCGAAGAGGAACCGTGTCTAGTTTCTCAGGTGAGTTTGGAATTGAAATTTATATGAGAAATTTAATTAATTAATTTTGCCCAGATCTGACTGATATAAATATGTACTTCTTTTCCTTATTTTTAAATATTTAATTATTCCATATCTTTCAGGCACTTTGTCTTCCCGTTTCTGTTTATGAATTGGTTGAGAATTCCTCAATTGAATTGACATCACCAGATGCTGTGCGCTTCTTCTTAGTCGACTGTCGACCAGCAGATCAGTATAATGCCGGCCATCTATCTACAGCTTTTCATTTAGATTGTAATTTAATGCTGCAAGAACCTGTAGCCTTTGCTACAGCCGTCCAAGGTTTGCTCTCAGCTCAACGTCAATCAATAGAAGCCAATTCCAATGCAGGCGGTGAACATTTATGTTTTATGGGCAGTGGCCGTGTCGAGGAGGATCAGTATACACACATGGTTGTAGCCTCATTTCTACAAAAGAACACACAATATGTGTCTCTTCTGAGTGGCGGCTACAATGCTATACACGACTATTTTGGTGATCATATGGCTGACTGTTTGGAGGATCATGATCCTAAAAAATGTATGGTATGCAGTAAGAGTAGCTCCACACAAATTCAGGGTGTGCAGATGAGATCAAAGGCGGGTCAAGCGAAAAGAGATGCGGCCAGTAAACAAGGATCTTCGTCGGATTTCTTTAATCGCTTCTCGCAGGTTATGAAATTGAAATCAGCTGAAGTTAAAGGTAAACTATTGGACATTATAGTCAATCCAGCAAATGGTGCTAGTGCCACAACAGCCACCGCAGAGGCAGGAAATCAAGGAGCTGTACAACAACGCCACGTTTCAGCAGCCGATAGAAATGGCAAACGTTATCGTAATGTGGCTCCCGTATTCAGTATTGATGACGAACATGACGGTGAGTTGGAAGGCGGCCATAACACACAAGATGAACATAGGGATTCGCCGGCAAATGCTGCAACAAAACTGCCAGGTGATGCTAAAGAAATTGTTACCCTAAATAACTATTTGAAATCTCCAGACATTATGAACGCCTTTAAATGCCAAGAGGTGCACATCAATGGCTACATGTATGACTCGCATTTGATTATAACACCCACACACTTGATTGTATTGCGTGAGTTGGGCAAAGGGCAGGCCCAGATTATAGTGCGACGACCGTTGGCGAGTATTGTTAAAATTACCGCCAAGAAAAGGCATCGTGATTTAATAACATTCAAATATGGATTTCCCGATGGCGATGGTCTGCTCATAACCGATATGGATCGTTTTCTAATACCAAACGCTAGTGAAGCTACAGCTATAGTATCTAAGCATATTGTTCAGACATTGGATGGTTCTAAATTAACGTAATTGTTGTGTAATTATACGTAGAATCTAGAATAAATGAAAAACGTTAGCGCAAGAAATCCAATTGCTTATTTTATAATTACAATCGATGATGATGATGTCTAACTTAAACATAAATTTAAGTTTAAGTTGCTGACAATATTCATTTAAAAGTTTATATTATAGTTTTAGTTTTGAAGTTTTTAAAATATTTAAACCAACGACCATCACAAGGAAGTACTTACACATGTATTTAATATTAATTATTTTAAACACTTATTTTTTTTTCTACACCATTTCCAATTTTTCTTTTAACTAACCAATTTTTTTTTATTTAATTATAAGTTGCTAATATGTTTGTTTATATTCTAATGTTTATTCCATTTTTAAATCAAAATTAAACAATTTTTTTTTTGAAAAATATGTGTTAAACGTTTTTTAATTGGTTTATTTTTGTTTCATTTAAATGTGCGTTTTATTTTTTAGTTTCAATCATAAAATTTTATTTTTATTCATAATAATTAGAAATGGTGTAATAATACAACTATTTATTAAACACTCTAATTATATAAAACCTCACATACACATAAATATTTTAGCTACGACACAGTATATTTATAATTTACATTACAAATTAACAGCATAATAACAATTTAATGATTTAAACTTCTTAAGTTGCCAAATACACTTTTATCAAATTTTCAATTTATACAGTTTTTGACTAACACTATAGATTTATTTATAATATGTTGAAACTTAAACGCATTAAAATAAATTAAGTTTTCTATAGAAAAGTTTAAAGTTGTTCTAAGAAAAGTTTATACGGATAAAAATACTGTAATAAAAGTTTATCCGGATCAAGCTGTTTCAAAGAAAAGTTTTCCATAGAAAAGTTTATGCCGTTAAAATAAAGTTTTTTTTTTTAAAAAAAATTATTCGAATAACGTTTTTCTTTAGAAAATTTTATTCGAATAAAGTTTTTCTTTAGAAAATTTTATTCGAGTTTTTCTTTAGAAAAGTTTATTCGAATAAAGTTTTTTTCTTTAGAAAAGTTTATTCGAATAAAGTTTTTTTCTTTAGAAAAGTTTATTCCAATAAAGTTTTTTTCTTTAGAAAAGTTTATTCGAATAAAGTTTTTTTCTTTAGAAAAGTTTATTCGAATAAAGTTTTTTTCTTTAGAAAAGATTATTCGAATATAGTTTTTTCTTTAGAAAAGATTATTCGAATAAAGTCTTTCTTTAGAAATGTTTATTCGAATAAAGTTTTTCTTTAGAAAAGTTTTCCTTAAGACAAGTTTATTCAAATAAAGTTTTTCTTTAGACAAGTTTATTCGAATAAAGTTTTTTCTTTAGAAAAGTTTATTAAAATAAAGTTGTTCATTAGTGAAGTTTTTCGGGATAATTCAGATTTAAATTGATATAAAGAAATTATATCAGGTAAAGATTTTTATAGACAATATTAAAAATTGAATAAATTTGAAATCTTTTGAAAGATCTTTATTTAAAACTACAGTAATTAATTCAATTCATTTGCCCAGTGCTTCCAAATTACTTTCTTATTGCTTAAATATGTATGTTATTTTATTTAATTTAATATTTTTAATCATGTGCAATAGTATTTAAATTTATTTTTGATATTTGTAAGATATTTTCATAAGATTTAAATTAATGTACTGGCAGCTATTGAATGTGTATTTATTAATACCAAAAAAAAAACAAAATAGCATTGGAAAAGAGACAACTATTAACAAGTTTTCTAATAATTATTGAAACAAATATGGCAAAAATGTGTATCCTTGTCGTAATGAAAAATTGCAAATAAATTAAAGTTTTTGCGAAACCATATAACCATTCATATAAAATCTTAATAACAATAAACAAAAATTTCTTAAAAAATCTAAATCTATAAATAAATTAAACAAAAATACATAAATATTAATAAAATCCATGTAGAAAATCCAAACAATTGTAGATAAAATGCATATAAAACAAAAATAAAAACATGTTTGTTTCCTTTAAATAAAACAGCAAAAAGTAGTGATTATACAACAGACATCATTTATCATTTTAACATCCGCATTTCTTTGAGTGTATCCTTTATTCGATGTGATAATGATTATTTCAAAACAACCTAGACTAAAACCGCTTTAATAGTAAGAAAAGCTTTTAGAATTCCTCTTTCTTTTGTTGTTGTTTACTTCACATGTACTCTCACTACGCATGATTGGTGTGAAAACAAATCTATAAAAGAACTCTACGAAATGGGTTCTGTTTTTATTTTTCCATTTAATCTGGCAAAGACGTAACCTCACATCGACTCTATGTATGAAGTGATGGAATAAAAGTTGCGGTTAACAGCCACATACACAACCATACGCTGATTTTTGGTATCAATGACGTAGATAAGAAACGAGAGAAAACTAGGCAGGTTTTTCTTTTTCGTCAGTCATGCATACATTCACTGTGATGATGTTGTTGCCCCCGTTACAGCTGTCGGTGCACAGACGGAGTTGATTACGTTTTACTTTTAAAAAAAGCGTTAAAATTATTAAAAATAATTGTCGTGGAAAATAACCAAAGTTATTAAAAATAGAAAAACTAATTACAGAAAGGCGTATAATGCTTTTCTATAGAAAAGTTTTCCCTGTAGAAAAGTATATCCGGATAAATCTTTTATATAGCTAAGTTTATCCGGATAAATCTTTTATATAAAAAAGTTTATTCGAATAAAGTTTTTGTATAGAAAAGATTATTCGGATAGTTTTCCTATAGAAAACCTTATCCGGATAATGTTTTCTAGTTTTTCCGGATCTTTTCTATAGCTTATTTTATCCGGATATATTTTTCTTTAGCTTAGTTTTCCTATAGAAGGTTTATCCGGAACATTTTTCTCCGATAAAGTATTTCCATAGCAAAGTATATCCGGATAAATATACTCGTATCCAGTTTTCAAAAATTTATCCGGATAAAATTATCCTATAGAAAAATTTATCCGGATAATGTTATCCTATAGAAAAGTTTATCCGGCTAAAGTTTTCCTATAGAAAAGTTTTCTATAGGATAAATTTATCAGAATAAAGTTTTACTATTGAAAAGTTTATCCTAATAAATCTATTCTATAGCTAAGTTTATTCGGATAAAGTTTTCCTATAGAAAAGTTTATCCCGATAAAGTTTTCCTATAGAAAAGTTTATCCGGATAAAGTTTTCCTATAGAAAAGTTTTCCTATAGAAAAGTTTATCCGGATAAAGTTTTCCTATAGAAAAGTTTATCCGGATAAAGTTTTCCTATAGAAAAGTTTATCCGGATAAAGTTTTCCTATAGAAAAGTTTATCCGGATAAAGTTTTCCTATAGAAAAGTTTATCCGGATAAAGTTTTCCTATAGAAAAGTTTATCCGGATAAAGTTTTCCTATAGAAAAGTTTATCCGGATAAAGTTTTCCTATAGAAAAGTTTATCCGGATAAAGTTTTCCTATAGAAAAGTTTATCCGGATAAAGTTTTCCTATAGAAAAGTTTATCCGGATAAAGTTTTCCTATAGAAAAGTTTATCCGGATAAAGTTTTCCTATAGAAAAGTTTATCCGGATAAAGTTTTCCTATAGAAAAGTTTATCCGGATAAAGTTTTCTTATAGAAAAGTTTATCCGGATAAAGTTTTCTTATAGAAAAGTTTATCCGGATAAAGTTTTCTTATAGAAAAGTTTATCCGGATAAAGTTTTCTTATAGAAAAGTTTATCCGGATAAAGTTTTCTTATAGAAGAGTTTATCCGGATAAAGTTTTCCTATAGAAAAGTTTATCCGGATAAAGTTTTCCTATAGAAAAGTTTATCCGGATAAAGTTTTCCTATAGAAAAGTTTATCCGGATAAAGTTTTCCTATAGAAAAGTTTATCCGGATAAAGTTTTCTTATAGAAAAGTTTATCCGGATAAAGTTTTCTTATAGAAGAGTTTATCCGGATAAAGTTTTCCTATAGAAAAGTTTATCCGGATAAAGTTTTCCTATAGAAAAGTTTATCCGGATAAAGTTTTCCTATAGAAAAGTTTATCCGGATAAAGTTTTCTTATAGAAAAGTTTATCCGGATAAAGTTTTCTTATAGAAAAGTTTATCCGGATAAAGTTTTCTTATAGAAAAGTTTATCCGGATAAAGTTTTCCTATAGAAAAGTTTATCCGGATAAAGTTTTCCTATAGAAAAGTTTATCCGGATAAAGTTTTCCTATAGAAAAGTTTATCCGGATAAAGTTTTCCTATAGAAAAGTTTATCCGGATAAAGTTTTCCTATAGAAAAGTTTATCCGGATAAAGTTTTCCTATAGAAAAGTTTATCCGGATAAAGTTTTCCTATAGAAAAGTTTATCCGGATAAAGTTTTCCTATAGAAAAGTTTATCCGGATAAAGTTTTCCTATAGAAAAGTTTATCCGGATAAAGTTTTCTTATAGAAAAGTTTATCCGGATAAAGTTTTCTTATAGAAAAGTTTATCCGGATAAAGTTTTCTTATAGAAAAGTTTATCCGGATAAAGTTTTCCTATAGAAAAGTTTATCCGGATAAAGTTTTCCTATAGAAAAGTTTATCCGGATAAAGTTTTCCTATAGAAAAGTTTATCCGGATAAAGTTTTCCTATAGAAAAGTTTATCCGGATAAAGTTTTCCTATAGAAAAGTTTATCCGGATAAAGTTTTCCTATAGAAAAGTTTATCCGGATAAAGTTTTCCTATAGAAAAGTTTATCCGGATAAAGTTTTCCTATAGAAAAGTTTATCCGGATAAAGTTTTCCTATAGAAAAGTTTATCCGGATAAAGTTTTCCTATAGAAAAGTTTATCCGGATAAAGTTTTCCTATAGAAAAGTTTATCCGGATAAAGTTTTCCTATAGAAAAGTTTATCCGGATAAAGTTTTCCTATAGAAAAGTTTATCCGGATAAAGTTTTCCTATAGAAAAGTTTATCCGGATAAAGTTTTCCTATAGAAAAGTTTATCCGGATAAAGTTTTCCTATAGAAAAGTTTATCCGGATAAAGTTTTCCTATAGAAAAGTTTATCCGGATAAAGTTTTCCTATAGAAAAGTTTATCCGAACATTATTCTGAGATAAAGTTTTTCCATACCAAAATATATCCGGATAAATTTAATAGGATAACGATTATTAATAGAAATTTTATTCGGATAAAGTAATTCTTTTAGAAAATAGTTTTGTTATAAAAGCTTTTCCATATTTTCTGATAAGAAAAGCTAATATAGCAGCCACACTTTTTAATGGTAATATTGGCTGGGCTATGAATGAATGTACTCTACGTAGAGTGTAAAAGTGTGTCTGTATTTGTAACAGGAGTTGAATAAAAATGGGAAATAAAACAGCAGCAACAACGACAACAACACAGCGATAACCATTAGAGATGAGTATGACAAAACAAATACAAATGTACACATGTAAGTTTGTATGTATGACTCTACGTGTGATTGCGAGAGTGTGTTGTGTATGTAAGAGCAACACTTACAATATTGAACCAAGCCCGGGGTTGCCTTGCCCCCTACGTAAATTTATTTTGTTGTTGGTAATTTCTTTTACACATTTTCTCCAATTCTGTTTTTGTTATTCTTTAATGTTTTTTTTCACTGCTGGCTGTTGAATGAATACCGACAATAACAACAAGAACAACAACAACAAAAGTTAACTAAAAATTGAGGCCAAAAATACAATAAAAACTGTTGCTTTGTTAAATATTTCAGCAGTTCATTCAGGACTCTGGTGCTGTAAACATATCCTGGAAAAACCAAAGAATTATAAGAAAAATCTACTGAAGAGTTTTATTTTTTAAAAAATCAAATCATATGAATTTTTAAACAACAAGTGAAATTATTTAAAGTGCAATTTTTTTTTGTGTGTTAACAAAATTATAATAAAAAAATAATCTTTATTAATAAAATAAACTAGAATTTATAAGTGAACTTTTTAAGCTAAAGTTAGCAGCAGAAGAACATCCGAGACAAAATGAAATTATACTTTTATTTACGATCAATAAATAGTTTTAAACTATTTTTGTGGTTGGCCTTAATTGCAACTGTTGCTTCAGTGCCAACATCTGTTTTGGTACAAAACTCCGAATTGGCCTCAAATGCTCAACAAAATCATCAAAATTCCAATAAAAATTTTAATAGCAACAACAATAACAATGTTATGACTAAAGGTAAGTTCAATTTTGGGTTTAAATTGTTAAATGTAAACGAGAAAAATATTTTTGTTAAAGGGCATTTTTTGGAGAAATTTTTGAAACCATATGTTTCATTCATTCTTTCAAAGTTTGTAAATAAACGGCTGGTATTAGGAGTTTGAGTCTGATGTATGTCTTACTTGATATTATCAATAGATTTTAAATATTAATTAATTCATCTTATTCTTTAGAAATATACATACAATAATAAATTTATTGTACATTTACATTAGAAAACCTACATGATTTTCGATTTATTGAAAAATGAAGGCTGATCTAAGAGTTGCGAGTAAATCTTATTTTTGATTAGGAAATAGGTTTAAAATTGACAGACAGGAAAAAATAAATAATTTATTGAAGTCAAAAATAATTTTCTTTCTGAAAAGTCTAAAATATTTGTGTGTTTAAATTTATTATATAGAAGAATTTTCCAGATGTAAACATTTCTTCGCATACATTTTTTTTATAGAGAACATTGATCAGATAAAGATTTTGTGTAGAAAAATTTGTTTGGATAAAATTTGTTATTAAAAATTTTGTTCGGATAAAGTTTTTCTACAAAAAAAGTTTCTTTGATAAAGTTTAGATACGATTTTTTTTATTAAAATATTTGTTGGCACAAAGTTTTTTTCTATTGAAAATTGAATTCGGATAAAGTTTTTTTTATCAAAGTTGGAAAAATTATATAAAGTTTAGTTCCGATAAAGTTTTATTCATAGCAAAGTGTGCGGTTTAAGTTTTTCTATAGAAAATTTTGTTCGGTTATAGTTTTTCGACAGAAATTTTTTATGCGGATAATAGAAAAGTTGTTTCCTTTAATATTTTTCTACAAGTTTTTCTATAGATAAATTTATCCGGAGAAAGGCTACCTATAAAAAAGATTACCCGCATAAAGTTTTTCTATAGAAAATTTTATTCGAATGAAGGTTTTCTTAAAAAAGTTTATTCGGTTGAAGGTTTTATGCAGGTTTTTTCAGAAGATTCTCCGTAAAAAGTTTGTTATCCTTAGAAAAGTTTTTCCAGACAATGGTTTTTTATAGAATAGTTTGTCCGTATAAAGGTTTTCTATTAAGATTATCTTTTCTAAAGAAATCTTTAATGAAGATTTTATGAAAATGTTATTAAGTTGGTCCATATAAAGGTTTTCCTTAGAAAAGTTTATCCGGATAAAGGTTTTTTTAGAAAAGTTTGTCCGAATAAATGTTTTTTAATAGAATAGTTTGTCCAAATAAATGTTTTCTTTAGAAAAGTTTTTCCGGATAATGGTTTTTTATAAAAAAGATTATGCGGATAAAAGTTTTCTATAGCTAAAGTTTATATGGATAACGGTTTTCTTATAAGGTTGTCCATTTAAAGGTTTTCTTTAGAAAAGTTTTTTCCGTTGAAGGTTTTATGAAGATTGGTGTGGTTAAATTTTTCTTTAGAATATTTTATTCGGATAAAGTTTTCCTATAGAAAAGTTTATTTGAAATTTTTTTATTCGAATAAATATTTTTCATTAGAAATGTTTATCCCGATAAAGTTTTTCTTTAGAATATTTATCCGGATAATGTATTTCTTTAGAAAAGTTTATCCGGATAAAGCGTTCCTATAGAAAAGTTTATCCGGATAAAGTTTTCCTATAGAAAAGTTTATCCGGATAAAGTTTTCCTATAGAAAAGTTTATCCGGATAAAGTTTTCCTATAGAAAAGTTTATCCGGATAAAGTTTTCCTATAGAAAAGTTTATCCGGATAAAGTTTTCCTATAGAAAAGTTTATCCGGATAAAGTTTTCCTATAGAAAAGTTTATCCGGATAAAGTTTTCCTATAGAAAAGTTTATCCGGATAAAGTTTTCCTATAGAAAAGTTTATCCGGATATAGGTTTCCTATAGAAAAGTTTTCTTATATAAATGTTTACACGGATAAAGTTTTTCTTTAGAAAAGCTTATTCGAATAAAGTTTTTCATTAGAAAAGTTTATGCGGATAAAGTTTTTCTTTAGAAAAGTTTATCCGGATACAGGTTTTCTTAAGAAAAATTTATCCGGATAACATTTTTAGAAAAGTTTATCCCAATAACGTTTTTCTTCATAAATGTTTATCCGGATAAAGTTTTTTTATTAGAAAAGTTTATCCGGACAATGTTTCTCTTTAGAAAAGTTAATCCGGATAATGTTTTTCTTTAGGACATTTATCCGCATAAAATTTTTCTTTGGAAAAGCTGATCCGAATAAAGTTTTGCTTTGGAAAAGTTTATCCGGATAAAGAAAAGTATATTCAGATAGTGGGCATACATATATTTTTAAAAAGAAATTTATTCGTAAAATACCAAATTGTTATTAATAAATAAATTATCTTTTAATTCATAATAAATTCCACACATAATCGAGAGAAAAACGAAAACAAAAGATTCCACTGTAACTTAGGATTACATTTTACTGTCACACATTTTTAATTTGAAGCAACATGAAAAGAATATTATTAAAAGGTCAAAGGTTAAAACAAATCAGCAAAAAATACTAAAATATACACAACGCTTAGACCGACAGATATTGTTAAAAGAACAAAAAGAAAAGTTCACTTAAACTTAATACTTAGAAACGAACAAAAAATGTACATTAGAATTGAATATTTTAATAAATAAAATGAACATTAAAAGGTACATTTTGTCGAAATTAGTCAGTTTAATAAACAAAATCTATATAATTGTAAATAAAAATATTAACGAAAAAAGTTACTTGCTGAAAAAATGGAGTTAGTAGGTGGTTATAATCGTGGGCAGTTTATATAACCTTTAGATTTTTCAATTAATAACAAAAGCAGGACATAAACAATAATGATAGTTAATAAATATTTATGTGTGGAAAAAGTTTATTTAAACTTATCATGCTGAAACTTGCAAGGCATCGCCGGAAATTAAACTCACTCAATGTGTTATTATTCGACTGTTAATTTATATAATTAAACTGTGAAATACTCTTTAGATTCCCTCCATATGTTTATTATCACTTTAAAATGAATTCCTATCAATATTAAAAACTTCTCATAAAAAACTCGTTGAATTCTTAGTATTGAATAATAAATAAACGACAATATTTTTATTTACCATCAACAGCTGAAAAATATAAAAATAACTGCTACAACAAATTAATGCTTGATGCAGAGCAGTGTCGTAAATAGAAATAATCTGCATAAAACGTTTCTTACATCCTTCACTCAATTTTAGAGCGGTTGTCATAGGCGATTTGTGGTTCCCCTTTTTAACACTTCCAACTGGTGTTTGAATTGAAGGGTTCGGTGTGAACAAATGTTCAAAAGAATTAATTCTTAATTCAATTTTCAAAATCTAATAAAATCTCAACCATTCCATTAAATAATTCATAGCGAATTAGTTCCTAAACATAATTCCATAATACTTCAATCGTAGTGAATTCAATGCTTTGAGAATTAATTATCTATAGAATATATCATTAGATTTTTTCATTAATTCAAATCCATTACAAAATTGCATAAAAAGTGTAGTTTTAAATAGTAGAAATGCACGGATTCTTGCATAATTCTTCTTAATTTTTTTTAATAATTCCCCTTTTTATGAACTGCAAACAAAGATATCATAAAATCTTATAATTTTCAAAGTAATTTTTCTCAATATACAGATTATAAATTCAAATCGTTTATATCGCCCAACAAACACAATACATATTAACATAAAATTTACATTTTTAAACTATCTAAATGTATCCTTTTATTTAATGGAATATTTTGATTATGGAAGAAGGGTAAATACAATTCGTTACAGTTGAATGTTGTTGCCTGTTGTTGGTATGTGCTGTTAAAAATAACAAATTTGAATAAATATTTTAAATAGACTAGAAAAGAAAACAATAAATAGAATGAGAAATAAAACAATATTTCACTTTACATTAAATTTGCATGTTCATAAATACGTTTAGGAATTTGTTTAAGGTCCTTCTTCCCTCTCTCTCTCTCTACTCATTAGAAATAATAAAAGGATAACAATGTATATTAATAATAAAATTTGCAAAATAAAGAAGAACTGTATTGTAATTAATTAAAAGAGTGAAGTAGTGATGATGAGTTAAAATTTAGTTAAAATTCATAAGTCCAGCCCGAAAGGGTGAGAAATGTCAATGAATAAAATTAAACAAAATTACTCTCTTTTCACATATAAGTAGCTGATAAATAATAAAATACATGCCAATAAATTCTCATGAATTAGATTTTTGACAACAGATTTAGGTTTTTGGCTCTCAGTTACCTATCTAGTTGTCATCTATGACTTCAACTATTTAAATACAAATGTCAAAATCAGTCATTTGCAACGTGAACTCAGTTCAATGAAAATTTTCATTATAGAGAAAACCAATTTCCATCGACTTAGATTTTTATAAGATAAAACGAAATTGTAAATTAGTACAGAATTTCTTTTTAAAGAAATCGTACGTTTCAGAGGAAAAATTGTCAAAACTTCAATTAATCAAAATTACGATAAATTGTCAAATCTGGCAATCGTGATTTGACAATTTGCATAATTTAGAGGGAAAAATTGAACAAACTTAAAATATAATTGGCAAAAATGTTAATATTTTTTTATAGATTTTTTAATAAAAGTGCCTTAATTGGAAAAATTTAGGGCCTTATTCGAAATCGGAAACACGACTGTAAAGCAGTTTTAATCTTTTGTATGAAAAACACCTAAAAATTATTTGAAAACTGAGTGATTTTCATACAAAAATTTTAAAATTGTTTTTCTGAATCAGTCACTTATATTATTTTAATTTCCACTCAAACACCTTTCACTCCTTCAAATATTTCAATATCAAAATCCAGAAATTATTTTACTCTCTCATCATGGGTTTTGGGGGGTAAATTGGTCTGAGATTTGTGATTGGTTTCTGTAGAGAAATTGATTGAATTTTTTTTTATAAATTAAAAAACAACTTTTTAAAAAAATAAAGACAATCAATTTTGAAACAAACATTTTTTAAATTTTGTTTACCTAAAAATATTCAAAAATTGTATTTTAAAGTATAATTTGGTGAATGGTATATAAGATTTGGGACAGCCGTATATAGATCTTTTATGCTATGTTCACACTTGGGCTTTTAAACGCGATTAAGCAAAATTTTGATTAAGTTAATCAAAGCCGTTCACATTACATTTGAGATGATTAAGTTGACAAATAAAAAACAACTAACAAATTTATATTACTTTAAGGCAATAAATATGGAAATAAATATTTTATTAAAGATATCAGCAGATTATTTTAAACATTTTAATTATGAAATTGTGAACATTAATGAATTATTTAAGGTTTTTTAAGGAAAAAAAAAACTGTCAAAATTTATTTATCGGTACTACACTGAAAGGTGGCCGATGCTACATCATAGTCGGTTTGAGGTATGTTCAGGTGATTCTATGTGATTAATGAAGTGATTAAGTTTTAATCATGTCAATTTGAAGTGATTTACAAATCATTTAAATGTATGGATAATCATCTCGATTTTGAAGTGATTAGAGCTTAATCACGTTTGAGATGATTAACTCTGCAAATGTGAACATGGTATTACTTTTTATACCCTTCACCTTCGTGAGAAGGGTATATATGTTTGTAAGTTTGTAATTTCCACAATATAATTTTCCGACCCTATAAAGTATATTTATTCTGGATCCTTATAGAAAGCAGAGTCGATTAAGCCATATGTCCGTCTGTATGTCTGTTGAAATCAATTTTCTGAAACACCAGATATCCTCGGGATCCAAATCTTCAATAATTCTGTCAGACATGCTTTCGAGAAGTTTCTTATTTAAAATCAGTCAAATCGATCCACAAATGGATGAGATATGAGGAAAAAACCCGGACAACCTCGATTTTTGATTTATATCTGGATTACTAAGTCATTAATATAGACAATATGGATATATAATGATAGATATTTCAAAGACCTTTGCATCGAAAAAAAAATAGAAAAAAATATTTTTTAACCCAAATTTTTTTCCACCAAAAAAAATTTATATTCCAATAAAATGGCATATTTTACCTCCCAGAATATCAATATATAGTGAATGTCAGATTGTCAGGAAAATGCTCAGAAAATGGTTAACACAACCATGAGAACTTATGTTGAAACATATGGTTGTTAACCATTTATTGAACATTTGCTGACAACTTTGTAAGAATATGACAACCGTGTATTAGAGGCCTAAATAAATTTAATACAAAGTACATCTTACAACCCAACAACTTCGGTTGTAAATTTTTAGCAATAGATTTTAAGCTGAGTCACAATTTCTTTTTAAAATTCAGAATTTTTACTACAAATTTGAATGAAATGATTATTTTGAATAGCGTTTTAGTATTACAACATTTAAAATTCTGGGAAAGCTATTATTTGCGATGAATGTATGTCTAAATCACGCATTTGTTTATTTACAAAAAAAAACTTTCTATTTGCACACACTCCTACAATTAAGAGGGAATATGTACCCAGCAGTTAAGCAAGTAGTCAATTTATCCTTTATAGACAGTAATTGTCACTAATGTCTGATCACTAGGCTGACTCCATTTTATATATTTTGGGTTATTTGACATGTATGTGCTATTTGTAGTGTAGAGAAAAGTCAATTGATTACTTTATACATCCCATGCAAATAAGCGTGAAGTCAATTGTCAGTTTAGTGTCTCTAAGTAACCTAGAGTGTAGTCACTTTAAACATTTATTTTGTCCTGTACTTTAGAAAAAATATTGGAGAGTTGTCGGAGTAGAGTTTGTTTACAAGCGATCGGTTATTGAACTGTCTTTGAGGTCAATTAGCACCAGTACATGTTAAAATAACTAATAATTTAGCTGATTAAGTAACCAGTTACAACACAGTTAGGTAGCTGGTGAGTAACCGGCACAATGCGTGCCGTTGGATCAGCTCTCAGACAGTCTCATTATAATTAAAAAGGTAAAATAACTAGTCATGTAGCTAGTTATAAAACAAGGTGTCACCCTAAATGATAGGTAAAATCACTAGTTCGGGACAGTCTCATAGATCTGCTGGGATGTATGTATAGTGAAATGTGTGAGTATGAATGTGTCAACCAAACCATGGCAGTATTTAAACAAATTTATAAAATATGGTAAAGAAAAATATACATATTTATTTATGTATTCAAAAACACACATACTTATCGTTAATAAACAGTTAAACGCCTAAAGTCAAAGTCAGTCAGTCAGTGAGTGAGTCAGTTTTAGTCCCACTTTCAGTCACTCAGTCAGCCCGTCAGTAGGGGCAGGCTGGATGTATGCGAAACACCTCCATATTTCTTGGTTCTTTGTTTCGTTGTAGTTTATTTAAAATATGTGAAAGAAAATTTGTTGATTGCGTTGGCGTTACTGCTGCCGTTTACGCTCGGTTGAATGCCTGATACTTTTTGAGTGGTATTGACTTCAATTTAATGATAAAATAACACACAAGGATGAAGATGAGGTTTTTCTTCTTTATAATTCTAGCAAATTTCGCGTATTTTATTTTGTATATGTTTTTGAAGTGGGTTTTTGAAACTATGTTGTTTCTTTTTTTATTTAATGCAAGATTATTTATGCAACATGTTATTAAAAGTCCATTTTTCATATTATAATATTCAAATTATGTTGTTCTTTTCTATACATTATTTAAATATATACATAAAGAGTGTATTTTTTAAACCGATATAACTTATGAAAGGGTTAACTGTATACTCTGGCAAATCATCATAAATAAAACGACACTTGAACAAATGTCCACGGTATGTATAAGTGCTGGTTCATACACGTCAAGTTTATAGAAGAGCGGGGATAGGAGATTGGAAAGATTTTCCTGTCTCTTCTATAAACTCAAGACTTGCTCAAGTAAACTTGACCAGCAGCACATTAATATTAATTTATATAATTTTTAAAGAAAACCTTAAAATTTAAATTGTCTTTGTAGTTTTCTGTTGTTAGTTATTCCTTTACCATATGTTTATTATTAATAATATTAAATAAATAACTATTTCTTAGAAATGCTAGGTGTTCCTTCCTTTTAAAACTTGCACAACATATTACAATGAAATATATTTATTTTTCATTTAAAATAGCACTTACAATATTTATTGTAATTAAATTTTTATGAAATTTCCAAGGAATTTTAGTTGACCTAAGGTGTTTCGGAAAAAAATAATACATTAAATTATTATTTTTTTCCGAAAAAATAATAATTTAATGTATTATTATTTTTTAGTGTTAGTGTTAGTTATACTATTGTGTTATTTTCGGAATTGAAATTTGCTTTAATAAAAAAAAACAACTGCAATCCGATTTGTATAAATGTATGAATAAGGTATATATCTTTCAGAACCGTTTTCTATATCTCTCAGGATTTTAAATATATGTTAAAGTAAAAGTTTTTCTTCTTAAGTCAATAAAAATAATATCGTATATTATTTTAATATATCGGAAGTAAAATACGTTCTTTACCTTGCTAATGCAAATATTTGTATAAATATAATTAGGACCATTTTGTGTTTGATACCGAACAAAAATTTCAATTTCCATCCCCGAATGGCATATCAATTTATATTGAATGACAAAAAGAAGAAAAGTAAATTTTATACAACTCTGCAAAATGTGAATTTAACAAATATATTTTTAATATTATGCTATGTTCACACTTGGGCTTTTAAACGCGTTTAAGCAAAATTTTGATTAAGTTAATCAAAGCCGTTCACATTACATTTGAGATGATTAAGTTGACACTAAAATGATTAAGTTGACAAAAAAAAAAATAACACACAAATTTATATTTCTTTAAGGCATTAAATATGGAAATAAATACTTTATTAAAGATATCAGCAAATTATTTTAAACTTTTTAATAATGAAATTGTGAACATTGATGAATTATTTAAGGTTTTTTAAGGAAAAAAAGAAAACATCTGTCAAAATTTATTTATCGGTACTACACTAAAAGGTGGCCGATGCTACATCATCATCAGTTTGAGGTATGTTCAGTTGATTCTACGTGATTAATGAAGTGATTAAGATTTAATCATGTCAATTTGAAGTGATTAACAAATCATTTAAATGTATGGATAATCATCTCGATTTTGAAGTGATTAGAGCTTAATCAGGTTTGAGATGATTAACTCTGCAAATGTGAACATAGTATTAGCTAAACATTGGAAAAAGTTTAAGTACGCAATTTTTGCATTTTTTTTAAAAAAAAAACACTTAAATATGAAGAAATTTTCTAAAGTGTTAGAATTTTAAGACTTGAAAAGTCTTGATATAATGTATCTTATCAGTAACGTAAAGTTGACTAATATTTTTTGAAACTAATTAAATAATAAATAAATACTATACATACATAGATCAAAAACTCTCCTGGCAAAAACCTAACTCAGTTGTCAAAAACCTAAATGGTGGGAATGTATTAGTAAAAACAACACTCGTATGTGTGATTATTTTGAGTAATTTTTTGTTTGAGTTTTTTTTTTCTAATTTCCGCTCTATGTGTATTTATGCAAATAACGTTCTAAAATCCTTTGTCAAATTTAATACTTATTTGGTATGACGTATAATGACAAATAATCACAGTTTAGCACAAGTGCGTTGGCAACTAATAAGTAATTTTCTATTCTATTGCTAACTTTGTTTTTGTTATTGAACTTTTTCTTTTAGTTTTTACCGTTTAACCTCTGTTATTTGATTTAAAGTTTCTAAAGATGCTCTCAAAAGGGAATAGAGCTACGTTTTTTGTATCAGAAGTCCAGATGATAATAAATTTCAAAATTATCCAATATTTCCTTTAAAAATTTATTTATTTGATTCAAGATTTTTTGTTAAAATTAAATGAATAAACAAACTTATTTATAGTCAATTCAATTGGAAAATTGTAAAATTATTAAATTTTACAATTTTGAAAAAATGGACTTAGCACGTTTGCCTCTAAATGTTAAATGTAATATAACAACGAGAAAAAAAGAAATAAATGTAAACCTTTTTTCAGCCAACAAGGTATTTTTACAAATTCTAACGTTATATATTAAAATCGTAACTTGCTAATTGTAATAAATGTCAAAAATGTAAATCAGACGTATGATTTATATTATTTAATAAATATTAATCATACACCTTAAATAACTCTTAAAATCGAAAAAGAATTAATATTCCCATTAAGTATTGCTCATATTCATTAATTACAAAACTTCCACATTTTTCCAGATTTAATATTACAGCCATAAGTTTGTAAGTTTATATAGAAATTTTGAAATTTCTAACATAAACTGCAGCCTGTATAAAAAAATCATTGTAAATGTATTGTATGTATTTGTTTGCAAACACTTAGTGTATGTACATATGTATACAACTAACAAATTGCAATACGTCACTAGATTGGAAATGAATACAACGTAATACCAGTCAGTATACAAAATCTATATAGTATAAATGAATTTTTGTATGTATACATTTGAACAGTTAATGTGTATTTTATATACATATGAATGTATATATATATATTTGTTTAGGTATAAAAATATAACTGTATTTGTATGTATAGTGTATACATTATCATCGTATATCATATAGTTAGCAAATGAATGAATTCTAAAAATAGAATTCAGCTAAAAAAAGACACACTCCTGCTGCTGCTCCTGCTAAAATAAACTTTGCTTGGCTTAGTCAAAATCAACATTTTCTTATTCATTTTCATTCACTCACTCACTTGTTCTAGAAAGTAAATAAAATGTGTTCCATTTTTTAATAATAAAAAAACATTATTTTATTTAGTTTTCTTTGTTTTTTTTCTGCTTTATAGCTTAAAAAATCCTTTCAGAGTTTTGGCCAAAGGAATCAGATAGACTTAACGCCTTTAAACAAATAACAAGATAAAAAATTTGAAAAAAGGATCTCTTTAATGATTTTGTGTTTAGTGTGTGGTCACTTGAGCGATTTTTTGTATTATACTCGTAATGGGAGAAGTTTAGTCAAGAAAGTGAAAATATATTTTACAAAATTTAACTAAATATTTAAAATAACTAAAAATTAGTTAATAATCCACACGTTTAATATGTTTTCAATACTAAACAAACATTTCAATTTCCATCCCTGACTGGCATATCAATTTATACTGAATGCCAGTTAATAGAAAGAAGAAAACTAAATTTCATACAATTCACAAACATACGTGAAGAGTTAATTTGCCAAATATTTATAATAGTTATCACAAGAGCAGATTGTGTGGAAAAAGTATAAAACCGCCACTTTGGGAAAAAATATTTTTATAACAAAAATTTTGTTTCTTCAAAAATAGTTATCAATATTTATCTTAAAGTCTACTTTGGAGAAGGATGTATGGGAACCTTCATTTCTTTTGGATTTACATTTTATTAAATTAAAGGGATCATAGCTTATCATGTTTCTTTTTAATAAAATTTTTGCATAAATATTTGATTTCATAAGGGTGATGATGGAAGTGAACTCTTAGACCCCTTTCACACTAGGCAGAGGTAATGTCGGGTCGAGGAGAAGAAAATTTTGAAAGCTGTTTTGTTGTTGGTCAACTAAATTGCCTAGTGTGAAAGGGGTCCTACCACAAAATATTTAACTCTAAAAAAATACAAAAATAGTAAATAGAGATCATTAAACGGTACATTTCTTATTTGCTTTTATTGAAATTGAAATGTCACATTCGTGACGGCAAAACATTATTTATTCTCATGAAATCTGCGTTTCTGGTAGCAAACTTTTAAAACTTTTAATTTAAATCAAGCTTAGTGTAACAAATTTAATGTAAAAGAAAAACTGAAGGATATAATGCAGAGTTAGTTTGTATTAAATTTTAAACTTTGTCACGTAATGTCACCTGGCAAATACGTGTAACCTAGTGAATATGGTGAAAAATTGTTATCTTAAATTATATACGTTTTACGCAGATGGAATCTTTAGCTGATAAGAGTAAGGAAAAGAGATACATTCGAAACTTACCTAATTAAGTTGTGTTTTTAATGAGCTGGATGTCAAAAATATACGATTAATGCATTTCTATATTCCTGTGCAACTTCAAAAGGGGATTTCTAGAATTAAAAAAATATTTTGATTTTGATCCATCAGGAAGAAAATATTTCCTATGAAAATAATACTGCGTGATATAACATAAACATATATTGAATTTAATTATCTAGAATATGAAAGGATAAAATTTTCAAACGACTTTTTAAATTTTGTTTAACCTGATGAATCAAAACAAAATTTGTTTTATTTCTAGAGTTCGGCTTTGTTTGCTTAAAAAACGTTTACAATTTTTTAAAAAAAATTACAATGTATTGATAACACATAAGCTGATTTTGTCAAGATTTTTTTGTTATCCCTTAAAGTTGACCACACTAACAGGGTCTTCCTTTTTAGCACTTTTTCATAAGAAAAATAGCATAATTAAAAAAACGGGTCTGAGTTCAACATCTGCAGTAGGATAAAAGCTTTTTCCTCTTGTTTTGTTCTGGCAAAAACAAGCGAAACAACAACAACATCTCAAACACACAACACAGCGAATACTTGATACATGTTTAAGTATGTGTTGTAGTTGGTGTTTACTTTTTATTAATGCAACGACCTACGCAATTTCTCTACCTAACAAAAAGAGCACATACCCACACAAACTCACACACCACACATCACATACCTTAACAGGAAGAAGAAACATGAAGAAGATAAGGAGGAGAGAAGTATAAGAAAGAGTATGAAGTGCAAAAAAAAAGAACAAAACAAAGCTAATACTTACACCATGTGTATTATACATGTAAGTATGTATGTTAGTTAGTAAATTGAGTCGTATGAGGATGTTTACATATGTAGCAGATGTGTGTGTTTGTTTGTGTGTAGGGTCATTTTTATTTATTTTTACTCTACAGCCAACATTGTTGTTATTAAGTCTCATTCTGTTACTTAAAAGTAGGAGTGTCTTTTATTTAGTAACGAGTAGGTACTTTGTTTGGATTTTTTAATTGCATGTAACTGTTTTTGTTTTTTTTTTGTTTTTATCCTCTTTGTCTTACACTCTTTTTAATTAGTAATAATTAGTTTTTGGAAAAGTATAATAATGTCATATTCATCTTTATTTTTGTGTAAGTTTTTTTTTTGTTTCGTTTTTTTCCTTCTAAAATTAATTGAAGTCTAACATACTCAAACAAAAACAAAAACACAATTATATGTGTTTATTTGTGCAAGAGTATTTATTCCAGAAAAGTTATTGGGTTAGAATGCAGGGTGTTGAAAGTATACAATAAATATTTTTATTTATTTGTTATATTGTTTGGTCTTTAATCATTTACATTGATATTTAACTCCTGAACAAGCAAAAAGAGGCTTATTTTTAGAAAAATAAAGTAAATTGTATCATCAACTTTTTCAACATTTTAATATAGTATAGCATATAAAAGATAAAGAAATATTTTTTTATTAGGTATAAATTTTAAAATGATTTTTGTCCCGTTCCTGCGCTATTCAAATTTACAGGTTTTAATCAGAATTAACAACATAATATATTCAGCGCAATCATGAAAAAATCCGCTGGAGTTTTAATTGATGATTGTGCTGATTGAAATTTTGAGTACGAAAACGATTTTATTGACGTATGATTTATATTATTAAATAAATATTAATCATACGCCTTGTTAAAATTTTAAAATCGAAAAAGATTTAATTTTCCCATTAAGTATTACACGAATTCATTAATTACAAAACTTCCACAGTTTTCCACATTTGATATTAGTACCATAAGAGAAAATCAGAAAAGATATCTCGTCCACATATTCAAATTATACAAATCGATACATATTTTCAGCTATGAACATTAAATCAGTAATTTTCCCGCTGCACTACATTTCCTTCAATTTTAAAACTATGCAGACATTGTATGCACATTATAATAGCATACTTCTAGGCGCTTTAAAATAATGTTGCGTATCAGGTATGGAAAATTCTACACTATTGTACTTTTCTCTGTACTTTTGACATCAGAAAATATCGCATTACTCATAAAGACATTACTAAAGACATATTAAATACTTTTTTTATTTCATATTAACAACAAGTACAGCAATTAAAAGAAACATTTTAAATAATTAAAAAATCGACTTTTATCTTTACGATTTTTGTAAATATCTAAGATATTAGTTTCAACATTAATTAGTTTTGGTTTATTTTTAATGAAAAATACTGTTTTGGATCTGAAAATTGTTTAATATTTCACATATTTGTTATATAAACAAATTTATCATATGAAATTTCGTGAAGTTTAGTAAACGATCATAAAAAAAATTCGAAACTGGATTAGGTATGCTGTCAAAGTTCTAGAATTATTTATTTACACGTTTAAATTCAATTGTAAGCTGAATCATTTTTGTGTTTTTTTCGTTAAATTTATAAGTTTTAATATTTCTTTTTATTACCTTTTAACATTTAATGTTAAAAACTACTTTAATTAAAGTTATTTATAATGGACAACCTGAAACAGCATATTTTCATTTGAAAAAAAAACAACAACAAATTAAGCTCAACAGAAATAAATTGAAAAGTTTTTTAATTTTGTACTTGACAAAACTTTTATTTCAAAAACTTATTCTTTACTACAAAAAACTTTTATTAAAACGACAAATTTCCAAGAATTCCGTAAAATACTACAAACCAGCTCATAAAGGGTTAAATATTGTAACTATTTTTAGTTTACAGGCAATTATCTACAATTATAAGATATTTTGTACATTCAATTGACCTCTAAACATAAAAATAATTGTTTTCTTAAGAAAAATTTGTTAAAAAACATTAAATTCAAGGGTGTAAATATATTAATACAATACAAATCTATGAGTTTTAAAATTTTAAAACTATGATTCATGTAAAAATACGTTGGCGTTTAAGAGGTGGGTTGAACAAAGTTAAACTTTGTAAAAAAAATGCACCTTACCACTTCATTCATACTTAAAATACTATATAATGCAAGTATTTCTAGGAAACTTTACAAAAAGAGCTTAATTTTAGTTAAAAATAGACAACAGCATAGAGGCGCCTACGAAAATATAAAAAAATAAACAAACATTTGAACATATAAATATAATTATTGTAACAAAACCAAAAAAAAGAGAGCTTTTTATTTCCGTTTACTAAAAACAGAAAAAGATAATCGAAAAGGATAACCAGAAAACAAACAAAGCTTAACCGGAAGAGAGTGAGAGTAAGAGAAATGAAACAAATATGCAATGTTAGAAAAAATACTCCCTGTTTTTGTTTATATTTATACTAAAACAACATTGAGAGTAATAATAATAATAATTTGAATTTACGTCAATACATGAGGGTTTTTATTCTTATCATGTCTGAACTAAAAAAACCAGCAAACACATGACAAAAACTTCAGTTACAAGAATAATTACAATAAACATTTAAGCCAATCAAGTTGGAGTTGTACAAGCTAAAAAAGATAGGGACATAAATATAAATATAAAAAGGATAATTAAAACACAATTTCAGTTTAATATTAATATTAAACAAAATATATGTACTTTCTATTTCAAAGTGGTTTATTTTTAATCTAACGAGTGTAAATTGAATAACTTAGTTTCAATGTTTATGTTCTATAATGTTAACACAGTAAGCACCGTTATCTGCAGCCATCTTTGTAAGAGACAATGTTTACGACACAATGAGTCGGAATGGGAGTGGGAGAGTATAAGCAAATTGCATTTATGTATGTTTGTGCATATGTGAGTACAAAATGTAACATATGTTTTCATTTATTACAACTTATACATACAAACATACTTGTACTTAGTAGAGAATTATAATTTGTTTATGAAAATGATTTAGAGTAGAAAATAGCAATAACAACAACAACATACAAATGCATTAGTGTAATTTAATATTTATGTCGGAGTATAACAGTGAGATTAACTATTAGAGCAAATATACACACATGTACTTACTAATTTGTGTATAATAAAGATATGAAGAAGAATATCAACAAGTTGTTGGTTTGTTTTAATGCTTGAAAGCAACAGGCTAAAATTTGAATTAAAGCTTAAGCACAGTGAACACTTTTAATGTAGGATATTAGGTTTAATTAATTTAATTACAATATACATATATAAAGTAAATAATGATTAACATCAATTAGATTAATTAAACTTGTACATGAAAATAATTCCAGAATACTGGGATAATACTATAATGTTTTGCCGAACTATGGGACAAATTTTTATAAAGTTTTGAATGCTAAATCTAGTAAAGTCATATACATATTTGGTAAAATAACCGTAAGACAAAAGCAATAGGGTTTCGGTTGTAGTGTAATCGTTTAAATCGAATCGAAACTTTAATTTTGTATATATCGAAGGTTTAATATAAAAAAGGCTCAACTCGATTTTACTTTACAGGAGAAGAAAAAAACTTAATAGACTCCATAAAATTTTAGACAAAAAAAAGACAACACATTTTATTTCTCATTTAAAATTTTATTTTTTTTAATGAAGTATTTAATATTTTTTCACTGATATTTAAAAAAAAAAAATTAGTTACGCCTTTTTTATATTAAGCCATCGATATTTCTTATTTTTCTTATGGAAGGACTAATTAGGGATCCTAATTTCCCGGACTTTTTTCTTTCCCGGGAGGAAATTAAAAAATCGTTTCATTCCCGGGAATTACCGGGAATTTTTTAATACTAAATTAAATTATAAACCAGAAAATTTGACTATCTATTGCTAGAACCGAAAAAATCTATGGATATAATAGAATAATTCAATTAGCAAAAAATTTGACCATCAAAACGAATCTGAATGTTGTAACTTTTAGAAGAAAATTTCTGAAGGTATTCCCGAAAATTCCCTACAAACATTTCCCGAAAATTAACAAACAAAATTTCCCGAGAAATTTTTCCCGCGTAGGAACCCTAGACTATATTCAAAGCCCTCTATCTTAGATTTTTATGAAAATGAGGTTTTGTTTATAAAATATTCAGGAAACAAGACCACATTTATGGTATAAATTCTATATTCGGCTGTGGTGAATCTTATATACCCTTCACCAAATTATATTTTAAAATAGATTTTTTTCCAATTTTTTTTTTGTTAATTTTATGGCCAAAAAATGTTTTTTAAACTTTTTTTTATATTTAAAAAAAATTTATAGAAAATTTTTGTGAAAAAAATGGCACAGTGGCGCCATTTGAGTTTTTTTGTTGCAAAAATTATAAATTTTGTACCAAATGAGATAATCAAACAATTTAAAAGGCATATGATAGGTAATTGACCTATGAAATGAGTGAAATGGTGAAAATGGTTCTACGCCTTTCAGGTGCCTACTTATGAGTTAGCAAATTTGGAATTTGTGGAAAAATCAATATTATGGGAAGTAAAATTAAATATTTTTTAAAATTATTGTTTTTTATGTTTCTTTTTAAAGGCTTTTATGATTTAAAATTATTCCAGAAAAAAATTAAAAAAAAAAAATTTTTAATTTTTTTTGTTGTCTTTTTTCATAATTTTACCTCTAGCAAAAAAAAATGGGGCAAGAAATTTTTGCATTAGGTAAAGGAATAATCAATGAACTTATTTTGAAAATATTGCAAATATAGAAATTGATAGTTTTTTTTTTTATTTTCCATCAAAGTTGAGAAATATTGAAAAAAATGTTGGTAAATATCGTTTGGAACCATGTCTTTTTTCAAAATTTTACCTCTAGCAAAAAAATGGGACAAGAAAGGGCAGCTGGCAATTTTTACATTAGGTAAATTACATATGGCAAATATAGAAATTGATAGTTTTTTTTTTATTTTCCATCAAAGTTGAGAAATATTGAAAAAATGGATAGTTGATAAATATCGATTTACCTGGACAAATACAAAGCAAACAGTACAATTTTCTTTTAATCTTTTGTTAATAAATAGATCCATCAATAGAAACAAAAATAATGACAATCCGTTACATAGTTTTCGATATATTGTAGCTGAAATTCAGTTTTTTTGGAAAACTGAAAATCAGTCAACTTTTCAGGGCTATATCTTCTGAACCAAAAATCTGATTGTGATAAGAGTAGCATATTTGAAAACGTTGAACAATTTACTGAAAAATAGGTTTATTCTACTTGCAAAATATGTTTTCTTACTAATTTCATACCTATTCGAATTCAATCATATACAAGTAATATTGAACCGAAATTCTTTTGATACTGGTCCATTATCTATAACCCAAATAAATGGAATATTTTACAAGATATTAAGAGGGATATTATATCCTCTGAATACTTCTGAACCAGTCAGAAAACAGGAAAACTTTATTAAATTTTATACCTAATTTTACAATACTTTATAATACTAATTTATAACAATTAGATGTCAAATTTAGTAGTTCCCTTAAAAATATATTGTAGAAAAAAGACAGTCTTTTACTCTCCTGAAAACTTTAACTTAGATGTATCGCCTTGGAACCACAATCTCTCCCGAAGATGGAAATTTCCGCAATACAAATATGATTATTGCCGCAATAAAGCTGAATTCACCTATGAGTTTCAGAAACATTTTTTGTTCGGAAAAATTTTTTTTTATATGTAGTTTGACATTCTATTTTTGAGAGAGACTTCAAACTACATATAAAAAAAAATTGTTCCGAACAAAAAATATTTCAGAAACTCATGGGTGAATTCAGCTTAATTGTTTTCTTCTATTCAATACGATTTAAAATAATTTTCGTACAATATTATTTTGTCTATAGGGATATTTTATTTATGTTTTTCTAGTAAAAGTTTTTGTCGCTTTGTTTGTATTTAATTTATTAAAGTAAATACATTTGATGTTTTTTTGTTTTGTTTTATTTTCCCCACTTTTTGTTTTATTTCATTTCGATTTAGCTGTAGGACATTTACATCCAGAATATTTATGCATAACAACATGAATTCATGATGAATACATAATAAAATATATTAAAAGAAATTCAATTGCGAAATTATATATTGAAAATATGTATGTATGTGTATTATGTTAATTGAAAAATGTCATACTAATTATATGTTATTAATATGAAATTGAATTATTATGACGAAATTTTAGGCAACCTTATCTTAATTTAATTTCTTAAATTATTATTGCTGAAAATTTAGCTAATTTGCGCATATACCTGCAATTTTATTAAAGCTTGTATTTTGTTGCTAAATTTTAGGAGTCGTATGTGAAATATTAATAAACTTGAATTTTTTGTGAAGTATACGCCATAGGGTAAAACTAGAAGGTGTGAGAAAATAATATAATAATAATTCTCTCATAATAAATATGGCTGCCACAACAACAAAACACATGGATTTACATGTATTTTGTAGTTGCAACTTGCAAGAGTTAGGTTTTTGAATGCAGACTTAGGTTTTGTACTCTCAGTAACAGTTCGATTAATATTTTATTCTATGGTGTTATTCCATAATAATAAACTAAATAATTCTTAAGATAGTTTTGCAAAAAAGTTACAAATACACATTAAAAATATGTTGTATTTGTATTTTAATGCAAAATTTTTAATTTTAAAGAAATTAAATTTAATAACACAACCCAGCAAATGGTATTAGTTCAAAGGGAATGACATTTTCACGACTTCTGACGCAATACAATGGTAGTAATAAATAAAATTGCAACCAATAGTTTAAGGATACAAACTAATGTTTATTATCTTTTTAATAGTAATTTTAATTGTCAAACATAAGTATGGATTTTATTATCTATTTGTAATTATATTGTTAACTGCCATATGGTATTATTATTTTTGTTGGTATTTATCATTATTTCATATTAAACAAATACTTTGTCTAATCTATTATGAGTATTTTTGTTTGAGGGAAAAGCACCCGGCAACAAGTTATATGCGCCGAATACGTCATGACAGTGGAAAGTTTATTATAGCCAGGACTTTTGACAAACAATCGATATTGTTGTGTAAAAAGAAAGATAATAAAGATAAACGCGTTTTTAATAATTTTAGTATACTTCACAAATATTTCGGAAATTTAATTATTATACAGTGTTTGCATATATTTAAAGCTAGCAGAATTCAAACAATAAACTTATAAACTTGTCGTATACAGGACATTTGCCAAACAATTGATATTTCTATTTGTAGAAGAAATATACTCTTCAAATATTTTACAAATTTAATTACACAGTGCAACACGAATAAAAATAACTACTCTCAGAGGCAAAGTTGTAGCCCTTGTCTTAAAGAACAAAAATTGTGAACATATAAAACAAAAAACTTTATCTTCGAGATCAAATTCGCAAAAAACTATGCTTTAGTTTAGTATGCTTTAGTTTATAATAATTTAATAGTTTATGGCCCAAAACACTTACTAACTAAACGGTGTTAAGAATAATTCCCAGGAAGTTCATATGTTCTAGAAAGTTGTTTATTGAAATCTTAGGTACATTTTTGTAGTTGATTGATTCCTTGAATTTTGAACGGTCGGCTGGCTACCTATGGACCTGAACAGGGGAAAAAGGTAAAAAATATCGAATTTTTTAAAGTTTTTTGCGATTTTGATCTTGAAGATTAAGGTTTTTTTTTTGATTTCATATGTTCACAAAATTCCGAACTGTTTGCAAGATATGTGCCTGAGAAAATTATGACTTTTTTGCAAAAATCTTTGGGGGCCCATAAAAAAAGTGCATGACTTTGGGCAAAAATTAGAGACATGGGTCTTTTTTTTGGTATTTTATCACGTACTGGTGTCCCTATATGGTTATATTTAGAAATTACACACAGTGTTATAAACACTGTTCACTGTTATATTTAAAAGCTAGAAGAATTGAAACTATTGTGACTTTTATGAACATTTTCCAGTGAATTGAATAAATAAAAATATCTGCTATTTTCTTAATTGGTAAAACATATTGTTTAATGTTTTGTTTTTATTATTAAACCACAAAGCCACAGGATCTGGCTTGTGTCATTGTCAATTGAATTATACGCGTTAATTTTTTCATTTTTGTTTTTTTATTATTCAGTACACAAACAAAATTATATTAATACTTCATAATTGTATTAATATTTGGCTTAAAGTTAAATATAAAGCTTATAAATGAATTATAATGTGTTACAAAAGAAATAAAATGAACTGCTCTGAGCCATAATTTCAAAAACTTAACAAAATTTAGCAAAATTTGCTAAAGAAAACATTGAATCAAAATTTAAGTATTAAAATTTCTCTCCATCAAAAAAATAATATTTCTATAATGCTGTTCATTTATTAACATCATTGTCAAGGACTACTTTTGGACTCTTCTACTTTTATTTCATCTTAATATTTTCCTTTTACAATGTCGCTGGCAATGATGACAATGCTAATCAATTGAATTATTATAGACAAAAAGCATACAACACTCACTCCTGTAAATTACAGGAAGTCCTTTAAAATACTTACTAAAAAAAAAGCAGCAAATAGACTACAAGTTGTTGAGTAAATGAAAATTCTAAACGTAAAAGTTTCCATTAGGAAAACCAAATGGAAAAAAACCCTCACAAACATTAGCAACAACAAAATGCTAAAACTTAACTACATTAATGTATATCAAAGACAAGTAACAGCTGGAAAACAATTTCCGTTTTAAGAAGACACAATTGCTGTAGTTGCTAATATCTTAGAATGGAGAAAAACACACAAAAAAAAATTGAATAGCTAGGAAAATGACAAACAACAATAGGAGCTATAATAAAGTTGTGCCTTTTATAAAATAAATTTTGTAAAAGACAAATTTCATAAAAAGGAAGAAAGCAGAAATATTATGATTGTGCAAAAATTGTTTGTTAATAAGGGTATTGTTGAAATGTCCCGATAATGATTGTACATAAACATATTTAAATATACATAAGTATTGTAGAAACAAATTGTTAGATGTCCCTTACCCACATAAATTTGTCTCGTGTAGACCACTCTTTGTCGATATTAGGTTCTTGCTCCAACAGAGTTGCCAGCACATCGATGTCTGCCATTTAATATCATTTTGAATAAAAAGACGCCATTTTAAAAATATTACACAGCAAATTATGAACATTAACATCAAACTTTAAATTTCACATTATAGCAATTTCAAATTTGAATCCATTTAAGAATTGAATCATAATGAAATTTGGAACTTAAATAAATCGAAAAGTATTTTAATCAATTTTAGCTATTGTCTTTATTTAAATACCAAAACTCTTAAAACGAGAAAAATATGTTCCAAATTTTTTAAGGTTTTTGGCTCTCAATTACCCATCTAGTTTCTAATCTAAGTTTCTTCTTATAAATTGCCATTCAGTATGAATTGATATGCCAATCAGAGATGGAAATTAGAATCTCTGTTTGGTATTAAATTTTTCTTAATTTTAATAATTAAAATTAAAATTGAAATTATATTTATTTTGAGTGAAAAACTATCAGAAAAGTAAAACAATTTTTGTATGAAAAACACAAAAAAAAATTATTTAAATAATTTTGTTAACTGAGTGACTTTCATTACAATTACAAAATTGAGAAAATGGTAAAACATCCTTGTTTTAGTGTTCTTTCTTGTAAAAGTTTCCATTGTTTTTCCAATGAAAAACAAAATTAGTTTATGAAAACTAATTTTAAGGAATATAAGAATTAAAAAAAGTTTCCATTGTATTGTCACTCATGTTATGTTAGCAAACCAAATAATTAAAGCTGTAATTAGACTTGATTTCAACAATTACTTAAATCCTATTCTAGATTAATATTTGCAAATGTACATTCCTAACTCTCTAACTAACTAAATGACCAATAATCTTAACAACCTGCCAATTAATGCCGGACATCTAACTACATAAATACATTATATTCATAATCGTAATAATTACACGTTTTTGTTTTTTCATTCTTTCTATTACGATTTTAATAAATTGTTGCTCAGCAACAAACCCAACCAGGACGAGAGTAAAGACCCCATTTGTTTAATCTGGTACTAATTGTAATAAGCTTCAATAAACCAACCCAATACAACATACACAAATGGCTAATAAAATAATAATAATTCATAATTTTTTTTACTATAAAAACACACTCACATATTCTGAGACAAGAAAGAACTAAACATAAATAAATGAAAAATATTGTACAACAAATAATGGTAATTAAATGGCTGATAAATGTAAGCACTAGTACTTTTACAACCCTCAAGTATGTAAGACAAAATATATTGAAAGTATTGCACAGCCACAGTCTTACAATCTTAGAAATATTTCTAAAAAACGCATTTTATATATGCACCCACATTCGGATTAATTACCCGCTTACGCTCTCCCACAGATTTCTAAATTAGCAGGGATATGAAGAATATTAAAACCTAATTAAAATAATAAACTGCAGAAATAAATTAGAAAGAGTTTTTAGCAAATCCTACAAGTAATTGAAAAAATTGCATTAAAATGGGGTTAAAAAAAAGTAATAAAACGCTAATTTATCATGAAATACAAGGAAATTTTCCTCCAACCACCAGACCAAGCAACACCAAACAAACTTAAGAAATCAAATCAAAATGCGTAGTTAATTATTTATTTGATTGAATTAACTCGAGAAAAATGTAAGAAAATAAAAATAATAACATTTATTTAATAAAAACAAAAACAAAATGCAGGAAAAAGGGGGGAAACAGTAAATGTTTAGCATTTGTACGTAAGCAACAAGTGACATTTAGTTACGAACATGACAGGGAAGAGATAGAGGGTGAGAACTTTCAATATTGTTATAAGCTCCTTTCTTATTTTAACACGTGTTGAAGGTTTATTTAGCTAAGACTTTACAAGTCTACGCCACGAATGCATTTAAAGGCTAGTTTGTGTAATAATTTTATTTGTTAAATTAAATATTTATGCAATTATACAAAACGTGATAATAGTGAGTTTGCAATAGATGCCGTTTTAAGGCTATGAAATAGATTAATTAGCAAGAATTACACTTACGTTATACATAAACAGGTCAGCAGGCTATGACATTTAACTCTGTAATTTGAATCAATATTATAATTGTAATTCGAATCAAATTACAGAGTAATCTCCCTTATTATTGCAAAAACATGATAAGTCACATGCATTCCAAAAAAAATGTTAGGTATTAATTTGATTACTACATTAGTCGACTGTTAAAACCAGGGTTTCGATATTCAGCTCTAGCAACATATTTCTTACATTTGACTATGCAATAAATATGAAATTATCTCATTTCATCACAATCAGCTAATATAAATATTCATACTGTTCGTTCGTATTACTATTAAAATTGCAATGCTAGTCTGCAATTTTTAGTAGCAAACACAATCCATTGCATATCCACCAAAATATATGTTCGTGCTTTAGTAGCACACAGTTTTTTTGTCGTGCTAATATTGCACTCCATTCGTTTTATTTTGTTGTGCTGGCAAACTTTTCTAGCAAAAATACACACTTCTGTAGTTGCGCTATAGCACAATTGACATTTCTGCAATTGATGCTATCAGTTGCTGTTCTTGATAAGTGCATAACAACATATCAGTAAACACACCCAATGTACAGTTGGGCAGAATCAAAATTTTTTGAAATAAATCTGGCATTTCTAAACTGCTGATCTGATCAGGATAAAATTTGACGCGGGCGTAGCCAAGGAGTATTCGAGTTTAAATTATTGAAATGGGCCCTACAAATGCCCCAGGGGCGGCGCTATGGGGGCTCAGAATAGGGTACCTTCGACATGCAAAATTTTTAAACACGTCCCATTTTTTTGTTTCCCATTTGATTTCAAAGAGTTTTATATGTTTAGAAAGCTCTCGCCTATGTCTTGAAAAAATATGCTTGCGTGTGCTATTTATCTCTTATACTTTTCGAGTTATAGGCATTTCAAAATTGAAATTTTAAAATTTTGCCATACCTTGGTCCGCTTTTTTAAAAATATAGGTCGTACTTTTGTACCGAACGGGCTCGATTTTTTTTGTTGGTTAGACAACTAAATTACCAGTAATATACAAAATATTTCAGAGTAATATCGATTATAGATCCAAAAATAAACGATTTTCAATTTAAGAATTCAAAAAATAGTAGATTTTTGCTGTTTTTTGGATGAAAAGGTGACTTAACTCTTTTTTATTAAAAAAAAACTTTCTTTAAGAACATATAACAATTTTATGTTTTTCTGTAAGGTAGCTTTACAGAGAACATTTTGGTATAAAAAACATGTCCTATTTTTTGAACGTGTTGCCCTTTCGTCCTGCGGAATTTGACCTATTTTTTGATAAAAATTTCAACTTTGGGCCACATGTTCTAAAATCCCAAAGTTGGGATCAAAAAACAGAAAGCAGCTTTAGAAACCTTGATGTGTTCCCTATTTATCCCCAAAGTATTTTCCCAGCCCCGAAGGAAATGTAGACCCTATGGTTAAAATTGTAAAAAATACCATTTTCGGGATTTTCGCTTAAATTTTTAGGAATTGTGGGATTCCTTTTGACCTTTTGAAAAGTTTTTTTACACTTTGTAATTTGGAATGACAAATTTAAAAAACGTTGAAAATTTCATTGAGTTTTGCTAATAAATAAAGATTTTATTACATATTACATATTTATTGAGTTTCTAAAACTAAAATTTTTATCAAAATTTTAATAGGATTGCAAATACATATTAGGAACAATTTGATCCACATTTATTCCGAACATTTTTGTTCTTGTTTAGATATTTTAATTTTTGGTCTTACAAAAAAAATGCAAGTCAATATCTCAGTTAGATTCAAAAATATTTACACTAATGAATAATCGTTATTTCGTATTACATACTTGACAATAAAATAACTAGCAGCATCCAAATAGCCAAAAAACAAGAAATATCTATGCAACCATAGCAGAGCAACAAAAGAAATGTAAATTGCTGCCAGAGAAAATTGCTAGCACAACAAAACAAAAACGAATGCTGACGCGCAATATTAGTTCGGCAAAAAAGTGTGTATGCTGCTATAGCACGAACATATATTTTGGTTGTTGTGCTACAATAACGAGTGGACAACTGGTTGTATCTGCTACTAGAAATTGCAAACTATCATTGCAATTTGTATAGTAATATATGAATAGTAACAGCAAATTTATATTAGCAGAGTTATACAAAATTATAATAGTAACTATATTTTTAGTATGCAGATTGATAAAAATGTATATTTACTGCAATTGACGGCTAATATAGTAGCAATTGTAAACCCTGGTTAAAACCAAAAGTATTTTCATTAATTTCTAATACAAAATTTAACAAAATTAATTTTATTAAGCTCAAAGAACTAATGTCGACTTTGTCAATATTTAGACTTTTAAACATCTTACTAAATACTTTAACAATTCATAACAATTCATAAATAACAGAATTTATCGGTTGTGACTGTTGAGGTGACAATAATTTGGATATTTAAATCGTAATTCTTCAATGTCAACTGAATCAACACCATCAAAATCTATGGATATAATTAAATTAAACGATTGTCAAAAAATCACAGCGAATCTGTTTTATCTGTGCAGATATAATACTGGAACTTTAAGAAGAAAACTTATAAAGAAATTCTTGAAATTTCCCGGTAATTTATAAAAAAATATTCACTGGAATTCCGGAAATTTTGTTCTGATTAGGAACCCTTTTTTATACGTTTAATTTTATATTTATATAACTCAAACAATAGACAACAACTAGATAGGTAACTGAGAGCCAAAAACCTAAGTCTGTTGTCAAAAACCTAATTCATGAGAATGTATTGCATGTATTTTGTTTTTGTATCACCCGTATGTGTGAAAAGAGAGTAATTTTTTCTTCTCTCCTTCCGTTCTATGCGTTTATTCTATGACTCAAACTATCTCCTACTGTGTTTTTAATTTAAACTTATAAAAACACCTTTATTTTCGTACACATTTGATCATATATCAACAGATCTGCCAAAATCTGCCAAATCTGCTTCTACACATTGCTGAGGTTAAAGATCAATGTTCAAATTTGTCAAATTTGTATGACTTAAAAATGCGGGATTTACAATAGATGGCGTATCTTTTGAACGCGGTTTTTGTTTTTAATAATTTATATGTCATATTGTAGGCTACATATCTGTTATTTATTCTCACTTAGTTATTGAACATTATAATGTAAACAACAACGTTAATTTTTGCTTCGAAAATGTCGAATTTTGTGTCAACAAAGCGTCTTAAGTGAGAAGTTTTGCTTTACGTCTTTAATTTGAAAAAAAGTGCTGCTGAAGCACACCGATTGCTCACCAAAGCTTATGTGAATGTGTTCCATCGGTTTCGTGCGAGAAATGGTTTGATCGGTTCAGAAGTGGTGATTTTGACACGGAAGACCAAGAATTGCAGGCATTATTCCATGAAGATTGTTGTCGAACTCAACAAGAGCTTGCAAAATCATTGGGAGCTACTCAAACAGCAATTTTAAAACGTTTTCGAGCAGCTGGATTTATCCATAAACAGGGAAATTGAGTAATATGAATTGAAGCCAAAAAGACGATTTTGCATATCCGAAATGATGCGTCAACGCTATAAAAGAATAATACGATAACCCGAAGCGTAAGAGATCGTATCGCTCGCCCACATTATGCAATACCTGTTAAAATCTATTTAGAGTGAAGTGGTTGAAGTGGAAGTTTTGCCTCACTCGCCTTATAGTCCAACCCTATCCCCGTCCGAATACTATTTGTTTCGATCGATGCAGGACGCTTTCTCTGGGATACGCTGCACCTTAGAACAGAGTTTCCGAGCCATGTGAGATGCCATGGCTTTCACAATCTTTCACACTTTCAACCTCCTATCGGCCAACACCATTTCGGGTGTAGAGACCTCAACTAGGCTTCCAGAACGTTTGGCATCTGCCGTGCTTGCACGAAATTCAGTAAACCACTTTTTTACCATTGAAATTTATGGTGGAGAGTTCCTTTAATCAAGCTTAGCCTTGGTATGAATGATATTTTACGAAATTCACTTTTTTTCATCTTATCCTCAAGTCACGCTATCTGCTATCAATGGCTGTCAAACACAAACTTACTGACGCAGCTTGTTAAAATGTTGACAGGAGTCCAATTACAGATGCCTGTTGACAGGAGCAGTGTCACCCTTTCAGTTAAGAGGCGGGAAATTAAAAAAGTAACGGACTTTTTGAGACCGTTTTTGATTTCAATAGCATATATACAAATAAAATTTCACCTCAATATGCTTATTGGGTTAACCATGACACTCAACAAGTGTTTAGAAAGTGGCAAACAATGTTGCATAAACCTGAATGAATTGTTCGACAACAAAAATGGAATAACAAGGCTCTCAAGGATATATAGAATAGCAAAAAAAAAAAACTGCGCAGCAAGACCAATTACGTCAATGCATAAAGTCACTCTAACACTTGAATGAAAGTAACGAGTCAATAAAAAAAACAACATGCACACAAAATGACACAAGCTACGACTGACTACAAGTGTTTGAACAATGACAACAACAGCGAACAGAACAGAACCATTTTCTCAAAGAAATGAAAATATGGAAAAAAGGTCGATTCCCTCCTCCCCTATTACTTGACTTAATTGTATTAAATATTACTAAAGTGTGTGCAAAAGTGGGGCTCAATAGGCGTTTAAGTTTTACATACAAAGTAGGGCCACTTAATAGCAAACAACAAAAAAAATAATAATAATAGAAACTCTCGTATTGAATCTTTACAATTAACACGTTTGTGCTAAAAACGTTTTACAAAATATTCGATTAAAGTCAACTCTCAATAATAGGCACGTTTTTAACTACACAAACACATACGCTTTTTCTAATGGCTGGCATTGCTCCATTTAGTGTTAGAAAATATGTCGTCCTTAATGCTTTAGGCTCTTTACTTCGCAATTGGGTGGAACTGGAGCAAGTGCTGTTTTGTAAGACTAGTGCGTAGTATTTATTTACTTGGGTTTAGAAAACCACAGGATCTTATTGAAAATGGTGGTTATTGAATTATAAAGTAAATAAGTTGAAGTATACAACGACAACACATTCATTCATACATATACATATTTCCAATTTATGCCTTTAAATGCAAAAGTGTAGACAGTTTTGGATTTAATATGGCTTCGTTATAGGTAAAAAATAATAAAAATTTAAGTAAGAAGTGTATATTTTTAAGGTAAAAATGTCACATACAAATTTCAGTATATTCACGAGATCTGTATCCTTTTAATGTTTTATTTTTGCTAACCCGAAGCAGTTTAGGATTTATAATGGGGAAAATTTTTTCAGGAAATTAAAGTTACAGTTCATTTCTACACAGATTTCTTCAATACTAGCAACAGCAAATCAGATGACATAGAAAAATTATAATTTAAATAACCAAATTTTTGTCACCCTAAATAAAATTTGTCTGCCAAAACAGAAAAATTCGGTCTTTTATACTGAATCAATTGATGAATTGATTAACAATAAAATTGGTTATCACCAGGGAATGTTTTCAAGTTTTTTGCATGAAAAATAAGCTTTTGCATATTATGATTAACAATAAAATTGGTTATCACCAGGGAATGTTTTCAAGTTTTTTGCATGAAAAATAAGCTTTTGCATATTATGATTAACAATAAAATTGGTTATCACCAGGGAATGTTTTCAAGTTTTTTGCATGAAAAATAAGCTTTTGCATATTTCAGTTTTTAGAAAAAAAAATAATTTAATGCGAATTTTTTCAAATGTTTAGCTTTTATTTTGAAACATTTGGACAACATATGGATTCCGAGCCAAAAGAACTGCTCATCTTTTGAGGCCACGAACGAATCAAGCCAATATGGGATACTCTGTTCGGAAGTGAAGCGATCGAAACAAATAGTAGTCGGACGGAGCACGGTGAGGCAAAACATCCCAACCACTTCATTCTAAATACCTTTTAAAAGGTATTGCAACATGTGTCCTAGCGTTGTCATGATGGAATTTGACGGTTTCATGTCTCGCCGCATATTCTGGGCATTTTTCGGCCAATGCTCGCTTGAAACGAATCAGTTGCATTTGGTACAGGTTCCCTGTGATGGTCTGGCCAGATTGCAACAGCTTATAATAGATAGAACCCTTTTGCTCCCACCAAATACATAACATTACCTTAGCGCAATGCATATTTCACTTTGGTGTCGATTCGGCTGGTTGGCCGGGCTTCACATACGATCTCTTATGCATCGGGTTATTGTAATGGATCCATTTTTCATCGCAAGTAATGATTCGGTGCAAAAATTATTTTCTTTTATAGCGTTTAAGCAGCATTTCAGACATACAAAATCGTCTTGCAAGATCTCTCAGCTTCAATTCGTATGATACCCGTTTTCCCTGTTTTTGGATGAATCCTGCTGTTTGCAAACGTTTTGAAATTGCTGCTTGAGTAGTTCCCAATGATTTTTTAAACTCTTTTACAACAATATACATGGAATAATGCCGACAATTCTTGGTCTTCATTTTTTTTTTGGCTGGCCTGGGTGATCTGTGTCTTTCGTGTCAAAATCACCACTTCTGAACCGCACAAACCATCTCTCGGACGTTGAAACCGATGAATCACATTCACCATAAGCTTCGGTAAGCAATCGGTATGCTTTAGCGGCAATTTTTCAAATTAAAGAAGTAAAGCAAATCTTCCCGCATATGACGCTTTGTTGGCACAAAATTCTACATTTTCGAAGCAAAAAAAACTTTGTTGTTTACACTATAATGTTCAATAACTAAGTGAGAATAAATGACAGATATGTAGCCTACAATATGACATAAAAATTATTAAAAACAAAAACCGTCTTCAAAAGATACACCATCTATTGTAAATCTCACATTTTCAAGTCATACACCAAATATAAAAAAACCAAGGATATTACAAAATTGTTTGTCTCTCCTGTAACATTTTTGAAAATGGACTTAGCACATTTGCACTCTAAGCTAAAGTAATATTCATTGAAATCTGTCCATATTTGTACAAGATACCAGCTCTACTAAGTTGTTGCACAGCAGAGGCGATGGACTTTAACAGCCTGTACCTCACACCTTGTATTTTAACGGTGTGCTTACACATTTAATTTTATAAAAGTCTCCTCTAAGATTCGTTCGTACCATGACACGACAATATAAGGACACTCAGTAGAAAATAAATTCTCAATTATACAATTCTTGTAACGTCAAACAAATGAAAATATGAAAAAAATCAAAATCAAAGTTTGACGTTATAGGGGTAAATATTGAAAACACTCCCTAGTGATTCTACCTTCTACAATTATTGTATGATGGCAAGATGTATTAACAAGGTGGCAGCGTAACTACAACAATTACAACAATACAAAAACAATAGTAATTTTTTTTCGTGTAAAACCGTGTAAACTGTCAAAAAAATATCACAAAAACCCACTTTTATAAATGAAATAGCTTTTTTAACACTTTTAAAAAAAGCGATGACAAATACTCACATTTTTAAATATAACCCCCTGTCTATACTTGACAAATATTCATCATAACAATAAATGACATTTGTTTTATCATAACGAAGCAATAATACTAGTAAATGGAGACTATACCTGATAATTCTTTATCTAGACAACCATTTTGAAGTTTATCATGATAAAAATTTGTCAGGTATAGACAGGGGGTAAAATAATCTTTTTTTATCTTATAACAAATTTAAAAATGTTAGTAAACAAGTTTTTGATATTTCACAAGGGCAAAAAATAGTCAGCTGGCGTTACGCTGTCACCTGGTTAAATATGCCTTGTATCATGGTTCGTACATTATTTTGCAATCGGACCAGTAGTTTAGAATTTAGAGATTGATCACACTGTGTATTTTAATATTCCCTATTAACTAATTCTAATATGTTTTCTTTGAGAAAATGCAAGCAAAAGTAGGAGTTTACCTTATTTATTTTATCAATTAAGAAATTTTTATTAGTTCAATCAAAATAACCAAAATTAATAGTCTATTTTAATAACTAATTATTTTCCCCCTACTTTTCTCTACTCTTCAGTAAAACGCTCCAGTGGTGGCAACAAAAATGATGCTCACAACTCTCCAGCCGCTATTATGAACAAAAAATCAAGTCCCGAAATTGTACCAGCTTCCTATACAGCTCCTCCAAAGCCCAAATCAATGATGCCTCAGCTACAGCAGCAGCAACAGCAAAGACAAGATGCTAATGAATTAAATTTCAATAATAATGCAATGGAAAAGAACAACGATCTGATCAGTTCGGCTATTGCAGCCGGTCTAACTGCAGCTGCAGTAGAGGCCGCTGCTGTGGCAGCCAATCAACATGAATTGGAACAATTAAGGAAACAACATCAACTATATGCTGATGAGGGTGATGATGAACAAGCCTCCTCAGCTATTAATAAACGTGGTATAAGTGCCCAACAATATCCTTATCGTAGTGCCTCCTCCTCCTCAACACCTGCTAGACTAGGTTGGGGTAATATTGCCGGTGTCAGTAACGATTTCAATAGCGGTGTTTATAATACAGATGGTGGTTATTACAATCCTTATGGCAGTTTTGATAGCCTGCCAGCAGTTAGCAATGATGTGCCTCAGGGTACTTGGGGTGATGAATTGGATCCCGGCAATGTTGTTTATACAGATATTGATGATTATGTTCCCGTTTCAAAGGGTAAGTTTTTGGCTCATAATATTATAATAGATTTGATTTAATTGTATTGTTATGATTATTATTTGTTATATACAGCTTCCACATATAGAAACAAAGCTTATGATAATTTACAAAACATTTTGAATTCCGAATCTTATTTGGATACAGTACCTCTACCCTACAACAGTGGCCGCTACTACAGTTCTGGTTTGGATACCGAGCGTAATAAGAGAGCTTACAAGATCTTCAATCAATTGGCCAGCAAATTTCCCGATATGAGGTAAATATTAATAAATAAATCAGATGTTGTGAAAGATAGGTTAATAGAACCTATGTTATGAAACTACTAGCTCAACCCGGTAGGCCTTGCTGTTCCGAAGTAATTATTTTATATGGTTCTTAGAACATTTTTTTTCTTTATAACGAAAGATTTCTCTTTTTAACTAAATATTTTGTTACCCATTTAGATTGAAACGCGACACAAAATTAACCCCAGCCGATATGTTAGCCTTGGTAGCTTTGGTGGAAGCCGGTGAACGTGCTCGCAAAGACACTGACGCCGATGCCGGTTACAACTATCCCTCAGAGAACTATGTACCCAAAACATATGGCCTGAATAATAACTACAATACCGCTGGCAATGTTTACGATTATCCAGCAATGCCTCAGGCGGAAGAGAGTTTAGATTACAACAATAATGGCTGGTTTGAACCCCAATCGATGGTGGACTATTATGGTATGCCTGTAAATATGGAAGCAATGAACAAATATGAAATGCCCAGAGAAATTCAAAGAGAAAATAAATACAGTGATGGTTTTCCCTTAAATTCAAATGGAAATCGTAAGTTGATATGGCAACAAATAAGATAAGTTTCCTTAGGGTCCTCTTTTCTGTAGATTGCTATTAAAAACAGCCTTTCGGGTTTAAAAGGGGACTTTGTTTTGTTAGCAGAGTTTCCGGTCTATGTATCAAAACCCTAAGTCTTTTTTCAAAACCTCAGTAGTCCGAATAATAGAGAAACATAGAACGGAAAAAAAATTAATCAAAATAATCGCATTCTTACCACTTAGGTTTCTGACAACTGAGTTAGGTCTTTGACAGAAGTGTTTCCGCTCTATGTCTATTATCTATGGTCAGAATATATTAGTAAAAATGTGAGTAATTTTTATACCCTTCACCTTCGTGAGAATGGTATATATAAGTTTGTCAGTCCGTTTGTAATTTCTACATTTTTCATTTCCGACCCTATACTTTATATATTATATATATATATTCTGGATCCTTATAGATAGCGGAGTCGATTAAGTTATGTCCGTCTGTCTGTCTGGCAGTCTGTTGAAATCAACTTTCCGAAGCCTCCAAATAACTGACATACACGATTCATACATCAATATCTCCGAATTCTTCCGGATCGGTTGCTATTTAAAATCGAGAAAATCGATCCACAAATGGCTGAGATATAAGGAAAAACCAGGACAACCTCGATTTTTGACCTAAATCTGGATTACTAGATCCATTAATATAAACAATATGGATATCTAATGATAGATATTTCAAAGACCTTTGCAATGACATACATAAGACCATAGTAAGTTGGACCTACAATGGGTCAAAATCGGAAAAAAATATTTTTTAACCCGAATTTTTTTTTCATCAAAAGTTTTTTTTTCGCTAAATATTAAAAAAAAAATTAAAAAGCAAAAAAAAAAATTTAAATTTAATAAAAAAAAATTTTTACAAAAAATTAAAAAACTACTTTAGAAACAAAATTAATTTTTTTACCTAAAAATATTTAAAATTTTTATTTTGAAGTATAATTTGGTGTAGGGTATATAAGATTCGGCACAGCCGAGTTTGTTTTTCAAGTTCTATGTGTATTACTATCGTCTTTTAAACCCAGACTAAAATCTGCATATTAGAAAATTATGGAAACTTAGCTTTCTGTTTTTCTCTTTAATCATACAATTGAAAATGTTTACTATTTTGTTCATTATTTTATAGGTTATAACAACAAACGTTTTATGGTGGCCAAAAAGAAACGATCCATTGCTAAGTCTTCAATACCCTACAAGCCCGAATCATTCTTTTAAAGTTGCACATAATATTATAAATAAAATATAAACGTCAATTTCAGGTACTTAACTAAAAAGAGAAATTGTCGTTGTATTCAAAAATTATGAAAAACTAAAACAGAAATAGTAATAAATTTGTAAGATACCACACCATACCAAAGCTAATTACTACTAAACTAAATATACATATATTTCTATATTTAGTACAAAATTATCTAAAAACCATTTGCCCCCAGAAAGTATTTTTTATTTAATCATAAATTAATTTTTTTTCTATAAAAAAAAACCTAAAAGTATAAATTTTTTCTACTATTATTTTATTTTTTAAATATATTTTGTGTCAAATTTTATGATAAAATATGTTTATAGAAATTATATTTGTATTTAACGTGCAATTGATGTAAATGCATTTATGTAAAATATATCAATATTTAAAAAAAAACTATATTTATACAAACCTAAATAAATTACTACTATTTATTTAAACTAAACTAAAATATATTTGTATGGTAACAAAATATAAAAAACTAGCTGAATATGTTAACTAAAAAATACACCTACTAAACAGATAAATACTTAAAATGTGTAATGTCAAGCAGTCTGATAGATAAATGGAATTTTGAATGAAAAGAATTATGACTTGTAGAAGTATTCGTATTAATGCTGTAAGAATTCATAAAGCTATTTTATACTTTTTTTAATTTTCCTGAAAATCATTGTTTTTTAATCTTGGCACATTTTTGTAATGCACTCTAAGACTTTTTGCGGCTTAAAGCGCTAAAGGCGTTTATGTAATTAAAAAATATATATATCAATATCATCATTTACACTACTACATAAAATTCTAGACATTTGTATCACAACTGTTAAAGATTTGAATTTATTAGATTAAAATTCATTTTGAACAACTTCCAAAAAAAGTCAATATACATTTATTACCAGGAAATTTATTAATGAATTAATAACATTATTAATAGCCTGATAAATTTTTGTCATGTTGATTGTCAAGATAAAAAATTATCAGGTATAGTCTCCATTTATTAGTATTATTGCTTCGTTATGACAAAATTGTTAGTGCTTTTGCTCAGACAACTTTGTCTTGACAACAAACGTCATTCATTGTTATGATATATACATATTTGCCAAGTATAGACAGGCGTTGATATTCAAAAAACATTGGTTCTAGGACAGTTATGTATTAAATTCTAAACTTACGTTAAACTTAGGTTAAACTTATATATATATATGGATTTAAGTAATCAATTGCTTAATTCTGAACAATCTGTATCGTATATCTTGTATTACATACACTTTTTGTTTATTTGTTAGTGAATGAATTTTAAACGTCAAAAAGTAAATAAGAAGAAAATCAGTATTCAGTAGTAGGTTTTCTAGGAATAAAATAACAAATAAAACTGAAAAAAGTAAATTAATGATTTTTTTTTGCGAAAACTATAAATTTGCTTCTTCTTCTAATATTCTTCTTCTCAATAACTGGCATTCACTTTACATTGATAGCTGGGAAACAAATAAAACTTTGTAAAAACATATAAAATAAAAGTGTATTTCTTTTTGTATGAAAATTTCCAACAACAAGTTAACACTGTTGTATTTTAATACAATAATACACTCGATACAAGGATACATGAGGTTTTGTGAATTAAACAAATATTTTACAAAACATTTAACCAATTCGTGTTCTATTTTAGTAACTTTATTTATTAGTTAATATTTATTTTTAAATTAATCACTTAATTGCGATCAATTAGGTTTTAGCTTCTTAACAATTCGTTTGATTATGTTAATTCCCTATCTATTGAGATAATTCCGTTTTTCACATTTTAATTCGACAACATTTTGTTAAGATTTTGGTAGGGAAATTATAATCTTAATAATAAGATTAGTTAATCTAATACTATGTTCAGACATGCGTTCTTAATTGTCTTTATTTAATTTTAATTGAGCAATTAAATTTAGTGTTCACACATACATAAATTGGTTTACTCAATTAGCATTTGACCTGGGCACAAGTCAAGCAGAGTCTGTTCCTCTTTCTTTTGTTCGCTTTTTGTAAAAGATATAATAGATTTTATTTAAATATTTATAATTTTTTTTACTTTTTGATTTGTTTATTATTTTTTTTTGACATTCGGCTGTCCATTGCACCATATTTTTTTTTCTCACTGAACATACATACTTCTCATGGGCTGCATTTCGAATTTTACTCAATTAGTGATGCAAATAAGTATTAATTGCGCAATTTATTAATGAGAATTAAATATTTCAGCAATTCATTCCATAAAATCATTCCCAACTAAACAAATGCTTTGGCTTCATTTAAGATTTCAGTCATAATTGAAAGAATTCATAATAGAATTCATTCAACCTTTGAACGATACAATTTTTATACCCTTCAGCTTCGTGAGAAGGGTATATATAAGTTTGTCATTCCGTTTGTAATTTCTACATTTTTCATTTCCGACCCTATAAAGTATATATATTCTGGATCCTTATAGATAGCGGAGTCGATTAAGCCATGTCCGTCTGTCTGTCTGTCTGTCTGTCTGTCTGTCTGTCTGTCTGTCTGTCTGTCTGTCTGTCCGTCTGTCTGTCTGTTGAAATCAATTTTCTGAAGGCCCCAGATATCTCCGGGATCCAAATCTTCAACAATTCTGTCAGACATACTTTCGAGAATTTTGCTATTTAAAATCAGCAAAATCCGTCCATAAATAACGGAGATATGAGCAAAAATCCGAGACAACCTCTGAAAATTTCATCAAAAAACACAATGTATTGCATGCTTTGACAAAAAAACAACAAAACGTATGCTTGGGTGTGCAAGCTTTGTGTATTTGGTTTTTTTTTGTTTTTTGTTTCTTTTGGCGTTGTTGTTGTTTTTTATACAACTAAACGTTTGTTTGGTTGTGTGTTGGTTTTTTTGACAAAAAAGCAACAAAACGTATGTTTTTGGATGTGCATGCTTTGCGTATTTTGTTTTTTTTTGGCGTTGTTGTCGTTTTTTATACAATTAAACGTATGTTTGGATGTGTGTTGGTTTCATTGCCTTGCGTATTTTGTTTTTTCTTTTGGTGTTTTGTTTCGTTTGGCGTTGTTGTTGTTTTTTGTGTTCTTGATAAATTTAGGGTGCTGTACGCTGAAAGTGGGCAATGTACATACATACCTATATACTAATTATAAAAAATAATAATGCATCCACAACAAAGGTGAAGGGTATATAAGATTCGGCATAGCCGAATATAGCACTCTTACTTGTTTTTAATTCAAATCTATTAAACATTTTTAATTTTTTGCAAATTTTCTAGACATCATATTTTGAAATTTCATTTAAATATTGGCGTATTGAAATTAATTCTTTATTATATTTGTCGTAATATTAAAAACGGGACATTATTTTTCATTTTATATGTTTATTTTTATGAATAACTTTGAATCATCATATTTTCATATCTAGAAAAACTTTCTCGTTAAAATTAAGGAGGCAACTAAATGTGGATCTTGGCTACATACCTTTTATATTTAAGAATTGCCACGCCCCTTTAGTGCCTAGATTTTTTATAATATATGTAAAAAGTCTTATTTTCAAAATGTAGGCGTTTTAGTGGGCGTTAGAACTGTAACTGATCTTATAGCTCTCTTCCCTAGCAATACAAATTTTTATCAATGTTTATATTATTTTCAAATATACATACATATAATTTAAAATAATAAAGAATTTATAATTGCTTTTTTTGATTAAAAAATCTTCCAGTTTCTTTTAAAAAAACAAATTCCCTAACAGTTCTGATACAATATTCAAAGAAAATATGTAAAATTTTATTAAAAAACCCCTAAAATACATATTTGGCATTTATTAACAAACCAAAAAAAACTACTAAAGAAAATAAATATTTAATTATTTTCAACAAAAAGAAATAAAAAATACACCCTCATACATGTTGAAAACATAAATATTGTAAATTATTATAAACTCAATCAGTAATTGAAAAAAAATTAAGAAATAATTAAAAAAAATATATATAAATAAAAATATTATTACAACACAAAAAAAGATCATTTTATGTATTTATGTAAAATTTATGATTATTATTCATTTAAATGAAAATTAAGTGGCTCATCGCATTATATTTTAACAAAAATGAAAATATTTATGCAAAAGAAATTAACAAACAAATTATATATATAAAGAAATCTTAAACATGACTGTTTTTTCGGAATTTATTAAAATAAAAATTAATTATATTATACATTACTAAATACTATATTATATACTATACATAAAAATATAAAAAAAAAAATAAATAAATAAAAAAATATACATACATATTAAAACAAAACAATTATTTACTTTAAATATTTATTTAAAACAAAAAACACAACTTTATTTTTTTTGCAAATATTGCCAAAAATCCAATTATAATAAAAATAAAAAAAATTATTTCAAATTAGATTCTCAATTCCCAAAACCATTATATATCGTATACATACACAATGACATACATAAATATATACAATACATATTAAATTACATTACATTAAAATTACACACATATTTAAGTACCCAAATAGTACCTTGTATGTGTACAATTTATAATAAATAAATATTGAAAAATATTTGAACAAATAGCGAAAAATATTTAAAAAAAAAAATGGCAGTATAAAATTTAAGCAGCAAAAAAATGTATTTTATCGCTATGATTTAACAAATATTCAAATCTTTTTTAAATTCATGTTTATTGATTGCATTTTTTTCAATATTGTGTATTTAAAATGATTTTTGAATAAGTTTTAGTATTTTTCTGTTGAAATTCTATTGCTGAGAAGCATTAATTTAATTAATTTCAATGTTACTTTCATTTTGCCTTATTTTAAAAATTAAGTTTTCAATAAAAACAAACTACAAAAAAAAAAAAAAAACTAAACAAAAAATGCATTTTTATTTCCCTCCTCTAGAATTATAAATAAACACACATATGTAGATCGGAAACTGTCCTGTCAAAGACCTAACTGAAAACAAAATCCAGCTGTTCTAGGAGACTGTCCCGAACTATTAATTTTACCTATCCTTTAGGGTGACAACTAGTTACATAACTACTTGACTAGTTATTTTTACACGTGTATGCTCAAAGATGTCAACGCATTAGATTCACATACTGGTTACATATAGTCAATTACCTAACTGGTTACTTGATGTTAAAATAACATAACTACTTTTTTAACATGTACGGATGCTAATTGACCTCAAATAGTCAGTTAAAAAGACATCTTTTAACTAGACATTCAATAACACTATCCAACAGCATTTTTGGAGATATTTTTATGAGACCCGATATGGCGTGTAATTTTGCTAATTAAGCGTAAAGGGCTCTATTTACAACATTTGTGTCTTTGGTGACCCCCAATGAAATTTTACGGCAAAAAATTTCGTAGAATATTTTAATTCTTAAATGTCCTTTTTGAAAGGACTTTTTTAGATTTTCTCAAAAAAGGGGTCAAATTGACCCCTAAAGAGAGGAGATAGGGGGTTAAGATTTTCCACAAAAATGATTCCCATAAAATACCACAATATAACTTTGACAATAAGAATTCTCTCAGATATTAACTTACAACATTTTTTTCAGTTAGTATAATGCTACCTACGATCAAAAAATTAAAACTTTGACCAACTGTAAAAAAAATCAGACCAGCTGGACTATAAGTTTATTCTACATATATGATCTACTCAACATGCACTTTCTGAATTATAGGGTCGCTGTTCTGTTCCAATCAAAAAGTATCAATTTGTTGGACAGTGTAATTAATTCCTTTTAAACAAACCTTCCTACGTCTGGTGGGTAAAATAACTACTTTCTGTGCAGTAAAAAATAAACGTTTAAATATGATTTTTACTTTTATTTTTTCTATAAAGTATCAAATATTTATTTGATTTTTATTTATTATATTTCCTATAGCTTTAGTTTGATTTAGAATTTCTTTAGCTGAAACTTATCGTACTCCATTTGATCTGAGAATATGAATTAGTATCAAGAATATGTTCGTCTAAAATTAAGTGGAACCGGAATGTATACGATTGGCAACAATATGCATTTAAGGATTAAATGACATACTAGCCAATAACGTTATTGTTACCTTTTTACCATTCGAATCGCTAGCCAACCCGATTAACCCTGTTTTGGTTAATTTCGGTAACGATGTTATAGCAGTAACGGTATTTTGATTTATTTCGGATAACGATAGTGAAACTGAAAGGGTATTATATTATATGGATGTAATTTATTAACCTTTTTGCCAGATTTTTTAGACTTATTCTAGAAAGTAATTCTGACAGATTTGTGTCTTTAGAATTTGAGTTAAGTGACAGGCGGACATCGTTAAATTTATAAGGGAACAAATTAATATATAACGGAAGGACAACATTAAAGAAGTGGCCACTTAAAATCGGTACGGATTAAATGAAACAACTAATGTTAACATTTTATACGTGAAATTAAAGGTAATTTATTAAAATATAACTGTAGGTTGTCTGGCTTTTCATTTTATGCCTCACATTAATAGCTGCACAACTTTTCTTTCCACTTCTACCGTTATTCCAGCATATTTATTCCACTTTGTTCTCATCAGAATCTGGTTATTTACTGTACCTGCACTTGTTTTAAATTTCTGGCAACACTTTTAATGTATTACTTTAACAAAAGCTTGTATACGTAGAACAATGACTAGAAGCGAAACTGTTATCAGTTTTCAAATGTATTTCCGTTTCATGCTTTAATAAAGCTTTACTACAGCAAAATGTACATTTCAATCAACATACCATATTATGGAATATTTTGAATCAGGAAGTATAAAATATTTCAGCTACAGTGTAGTAGTTTCTAGTTATTATTCTATGTGAAAAGCTTTTATACATGTTAGCAAACTAAACTTTACTGTTAACTTTAACATTTAAAGTTGGTTAAATCACAAATAATGTTAATAACACTTTTAAATATGCTTTATTAAGTGTTTTTCACTTGTTGTTGATTTATTTAAATAAACAATCAAAATTTATTTGTTGAATTATTTAATAAACTATTTAAAATGTTTATTAACATATTATATTTAATATATTCTAATTAATAACATTTGTTCATTATTTAAAGAAAGTGCAATAACAAATATAAATTACGAAATAAAAAAATCCCTTTAGCTTTACATTAAATTATTGCAGAATTTCGTCATGATGTTTGGATGAAAGCAACAAGTTAGCTGAGCAACTAAAAATTTTTACGTGCAGCCGGGAACGTCGACTACGTCATTTAACATTTCACAATGTCAAATTAAACAAGCGACAGACAATGTGTGTAAACTGTTAATAATCAAATTGATTCATTCATATTTTTAAAATATATTTCAAAATGTTATGTGTGAAAACAGCCGAGTAAAGAGTAAAATAAAGAGAGCTATTTGAAGAATTAAACACAATAAGAGCAAACCAAAGTTAATAATAAGCAATTAATGTACACTTGTAATTCAAATTGAAATTCTTTTAACCAACAAATTAAAACTAATTCATTTCCCCCTTTTTGTTTTTGTTTATTGTTGATAATAATTTTTCCAAAATAAAGAAATTTTGAAAGTGTGCAGTAGTTGTTCAATTAAATATGATGGCTATTGATTAATTTGTAACTATAAAGGAATCATTAAATAATAAAAATGTGTATTGTATCATTTAAGACAATGTAGTCGTTTTGAATGAGCCCAAATATTTATGGATGTTATTTTGTTTTTCTAATTGAATTGATCAATTGATAGAGTGAGTCGTCTCCCCCTTTTGCTTTCGCCAACTAATCAACACTTTTAATTGAAATGAATATAAATATTTAGAAATAAAAACCAAAAATGAAAAATGGAATACGCACGCGTGTTATTAAATCATCCAAACAAATTGATCATTATTATTGGTATTGAGATGACAACAAAAATAAACATAGACCTAAAATAAATTACTCATGGTGGTGACGGAAACCATGCTAAGGAATGTCACGCATGTTTCTTTTTTAATTTTTTGCCTTGAATTTATGATTAAAGGAAGGATCTATTTCATTTTCACTTTAATTCACTAAAATCTTAATTCGGAATTAAAAAATATCAGCCATTCATTCAATTTGTGGCAGATTTGAATTTAATTAATTTTATTAAGGTTTTTTGTAATGGATTTGAATTAAAAATAACTTGAATGATTCAATAAGGAATTAATTCTTTAAAGAATGAATTCTTAAAGAAATGAATACAATATATTTGGAGTACTAAGGAATTAAGAAAATGAAATAATTCGTGCTGAATGCTTTATTGAAATTGTTACCCCCATTAACACGAAGTCTGGTTAGGAGCTATCTAATATGTAGTTATATTGTCGTTTAGAATTATTTTTGTATGAAAACTGTCAATAAAACTATTAGTTAACACATAACCAGACTTCGTTTTACTGGTGGTTAGGAGAATATATTTAATTTGATTTTGTAAATATGTATGTATAATTAAGTACTAATTCTTTCACATAAAAATGCGATATTTTTTTTCAAATTTTTAGCTTTTATATTGAAAGATTTGTACAATATAAATTTATTCAAAGTATTGGCCATTGTTAGCAATGACATTTTACCATTTTTCTGACAACATATAAATTCCGAGCCAAAAGAATTGCTCATCTTTTGAGGCCAAAAACGAATCAAGTCAATTTCGGATACTCTGTTTCAAAGTGAAGCGTATCCCAGAGAAACAGTTCTGCATCGATCGAAACAAATAGTAGTCGGATGGGGCAAGGTCTGGACTATAAAGCTGCTGAGGCAAAACTTCCCAAACACTTAATTTTAAATAGTTTTTAAAAGGTATTGCAACATGTGGCAGTTTGTTGTCATGATGAAATGATACAGCTTCATATTTGGCGTTTTTCGGCTCCATTAATCTAGTTTTTCATCTTGAAAAAAAGTTGTTCCTGGATACTTAGTAGGGCCGTCATTTCAATAATAATTATTCGCTTCAAACGAATCAGTTGCGTTCGGTACAGGTGTCGATTCGGATAGTTGGCCGAGCATCACGTACGATCTCGGGTTATTGTAATGGATTCATTTTTCATCGTAATTAATGATTTGTTACAAAATTATTTTTTTTCTATTCGTCTTTCAACGTCACTCGGCTTAAATTCGTATTGTACCCAATTTCCCTGCTTTTGGATGAATCCTGCTGCTCGCAAACGTTTTGAAATTACTGCTTGAGTAGCTCCCAATGATTTTCCAAGCTCTTGTTGAGTTTGACAAAAATCTTCATGGAATAATGCCTCCAATTCTTGGTCTCTAAACTTTTTTATCTGGACTGGGCGATCTTTATCTTCCGTGTCAAAATTACCACTTCTGAGCCGCACAAAGTATCTCTCGCACGTTAAAACCGATGGAACACATTTACCATAAGCTTAGGTGAGCAAACGGTGTGCTTCAGCGGCACTTTTTTTCAAATTAAAGAAGTAAAACAAAACTTCCCGCTGATACAACAACAAAATACATTGACTAGCATGTATTTTGTTGTTGCAAGAGTTAGGTTTTTGACAACAGACTTAGGTTTTTGACAATTACGTCTCGTCTCTATGTTACCCTATGTTGTGAACTATTTTCTATTTTATTTTTTTTTTTTTATGTGGAATAACTCATATACATATAAACCAACAACATAATAACAAGTGTGTTATGTTAAAAATTGTATAACACTATTATTCTACTAGATTAAAAACTGAATGCAACAGGTTAATTGGAACAGAACCAAAAATTGTATAACAAAATTAAAACAATGAAGAGTATTTATTGTTCTATTCCAAAGCAGCCATCATCGAATTCAAATTCAGATTTCTATCAATTCACTCTCACTCATTGCATTACATTGCATTGTTAGAAAGTCCATTGACCTTTCTTCCCACAACATTGAACAGAAATTTTATGTTTTTTTTTTAAATAAAAAGTAAACATAGTTGTATCACATCGAATATTGTTTTTAGAGTAGTAACGAATACCTGTGCGCATCGAGTACGATTAACCTAAACAAAACATTATGTTGTTGTTGGTTTGGTTTTGTTTGTTTACCTTTTTCGATCAGGTTTCTCTCAGGCAAAACGAGCGCGTGTGAAAGATACCGTATTTATTTGCTTACGAGCGACGCATGCGCAGACAAATGCTTTTAAGTTATGTATATTTGAAATATGTTTACAAAAATACAATCTATACATTTTTTATTATTATTTTCTATTAATATAAACAACAAATGCACACGAGTATATTCGACACACATGTTTTGAATAAGTCTTAATATAGATTGTTTTGAACTAAAATAGAATGTACTAGTAAGTATCTACTCGAAATGTGTTAAAAATTTAATGACATTTTAAAATTTGTGTGAATTTTTGTAAACAAGTTAAATTAAAAAAAAATAATGCTAAAACCCCAGCATTAAATTAAAAGTTTATTTGATTATTTTTTGTAAAAACAATTGTACCAACGTCAAGTGAGTAAAAACCAGTGAATTTTTTGATTTTTTAAGATCATGAAATACATAGTCCGACTTAAATCTTTTTTTTCAGAACCGAATCTATTATTCAACCCAATCTCCAACAAACCGATACATTTAAATTTTAATCGATGAATATATTTGCATTATCTTAAAAAAAAAATCAAATAATTTTTTGTGTTTACTCACTTTTGAGGCTCACTGTATGTATGCATAAAAATCATGTTTCGCTTAAACACGTTTCTTTACTCTTAATTCAAAATATTGTCCTTTAAATTTACTCTCATAAGTGCGATGGGTTTCTTTCTAAGCATATAATTTTTGTTAGAAAAAAATCATTGCATAAAATGTTAAACATAACAAAGTCCCGTAGGACAAGTTTTTGTTACGTTTCATTATTTTTGATGTAGAAAACAAAATAATGCGTATTAAGGATTCCTGTTGGATTCTAAGTTTACTTCTTTTTTATCCCTTTTTACGTCTTAAAATATTTACTGGTAATAAAACGAAAACCATTAATTTTAAATACCCTAGTTTTTGATCAAAATAATTTGTCAAACATCAATGACATCAACAGTTTTTAAGTACATATTTTAAATTTGCAAAGCATGCCCCTAATTATATACATACATATGTAGTAATGGATATTTGCCAAAATATTATATGCAAAGTTAATAATGTGACAAAAATATATTGCCATTATGTATATAAACAATTAAGTTTCCTAAATATTCTGCAATTTATTTTTAGTTATTTTAAATTATTTCATAATATTTTTAAACTGATCAAATATTAGTCAAAACGAGAGGAGACACTTAGCAAGTAAATATCTCCACATTTGCAAAAAAAAAAATCTATCAAATTGTTTTCGCACAATTGTGTTTTTTTAAATGTATTGTTTTAAAATACATATTTCCGTAATTTTAGATCATCAATTGTTTTTATTTTTATATGTATTTTTAGTGATGAAATGAGTAACACAATTAAGCAATTATTTTATAAAGATCTATAAATTAAAAATTTGTTTTCGATTCTAATTAATGCTAAATGAGGATTAAAAAAGCTAATTTTAAAGGTTAGCGTAGTGAAATTGGCGGATTACGAGGAATATAGTTTTTGGTCACAAATTTGTTAATGTTATGTCTTTAAAAAACATTTTGTAGCCTATTTTCTAATATTTAACCAATTTTGGACCAACGAATCGTCATATGCGGGAAGTTTTGCTTTACTTCTTTAATTTGAAAAAAGTGCCGCTAAAGCACACCGATTGCTCACCAATGCTTATGGTGAATGTGTTCCATCGGTTTCAACGTGCGAGGACAGCCAAAAAAGTTTGAAGACCAAGAATTGGAGACATTCTCCATGAAGATTTTGGAAAACTCAACAAGAGCTTGGAAAATCATTGGGAGATACTCAAGCAGCAATTTCAAAACGTTTGCTTACTGAAGGTTTCATCCAAAAGCAGGGAAATTGGGTACCATACGAATTGAACCCGAAGAAATACGATTTTGCTTGTCCGAAATGATTCTTGAACGCTATAAAAGAAAATAAATTTAGCATCGAATCATTACTTGCGTTGAAAAATAGATCCATTACAATAACCCGAAGCGTAATATATCGTATGTGAAGCCCGGCCAACCAGCCGAATCGACACCAAAGCCAAATCAATTATGAGCTGCTGAATCTGACCATCACAGGGAACCTGTACCGAACGCAACTGATTCGTTTGAAGCGAGCATTTACATGGGGCGTAGCCAAGGAGCATTCGAGTTTAAGTTATTAAAATGGGCCATATAAATGCTCCAGGGACGTCGATATGGGCGCTCAAAGTGGATACCTTCGACATCTAAAATTTTTAAACACGTGCCATTTTTTTGTTTCATATCCGATTTCAAAGATTTTAACATTTTTGAAAAGCGCTAGGCATTGTTAGTTGCACAACTAAATTAGCAATAATATACAAAAGATTTGAGGTCAATATCTATTATGGATCCAAAAATAAACGATTTTCAATTTAAATATTAAAAAAATAGTAGATTTTTACTGTTGTTGGGCGAAAGGGTGACATAACTCTTTTTTTATTTAAGAACATATAACAATTTTATGTTTTTCTGTAAGGTGTAAAGATACCTTACAGAAAAAGTGAACATTTTGGTATAAAAAACATGTAAAATTTTTCAAATATGTCGCCCCTACGCCCTTCGAAATTTGACCTATTTTTTTTTATCAAAAATTCAAATTTGTGCCACATGTTCTAAAATCCCAAAGCTGGGATCAAAAACAAAAAGCAGCTTTGGAAACCTTGATGTGTTCCCTATTTATCGCCAAAGTATTTTCCCAGCCCCGAAGGAAATGTGGACCCTATAGGCAAAATTGTAAAAATACCATTTTTGGGATTTTCGCTCCAATTTTTAGGAATTGCGGGATTCCCTTTGACCTTTTGACAAGTTTTTTTTACACCTTGTTATTTAGAATGACAATAAATAAAGATTTCAAATTTTATCCCGATCGGACCAGCCGTTTAGAAATGCCAGATTTATTTCCAAAAAATTTTGATTCCGCCCCACTGTCGACCGTGCGCCGTCCGACTACTTTTTGTTTCGATCGATGCAGAAGGCTCTGTATGGGATACGCTTCACTTTAAAACAGAGTATCCGAAATTGGCTTCATACGTTCCTGGCTTCAAAATATGAGCAGTTCTTTTGGCTGGGAATCCATATGTTGCGTGAAAGATGAGCACAGGTCATAGCTAATAATGGCCAATACTTTGAATTCATATTGTACAAATATTTCAAAATAAAAGCTACAAATTTGAAAAAGTTACGCATTTTTGTTATTCCTTAGTAAAAGTTTCGATATTCGGCCAAATCTTAGGCCGATTTATAACTAAATCAATTGTTAATGCACATGTAATGTAATGCAATTTATTATCAAATATTTAATAATATTTCCTGTACAATTTTATGTATTTATGAACATGCTCTTATTCTGAATGAAATAAGTTTGGGAAAAAACAAGTCATATTCATAATAGGTGTGTTCGCGTACTTTCCAGTAACATTATTTAAGAGAGTAAAAATAAATTACTCTCAATCTGAAAAATTACCAAAAAAAAGTACGCGAACAACAATTTGTAAAAATAAGTTGTATTTAATTATATATCAATTTAAAACGTTTGTTTGGTGTTATTTTACTTATTTTCTTTGCAAGACTTGTAAATTGTGATAATTTTCAACTTTTTTGTTTTGTTTACATTTGCAACAATTTGTTTTCAACATATTTTTCATGTTGATATTTTTTACTGAAGAAAAAATGTCCAGTAAAAAATATCATGTTCTCTATCTACGAACTGTCACTTTTAACACTCTCTTGCTCTCTCGTTACAAGTTTTTAAAAGTAAACGAACGGAATCCCGTAACTTCCAGTGATAATTTGGAAGACACAACTAATATTTATTAAAAAATTCATTCCAATTATGAATATATTTTTCCTGTGTACCTAATATGAGTTTGATTTTTCACTGTTTGTTTATAAATTTGTGTATTAAAAATTAAAAAGTCATAAAAATTAACAAAAATTTTATTTAAAAAACAAAAAAGACGAATTTCCCTTACATATGTATATTTTAATATTATTCTATGTAATGCGGTGATTTGTAAGCGATAACAAACAACAGTGACAATAAAAAAACACAATTTAATTAGAATATTGCATTTAAACAAACAAAAAAATAACGAACTTTTTTTAAACACTTTTGTTTAAATTTATTCACACGAAACTTGACGTCACGGTACAGTCAAAAGAAAAGCAAAACAAAACAAATGTTATTTAACAGTTAAGAGAGTGCAACCAAGCAAATGTAAGAGAACAAAAGATGTTATTAGCAGTAACATTTTCATAAACTTAACAACACATTTATGTAGTAGAATGTTTATAAAAATGTTGTAGGTATAAAAACACACTATGACACTTGAACGGCCAATGGGGCAAATGAAACAAAAAGCCGAAAGTTATCCAGAATTCAGTGGTAGTTGTTAATATACAGTTGGTGAAGATTGTTGTTGAACGGAAAGCGTTTTCCGATAAACGTGAGTGAGTGAACGCGCTTTAAAATACAATAATATTTGAAACAAAAAAGCGGAAGTGTTTTGTTTAAAAAAAAAATAAATAAAAGAATTTTTTTAATTTTCATGAATTAAACTATTTTTAAAAAAGTGTGAAAAAATATTTTTAAAAAAAAATACAAATATGGCAGAAGAAGTACCAGCTAAGGGTAGCATATTAGGCAGTAAGTACTAAACAAAACTCTTTTGTTTAAACATTTCAAAAGAATAAAACAAAAACACTCAAACAAACATTAAAATAACGGCTGCCAAAAGTGCTTTGATGTTTTAAAAATATCGAAAGAAAGAATGAAAAGAACATTTAAATTTAAACTGAGAAAAAGTGGTTGTGTATCCACCCAAACAACAAAAAATTTCAAAGATATAGCTAACGCATAATTATTTTACACGCGTATGACCTTAAGTTGTTTTTTAAAGGTCAATCCTACATACAATACCTACTGTCATACATAAAGCAACGAAATCCTGTAGGACTTGTTTAACGACACCGTTACAAAAACAACATAAACCCGAAAAGAGAAGCAAAGAGAAGAGAAAGCTTCTTCAAAATTTGCTACGGGTGTGTGTACGTGCTTGTGTGTGTGTATTATATATATAATTTATATTTTTATGATTTCGTTTATAGTTTTTCCTCATTTTCTATCTGTTTCGCAAAAATTTCATAATTGAAATTCCAAACAAATTCACAAAATCAACACAGATTTCAAATATTTATTTCCTAGTGAGTAGTGTGGTAAATTAATAAATAAAGGTCGTTTAGAAGTCAAAGATTGCCATATCCAAGAACAAATAAATATTGATATAAAATTGCAGCAAAACAAAAGCAGGTTCTGTAAAAATTTTGGAATTTGTTTACTTTGTGTGTTGTGGTTTTTAAGCAACCAATATAAAAATTTCTAGATTTTTATTTTTATTTGTTTTTGTTTACTATTTGATTTTTTAGTTTAAATAATAATATGCGATTAAATTGTTATTGATAAACTTGTGCTAACCAATCTAAATATGAACATTTCATTTATGGTCTGCACGTTTTTTAAATTTATGTTTGTTTTTGTTATCTTTAGCTAATTTTTTAAAATAAAAACAAATAAAATCTCGAATTTTTAAATTATTTACATAAAAACCAACAGCAAAAATAACAGGAGAAAAATATAAAACTTGAAACCATGTCTAGTTATGTATATCATGTAATTTTTCTGAGGTTTGCTGTGTGTAAACCTTTTTAGCGCAGTAGTAAAACCGCAAAACATAATTTTAACATTGGGCCGTACACTACAACAACAACAAATACACCGCTATAAATAAGAAATGAATGTCATACAAGTCATATTCCAACCAACCACCACCCACCACTTACAAGGCATACAAAACTTCAAATGTGACATTTATTATTGAAAATAGGTCATTTAATCAAACTCTCTCTGCAATAGTAGAATAACGTTATAGTCATGAATGTTTATAAAAATGTGTTTAAAAAAAGCCGGTATTATTTAAATATTTTTAATTTAATACAAATATCGATTCAATTATTAATTAAATAAATCAAAATTTTAAATTATAAATATATTTTTCAGTATCTCCACGCCCTATTTCAACAAATAGATATCTATCAGTACTTTTTACTCGAAGATATTGATTTGAAATTAATGTCAAGTTACTAGGGAGATCGGCCCGGTTTTTAATAACCGCTTTTTTGGTAAGGTCGATTTCGGTTTTTTTGAAAAGCTCGCATTTCGAATATCGAAGAAACCGGTTTTTTCTCCTCGAATAGCCGGTTTTTTCTAAAAGTGTATTTTATGAGTTCTAGTGTATTAAAAAATTTAAATATTCAAACAAAAAAAATCGATATACTCCAAAGCATTTAAACTGTGTTTTACTTATTCATAAGAGATTATTTTACCTTCAGAAGGTCTTCAAATTTACTGACGTTAACGATCTTCGGGTCAAATTTGACACAAATAGAAAATAAATTTGTTTAAAAAAAACCTAACGTACTTGTTGACATTTGAATTTAAATTAAAGTCATAAAATATCACAAATATCATTTTTAGAAAAAATGTAATTTTAATTTCAAAATGGGTAAAGTTTTACCCATAATAAAACCGAAACCGGTTTATATTAAATTGCTATTTTTCGAAGAAACCGAAAACCAAGTTATCTTTGAGGTGAATTTATCTGCTGGGTATTTTACATCGTAAATTGTATCTATTTGTTATTTCGAATTAATTAATTAAATTTCAGCTTTATTCACAACAAAACAGATTCTTCTTTAGCTTCATTCAATTCATAGGGTAACATGGAGACGAGACGTAATTGCAACAAATACAAAATACATGCAAGTCAATGTATTTTGTTGTTGTATCAGATATATAATTTGTTGTATTTTTGTTTGATAAATCGGTGTGTCTCGTCTCTATGTTTAATTTTCTATGGATAAATTTTAGTTTATTCTGTTTTGTTTTAAATAATTTACAAACTTTAATTGATTTAACAAAAGACTATTTGTAATAGATTTGGAGTGAAGAAACCTTGAATGATTCAATAAGGAATTAAGTCTATTGAGAATGAATTCTCAAAGGAATAAATTACTAAGGAATTAAGCCTATGAACTAATTCTTTAACTTAACGTATTCTTTAATGGAATGGTTAAGAGATCAAATTTAATTTGATTTTGAAAATTGAATTAAGTTTATTAATAAAACCTTTGAATGAAACAAATTAGAAATTATGTTTATATGTTTATATTCTAGTGTTCCTAATCTCCCGGACTTTTTCCCTTTAAAAGAAAACATATAAAGAAATTCCCGAAAAATCCAGACAAAAATTTCCCGAAAATGTCTAAAAAAAATATTCCGGGGAATATTCTAGTCTATTCTTTATTTTTTTTATTTTGCTTTTGCAGATACACCCAGAGTTTTAGTCCAGCACACTATCGACTAGTCTATCGGGGTATCCGATTGTATACACAAAGGAAACAGATTCGTAGTAGCAACCGAATTTGTTGCGAATGATTCGGTAGCACACATAGTTGATAATGTTGATAAAGAAGAATTTCGGTTGAAGCATCCAAACTTTTGTTACCCCTTCTAAATTTTCTTAAAAACAACTATAAAATTCGGTCACTAAGGAAGAATCATTCGTTTGCTATCATGAATCAGTTTTTTCTGTTTAGGTATTTACTATTTTTTTATCGAAATTTCACACATAGAGAAAATATACATAGAGCGGAAACTAGAAAAAAACTCAAACAAAAATATTACTCAAAAAATATTACAGTGTTGTTTTTGTTTTCAAATATTTTTTTTACTAATACATTCTCACCACTTAGGTTTTTGACAACTAAGTTAGGTCTTTGACAGGAGAGTTTCCGCTCTATGTATATTTTCTCTATGATTTCACATATGAGTAGCAGAGGTGTATTCGAGTTTACAGACGAGTTTGCTTTCAAAGTTTTTTTTGGTTTAAGTCACATCAAAGAATGCATTTGAAAACTCAAACTGATTTCAAATGTACTCTGTTAGTTTAAATATTAATAGAAAGCCAGCAATAATCGCTTTTGAATTTGAAAATTGAGAAAATGTTGAATTTTTATATTTTATGGACCGAAAAACCGTTATTACTCTTATCTTCATAAAATAAAAGACTAATGGCGTTTTATTTTCTGGCATAAATGATGCCTTTATTCTATCCCTTTTTTATTTTACGCTTCTTTGCATTATTTTCTGAAAAAAAATGTAGTTTGGTAAGAGTATAACCCGGGGCACACTTAGAAAGGTGACTGCATCACTACAACAATACAAAAACAACATGTACTTTGTTTTTGTTAAAAAGTAGGTGAACTGTCAAAGTTGCCTGTTGTTGTTTTTTCGCCAGAACAACCACAAGTGAATTGACAATTCAAATTTAATAAAAAAAAATAATCAGCTGTTTCATCGCAGTCACATTTCTAAGTGTGCCCTGGTATAACCTTTTTTTTCAAATATTGTTGCCCTAAAACACCGAAAATATGCTACATGATTCACCCTCAATTTTATCAAAGGGTTAGGAAGGCACCACTTTTTAAACAGCTTTTCTTGTTGTTGTTTTTGAAGTTCGTTTGTATTAATTAGAAGAATTAAACTGGAGTTTTAGAATATTTAGAAGCTACATAAAAGAAAATTGCATAAATGGTAATGGTTTTTATTCTACTTATTGTGATTGTTAAAGATGTAACACATTATGCGGGTATCTTTAACATTTTGTATCAGAAAAGAAAATGCTCTAATGTCCCAAAACTAAGATTCCAAAATGAGTATAAACATTGCAATATTTTGTAAATTCACAATAATATACATTTAATTACCTTTTTGACTACAGCAAACACAATTATTCCCGGTTAATTTAATTTGATAACAGGTCAAACTGATATGGTAGACTTTTATAAACAAATTTTATAGATAAAATAATAAATTATGAATATTGTTCTACATTAATACAGGCGCGTTTTACTAATTGATTAAATTTTGTCACCAACAGAACTAGTGGCATAAGTATGTATATAAATTATTACCAATAACAAACAATATTGATGATATTCATTAAAATGATTTCGAATATAAATCCCTCTCCCTATATTCTACACTACAAACAAATCTCTCGTTTATCAAAAAAACACATTTTCAAGGAAATAGTCGAGACCAGCATAGATAAAAATACTAAATACTACTATGCCTACACACTATTGTTCATGCTACGCTAATCAATTACGTCTTAATTCTCCAAGATATCGTCTTCAGGCCACCGCAGCACATGGTCTAGCGACGTGATTGATAACTGACCCACGACAACAGGATTGTTAAAAATAAACGAAACGAATTTATTTATTTATTTGTTTGTTACCAAGTATCTTGTCTATTTATGTATGTTTCATGTGCTTGCTTATAAATTAGATGGATGTCAGTCATCATATTTGGAAAATTATATAATAACAGGAGAGCTAGACATGACTGAAAATATTATGGTTGGCAAACAAAATATATACTACTTTTGATTTCGTCAAATTTATAAATCTATTTAATATTGTTGACATCATTAAATTTTATACTTAGGGTATTCACACGGTCTACTATTTGGTCATATTGTCATAATGTTCTAATATATTATGATAGTTTAAACAAATTTTTGTTGTGTTTCAAACGAAGAAGTTCTAACTAATAAGACTATTTGTACTATGTTTATTGTTTTGTCATAAAATACAATTTTTTGTTTAAAACACAACAACAACTATTATAATATTTTGACAATAAGACTAATAGCAGACCGTGTGAATACCCCAACTATTTTTAAATAACCACATTATTTTTATATGAATTTTAAAAATAAAAATCAGCCACACTCGGAAATCTTTCATTTTGAAATTTTATTATTTAAACAACTTAAAACGGCATTTTCTATACGACTAGAAGAGTTAAATCCATAGAGACGAGACACTCCGTATTATCAAACATGGACTAACATGTATTTTTTTGTTGCAGGAGTTAGGTTTTTCACAATTCCATTTTGTCTTTAAATGAAGTTTATATGTCTTCCGATTAAAATTCAATTCGGCTTTTTATACCCTACACCACCATAGTGGGGAGGGTATTATGCGTTTGTGCAGATGTTTGTAACGCCCAAAAATATTAGTCTAATTAGTATACCGATCGACTTAGAATCACTTTCTGAGTCGATTAAGCGATGTCCGTCCGTCCGTCTGGTCGGCTGGCTGGCTGGCTGTCCATGTAAACCTAGTGCGCAGAGTACAGGTCGCAATTTTGAAGATATTTCGATCAAATTTGGTACATATTATTTTTTCGGCTCAAGGACCAAGCCTATTGAAACTGGCTGAAATCGGTCCACTATTTCACCTAGCCCCCATACAAATGTCCTCCCGAAATTGGACTTTATCGGTCATAAATGTTTAATTTATATATGTATCTCCACAAATTCCGCTCCAAATAAGTTTTATATACACAAAATTCATGTCACCAAATTTTGTTACGATCGGTCCATAATTAGTCATAGCTCCCATATAGACCCGCTTCCGAAAATCACTTTAACGTGCATAAATCTCTTAAAAATGTTGGTAAACACACAAAATTCAACATAGTTAACTTTAATATAGACATAAATCACACGACCTAATTTCATGGTGATCGGTCCATAATTGGTCATAGCCCCCATATAACCCCACTTCCGAAAATCACTCAAAAATATAAATTATTGAAATTTTAAAAGAAAAATTTTTTTTGCTCTTTTACTTAGTGTAGGGTATTATATGGTCGGGCTTGACCGACCATACTTTCTTACTTGTTGTTACTGTTATATATAACGAATTTCTCAAAATAGTTTGTAACAAAACACTGTATAGTAAATCAAAATCATACTACAAATTGTATAAGTATTTTAAACATATCGTTATTTACACACATTTCAAAATCATAGAAGTCAAACATGTATTAATTTACAGTATATCGCCAATATCAAAAACTGAGCGAAGCACACATTTGACAGCAGGATATTTATTTATTTATTGTCATGGCCAAGCCCCTACACTACACTACAATCCTAATATACCCCTCCTTAAATTATGTCTTTATTAGTGATTTATTTACCCTTTCCACTATTTTCTTTTACAGAATGTCTACCAGCACGTTATATTTTGGCCATTTTGGGTTCAATTGGTATGGCCATTATTTATGGCTTGAAAGTAAATCTTAGTGTTGCTATGGTTGCCATGTTAAATCACACTGCTGTCGGACATGGTTCTCATGGTGGAGGTCATGGTGGAAATGTCAGCACAACAGTTTCGGAGCATGAAATTTGTGAGGCACCAGGCGGTGCCACAAATGCAACCAAAAGTCAGGTAAGAAAACATAGTCGGTCAAGCACGACCATATAACATAGAGTAAATGAGCAAAAACATTTTTGTTTTAAAATTTCAATATCGTAAGTGGAAGCTATGACCAAATATGGACCGATCATCATAAAACTAGGTGTCATGACTTCCATATATATGTATAAAACTTATTTGGAGCTAAATTTGTGTATATATATAGTAGGGTTCCTAATTTCCAGGACTTTTTTCTTTCCCGGGATGAACTTACAAATTCTTTTCATTCCCGTGATTTTTTATACTAAATTAAACCAAAAACCAATAATATTCCCGGGAATTCCCGGAAAATGTTGCCGTGTAGGAACCGAAAACATTTATGACCGAAAAAGTCCTATTTCGGGAGGATATTTGTTGGGGACTAGGTGAAATAATGGGCCGATTTCAGCCAGTTAAAATAGGATTCGTACTTTGCGCACAAGGTTTACATGGACAGCCAGTCAGCCAGACTGGCGGACATCGGTCTTAGTTGTATTTTTCCGTTTTTTTAAACAAAAAATCCCGCTTGCTATAAATTAAATGTATTCTAGAACTTTTTTTTAATGCACGGGTATTGGTTTTTGTTTACTTTTTTATTTAAATATGTGTGTTATGAGCTGTGGTCTGTTTGTTTTTGCCAAATGAAATGGCTATTTTTAGAAAATTATTATTTCAAACCAAAGTTTCCATAACAGGTAGATGGTATTTTTAAAGTAAACAGTCAAATATTGACTCTAGTTATTTCTTAAACTATTAGCAATACTTAGAACAATATGCTCAACTAACTCGTGTTAAAACAACCTATTATTTATTTAAATTTAAATTATAAATTTTAACAAAACTTTTCTTAATTTCAGGATGGTCCCTTTGCATGGAGTGAACCTTTGCAGGGTACTTTGCTGAGTTGCTACTTCTGGGGTTACTTGGTTTCACAAATGCCCAGTGCACGTATAGCTGAAAATTTCTCCGCCAAATGGGTCATGTGCTTTTCCGTGGCTATTAATGTTGTGTGTACTTTATTGACTCCAGTTATGACCGAATTACATTATGTTGGTTTGATTATAATGCGTGTGCTGGAGGGTGTTGGTGGTGGTGCCACATTCCCCGCTATGCATTGTATGATTGCAGCCTGGTCACCACCCAATGAAAGATCTGTAATGTCCACCATTATTTATGTGGGTACATCGTTCGGTACGGCTATTTCCATACTTTTGGCTGGTGTATTGTCCGGTAGTTACGGTTGGGAATCTGTCTTCTATGTTATGGGTGGCCTAAGTTGTCTTTGGATGTTCTTGTGGGTAGTTTTGGTACAAGATAATCCCAATAAACAAAGATTTATCAGCATTGAAGAAAGACAAATGATTAACGCATCCTTGGGTCAAGAAACTGAACAGGCTCCTGTTAAGGAAGAACATCCACCCGTGCCATGGAAGAAGGTGTTGACATCGGTTCCATTCTGGGCTATTTTGATTGCCCATTGCTGCAGCAACTGGGGCTGGTACATGTTCCTCATTGAGATTCCCTTCTACATGAAACAAGTGTTGGCCTTTAATGTCTCCACCAATGCTGCTCTCAGTGCTTTACCCTATTTCCCCATGTTGATCTTCAGTATTATTTTGGGCAAAACTCTTGATACTCTCAAAGCCAAAAGTAAGTTTTTAACATAACCACAAAACTATTTGAAAATTCATTTTTAAAATTTCAGAAAAAATCACCACCACCATTGCTCGTAAAACTGCCACTTCCATATGCACCATCATTCCGGCCATTTGTCTATTGAGTTTATGTTACATCGGCTGCAAACACACGGCCGCTGTCGTTATTATGACCATTGGCATCATAGCTATGGGTGGTATGTTCTCCGGCTTCCTCTCCAATCACATCGATATTGCTCCCAACTATGCCGGTACTCTGGTGGCCATAACCAATACCGCTGCCACTTTGCCTGGTATTATTGTGCCCTTGTTTGTGGGTTTCATTACCAAAGGAAATGTAAGTCTTTCATCTTTCTGCTTAAAACGATTTTTTATTTATTGCTTAATTTCCATCTTTAATCATTTTAGCAAAACATTGGCGCCTGGCGTATTATTTTCTTTGTAACCATAGTCTTGTTCATTATCGAATTCTTGGTATTTGTCATCTTTGGCTCGGGCGAAGAACAACCCTGGAACAAAATGCCCCAAAAATCGGATCCAGAACAAGTTCAACAAGATGAAAATACCCCCTTAAAAGGCCTAAACAAAACTAGTGCTTCTTAAACTAAAACACACTGCAAGCAACAAATGTACAACTAATATCCTTTTAAGGATTTAAAAATTTATAATACTTATAAGTTTAAATTAACTGTATAAATTGTATAAGTTATAATATTTGTTAATTTACTTTTATACAAAAACATACAAGCTTTATGTTTAATTGTTTTTCTCACTGTGTACTTTTATGAATGTTTAACTACCTCTGAATTTATTTATAAACATATAAAACATAACTAACTATCTCCGCCGCCTTTGTACTTACAAACAAAACCATTTGCATTATCACTCTCAATTTTAGTATTGAATGATAAAAAATAATTAAGTAGACTTACCTGAACATACATACATACTTAAATACTACATTAATTAATTAATTGATAATTATTATTTTAGATGTACAACAACAATATATATAACTAAATGTCATTATTGCATGTTATAAATATTTAGAAAATTTATACAAATATAGGATGACAAATAAAAAAAAAAAATCAAGCCTCTTTTTATTTAACTGTTCGCCAGAAACATTCCTCTGAAAATCATCTCAATCTGTGATCGTTTGTGAGCACACAGTTACCAATCACTTAGCTATATATATAAGGTCACAAAAAACCAGTTTCGGTTAGACTCTAATATCTAATGATAGACATTAATGCCATAGAAATTCGGACCAACAATTTTTTAAAACAAATTTTTTATTGAAAGAATCGATTTTTGGTATAAAATATGAGTGATCACAGATTGACCTTATTTTCCTTAAAATCGCTGTATTTACAAAATTATGGACGATTTAAGATATTTGAGTTTTATATACCTAACATCGATTTTTGATATAAAATGTGAGTGATCACAGATTGACCTTATTTTCCTTAAAATCGCTGTATTTACGAAGTTATGGACGATTTAAGATATTTGAGTTTTTCATACTAAAAGTCGATTTTTGGTATAAAATGTGAGTGATCACAGATTAACCTTATTTTCCTTTAAATCGCTGTATTTACAAAGTTATGGACGATTTAAGATATTTGAGTTTTTCATACTAAAAATCGATTTTTGGTATAAAATGTGAGTGATCACAGATTGACCTTATTTTCATTTAAATCGCCGTATTTACAAAGTTATGGACGATTTAAGATATTTGAGTTTTTCATACTATAAATCGATTTTTGGTATAAAATGTGAGTGATCACAGATTGACCTTATTTTCCTTAAAATAGCTGTATTTACAAAGTTATGGACGATTTAAGATATTTGAGTTTTTCATACTAAAAGTCGATTTTTTCCTTTAAATCGCTGTATTTACAAAGTTATGGACGATTTAAGATATTTGAGTTTTTCATACTAAAAGTCGATTTTTGGTATAAAATATGAGTGATCACAGATTGACCTTATTTTCCTTTAAATCGCTGTATTTACGAAGTTATGGACGATTTAAGATATTTGAGTTTTTCATACTATAAATCGATTTTTGGTATAAAATGTGAGTGATCACAGATTGACCTTATTTTCCTTAAAATAGCTGTATTTACAAAGTTATGGACGATTTAAGATATTTGAGTTTTTCATACTAAAAATCGATTTTCGGTATAAAATGTGAGTGATCACAGATTGACCTTATTTTCCTTAAAATAGCTGTATTTACAAAGTTATGGACGATTTAAGATATTTGAGTTTTTCATACTAAAAATCGATTTTCGGTATAAAATATTAGTGATCACAGATTGACATTATTTTCCTTTAAATCGCTGTATTTACAAAGTTATGGACGATTTAAGATATTTGAGTTTTTCATACTATAAATCGATTTTTGGTATAAAATGTGATTGACCTTATTTTCATTTAAATCGCCGTATTTACAAAGTTATGGACGATTTAAGATATTTGAGTTTTTCATACTAAAAGTCGATTTTTGGTATAAAATATGAGTGATCACAGATTGACCTTATTTTCCTTTAAATCGCTGTATTTACGAAGTTATGGACGATTTAAGATATTTGAGTTTTATATATAAAAAATCGATTTTCGGTATAAAATATGAGTGATCACAGATTGACCTTATTTTCCTTCAAATCGCTGTATTTACGAAGTTATGGACGATTTAAGATATTTGAATTTTTCATACTAAAAATCGATTTTTGGTATAAAATGTGAGTGATCACAGATTGACCTTATTTTCCTTTAAATCGCTGTATTTACAAAGTTATGGACGATTTAAGATATTTGAGTTTTTCAAACTATAAATCGATTTTCGGTATAAAATATTAGTGATCACAGATTGACCTTATTTTCCTTTAAATCGCTGTATTTACAAAGTTATGGACGATTTAAGATATTTGAGTTTTTCATACTAAAAGTCGATTTTTGGTATAAAATGTGAGTGATCACAGATTGACCTTATTTTCCTTAAAATCGCTGTATTTACAAAGTTATGGACGATTTAAGATATTTGAATTTTTCATACTAAAAATCGATTTTTGGTATAAAATGTGAGTGATCACAGATTGACCTTATTTTCCTTTAAATCGCTGTATTTACAAAGTTATGGACGATTTAAGATATTTGAGTTTTTCATACTATAAATCGATTTTTGGTATAAAATGTGAGTGATCACAGATTGACCTTATTTTCCTTTAAATCGCTGTATTTACAAAGTTATGGACGATTTAAGATATTTGAATTTTTCATACTAAAAATCGATTTTTGGTATAAAATGTGAGTGATCACAGATTGACCTTATTTTCCTTTAAATCGCTGTATTTACAAAGTTATGGACGATTTAAGATATTTGAGTTTTTCATACTATAAATCGATTTTTGGTATAAAATGTGAGTGATCACAGATTGACCTTATTTTCCTTTAAATCGCTGTATTTACAAAGTTATGGACGATTTAAGATATTTGAATTTTTCATACTAAAAATCGATTTTTGGTATAAAATGTGAGTGATCACAGATTGACCTTATTTTCCTTTAAATCGCTGTATTTACAAAGTTATGGACGATTTAAGATATTTGAGTTTTTCAAACTATAAATCGATTTTCGGTATAAAATATTAGTGATCACAGATTGACCTTATTTTCCTTTAAATCGCTGTATTTACAAAGTTATGGACGATTTAAGATATTTGAGTTTTTCAAACTATAAATCGATTTTTGGTATAAAATGTGAGTGATCACAGATTGACCTTATTTTCCTTTAAATCGCTGTATTTACAAAGTTATGGACGATTTAAGATATTTGAGTTTTTCAAACTATAAATCGATTTTTGGTATAAAATGTGAGTGATCACAGATTGACCTTATTTTCCTTTAAATCGCTGTATTTACAAAGTTATGGACGATTTAAGATATTTGTGTTTTTCATACTAAAAGTCGATTTTTGGTATAAAATATGAGTGATCACAGATTAACCTTATTTTCCTTTAAATCGCTGTATTTACAAAGTTATGGACGATTTAAGATATTTGAGTTTTTCATACTAAAAGTCGATTTTTGGTATAAAATGTGAGTGATCACAGATTGACCTTATTTTCCTTTAAATCGCTGTATTTGCAAAGTTATGGACGATTTAAGATATTTGAGCTTTTCATACTAAAAGTCGATTTTTGGTATAAAATGTGAGTGATCACAGATTGACCTTATTTTTCTTTAAATCGCTGTATTTACAAAGTTATGGACGATTTAAGATATTTGTGTTTTTCATACTAAAAGTCGATTTTTGGTATAAAATATGAGTGATCACAGATTAACCTTATTTTCCTTTAAATCGCTGTATTTACAAAGTTATGGACGATTTAAGATATTTGAGTTTTTCATACTAAAAGTCGATTTTTGGTATAAAATATGAGTGATCACAGATTGACCTTATTTTCCTTTAAATCGCTGTATTTACAAAGTTATGGATGATTTAAGATATTTGAGTTTTTTAATTCTAAAAATCGATTTTTGGTATAAAATACGAGTGATCACAGATTGATTGAAAATCGCGGTATTTTATTTTTTATTTATTATTATACAATTATAACTGAGATTTTCCACTTCTTTTAAAAAAGCTACATTGCAAAAACAATTTTAATAATAATGCTATAATAAAAATTTAGCAAACTTATATCTAACCTTAAAAACTAGGGTATGCAAATATTAGATAGAAAAAATATAATAGTATAGATAAAGATAATGATAAATAAAAACCAAACAAAAACAAATCTCAATTGCATACTGTATCAATTTTGTTATACAAATCATTAGTTAATAAAAATCATTATTTGCAAGATAATTAAAAATTTAGCTATTAAAGGTATGAAATGATTTAAGAGAATTTGGCAAACTATTAAATATCCTAGCTAGTAGCTACTCGCATATGGAATGAACGTTCCAAAATTGATGTCAGTCTTACACAATCCTACATTTGATATGATCAACAATTTGAATTGAACTACCACTAGCTAAAGGTAAACCAAAAATCATAGCTTTTGCTTTCGAAGTAACACGTTATTTCGAAGCCAATAACTTATATTAGAAATAATGTAATTAATCATCTGCTGCGTTACATAAAAAAATCGCCTTTCACCACAATAAAGAAAAAAAAAATCATCTGCATATGCAAATGGAATACAAGACGGAATATACTCAAAATCTCCAAAAATGTCATTAACGTTGATATTAAATAATATGGGTCCAAGTTACACCACCTCTTACTAGTAAAATACACGATACTTTACCAACAATTGAGACATACTGATATCGATTCATAAGATTTTAATATAAAAGTTTACAGGATGACAATAATTTCCGAAATCTCCGGAAATTCTGCGGTAATGATGTTTTTTGAACTAGACTTAAAGCTTCAAAACAAATGAGGAAGATTCATGCAACAAAAAAGATTTAACCCAAATAGACCAAAACATCATTCATCATTCAAATTATTCCAAAAACTCGTGTATGTTCAGAGCTGTCACAGAATTATATTCTGATCGAAATTGAAATTATTTCAGTATTTTGCTTTTTCACAAGGAGTAAAACGAAAATTTTTCTACATACATGTGTAGTAAATCCTATCAAAACTACAAAATCAATATCAAAGTTATTAACGATTTAAGATATTTGAGTTTTTGTTATTCTAACTCGATTTTTGGTATAAAATATGAGTGATCACAGTTTATTTTGCTTCTGAAGATTTAAAAATGATTGACCTTATTTTCCTTAAAATCGCTGTATTTACGAAGTTATGGACGATTCAAGATATTTGAGTTTTTCATACTAAAAATCGATGTTTGATATAAAATGTGAGTGGTCACAGATTGGCCTTATTTTCCTTAAAATCGCAGTATTTACGAAGTTATGGACGATTTAAAATATTTGAGTTTTTCATACTAAAAATCGATTTTCGGTATAAAATATTAGTGATCACAGATTGACCTTATTTTCGTTAAAATCGCTGTATTTACAAAGTTATTAATGATTTAAGATATTTCAATTTTTTATACTAAAAATAAATTTACTTGAAAATATAAATATATGTACTTTTCCAACTGGGATGTACTCTATAGTCTATTACAATTAAACAAAAACATATGACTGACGCCCGACAGCTGTTCAAACAAAACAAACAGTGCCGGCTTTAAAGAACGTGTAGCGTAATCGAATTTCTTGACATAATAGTAAGAAATTATTTAATAAAAATGTTAAAATCACGCAATTTTTGGTCAATACAACAGCGATGGAAAAGTGGCAAGACACGTTGGTCTATACAACAAAGGAAAAAAACAAATACCGGTAGAGCTCTCGAAAGTTTCGACGATTTCTATGGCTCAGTATTTGGTATAAGGTGGAAGAATATGAGAGCAGCTATGTTGACCGAACACAAATATATGGCCATGGTAAATAATTTTGGTGATACAGAAAAGACTTGCAGTCGTTTGGAAATGGATGGTAAATGAAGATTTAAAATTTGTTATAGAAACTTTTATTTATATGGATGACTTTTTTCAGGTGCTATAAATGTTAAATCATTAGTAAACTTGGCCAAGGAGCGCTTAGAAGGTAAACAAACACTTGGTTTGCACAAAAACATTTACGAATTGGGCGACAAAATGGATTCAATTACCAGAAAACAAAAGGAAAAAGAAATACAGTCTTTGTATCCAGACAATGAAAGTCAACTGCCCGATGACATAGAATATAAAGATGTAAGAGATTTAGATGAAAAGGAACCCGTTGCGGAAGATGATGAACCAAGTGTAAATCCGGTTTTGGTACATGACGTGTGTATCGATGAAAAACGAATGGTAGATCCTGGTGTTAATACGGGCGGTCTTTACGAATTTGTGCCGGCTACAAAAATAAAGGGCATGGAAGACTGGATACCAGAATCAGAACATTATAGATATTACCAAACGACTGCAGATTTCCCTTTGAACATAGAGCCTGAAACTGATTTTATATTTCCCGAACACCTGTCTTTATATACGTATGAAATGGGTAACTGCTCAGAATTTAGGCGACCCAATAAATGTTTAACAGGTAAGGATAATACAAAGTTTATAACTGAAAAAATTAAAACCTAAAAATGGGCTTCAAAATAATTTCTATGCAAAACTAATGTGAATTAAAATTGTTGCGACATTAAGGGGCAGACATTAAAATGTTCACCCAATGATCGGATACCATATGAAAAATTCTGCTTTAATACACGCAGTTTTTAAAGAAGAATTATGTATTATTTTCTCATGTTAATTTTAAAACTTCTTAGCTTTTATTGAAAACGAAAATCAATTAACCTATATGTTTGATATTTATTGGTTATTATTGCATAAATAACATATCTTATAACTTACCATTTTCAGGTGTTCTTTCACATTATTTACTTGATGGTGCTTCCGTTTTGCCACCATTGCTATTAGATGTTAAACTAGGTGAACGTGTACTTGATGCATGTGCTGCTCCGGGTGGTAAATCTTTATTAATGTTACAAACGTTACATCCCGAGCAGTTGGTGTGTAATGATGTAATGGAGTCGCGTGTAAATCGTGTACGAAAAGTTATGAAAGAATATTTATTCGATTATGAGGAACGTTGGGAAGGTCAACGTTTAGTGCTTAACCAATGTGATGCTCGTAATTTAGATGAGTATGGCTCTTATGATAAGATCTTGGTAGATGTACCCTGCACCACAGATCGCCACTCTCTGATGGAAAACGACAATAATATCTTTAAGCCCACTCGCATTAAGGAAAGATTAAGGATACCCGAACTGCAAGCGGGTATTTTGGAGAATTGTTTACGTTTATTGAAACCTGGAGGAAGTTTAGTTTATTCCACATGCTCCTTATCACCCGTACAAAATGATGGCGTTGTTCATATGGCTTTGCAAAAAGTATTTCACGAACACGGCTTAACATGTACTATTAAGGATTTAAGCAACATTGTATCTCTGTTCAGTGATATCTATAAATTTGAATATCCAAAAAGTTTAAAATATGGTCAAATGGTTTTACCATATTTGCCAGCCAACTTTGGACCCATGTATTTTAGTAAAATAACACGAAATGAATGAAATTAAAATCGTGAGCTATTAAGATTATGGTTTTGTTAATTATTGTAGTTTATAAGATTGTCGTTTAGTTTTTTTAATAATAAAAATTAAAGTTAAAAAATCTAGGCTTTAGACTTTTTTCTTCTTTTTGGGTTTTGTAGGCAGTGGACCAGGAACTTTAAAAACAGTACTAAAAATAAATAAAATACAAATATTTTATGTTTACTAAAGAGTTTAAGGACATGAATCAGATAAGTATCGGGCGCTAATATATTTCACTTACTTTTTAAAGAGTAAGGAAAATATATTAGCGCCCGATTTTGGATAAGATATATAAGTTTATCATTCCATTTTAATTTAAATAACTGTTCAATACTTACTGACAGGTTGTACAAATTGGACTAAACTTGCAGAAAACTAAAAAAGAGAAAATATGTTAAATTAATTATTACCACATAACTAAAATGCTTACTTGATAAACACACGGAACAGACATAGCCAATATCTATTAACTCTCGATGACAAAAGCAGGCAGCTCTATAATCTACTTTAGTGGGCGGCGGTAATACTAATTTTTGTCTCATTTGGGGATCCGGTAAAAATACCCATAACAGATACTGTAGCAAACCATCTAACTGGGTCAAGCGTAAATACTGACCACCAGTAATATCGCAGCCCTGCTGCAATAAACTCAAAGATTTGTCGAGGGCGCAAACATCAAGAACTATGCCTAGTTTTTGAGCGGTAAAGAAGACATTCATATAGGTCATGTATTGCGAAGCACATTCGTTGCTGCCCGTCAACACTAAAATGCGAGAATGGATTTTTACTCCAGCAGCACCATTGCGTTGGATCTAAAGGTACAACACAACTTAAATTATACAAAAACAAACTGGCGAAAATAAAATCTACTCACCCTTGATATATAACACAAAGCCATGGACATGCTGCCAGCTAACAGACTTTCGGTGGATTGACTAATCTTGGGAGCATTTGTTATGATGTGACTTAGACGTTGTTTGACTGTTTTCTCCACCAAACTAAATGCCTCATATTGACCATCCACCTGACGCACTTCCAATTGTTTTACGGGCATGGGATATAGAAAATCGCTGGAAAAAATAAACATAAATCTCTGGAATTCATATCCAAATAAAAACTTACGTTGCATGATGATGACAGGATATTACCGCCAATTTATTTTGAGCCTTTTGCATCAAATGCGCATTGCCAAACGCAACTATGGCATCCAGACATTGTGACAAGTTTTCGGGATTCTGGCGCACTATACGTTGTGAGGGATTTGTGTCCACAACTATCACCAACAAACTTACACTATTAAGATCTGTAAATGTTAGAAAATATTTAGTTTTAGGCAGCTTTTAATTAAAATTATAAAAAAATACCTTCAGTTTCCACAACCGGCTTATCCATGTTTTAGTTTGTTTGTGTTGTGCTTCTTCTTGATAAAAAGTAATGTTAATTTAGCGATTGTCTTATAAATTTTATTGTAGATTGTCTATATAAATTCAACGGATTAGTTACTTCAACTTACGTTGTTTTAATTAATAACAATATTGGAAATACTTTGAAAGCTTATATGTATATAGAAATATAATTCTCCAGAGTAAATTATATTCATCATAAAAAGTACAAAATTCAACAAGTGGTTGAATTTTCTTACTTTTTACATAAAATTCAATAGAATTAAACAAATATACAATTTTCAATATTTTTACTAAAATCTTTCGTTAAGTAAACAGTATGGTTACAACCAATTTATGGAAATTTTACGAAATCAAACCCATAATTTTATAAAGCTGCCGCAGTGCTGCCATTCCAATAAACACCAGTTAAGGCAACTTATGAATTTTTTATCGAGTTTGAACCTGTTTAGCGGGATTAAAAATGTTTTAGCTCTTAATAAGAAATCCAGTGATTTTAGTTAGAGAAAAATAAAATACAAAATTGTTTTGTTGGTAATATTGTTTAAACCTTTGAAATCTTCACATTCAAAATATATAAATCATATAACATAATCTATTACATTTTGTCAAACACTCACTTTGGTGTGTTAACACAATTAATCGGATATCATACATTAGTCACATTGAACATACCCTAGTATTTATCATTAGAAAAGAAAAAATAAACGTCAGAGGAAATTGCAATTTTTGCATAAATTTTTATTTTAGAAGCTAAAAATTGGGCGTTTCTAATATTTAGGCATATATTTAATACTTGTTTGCAAAGATTTGAAAAGACATTCCTACACCTCGCCATAATGCTTGTCTTAGTATTGGGTGATTTGCATATACCCCACCGTTGCAGTAGTTTGCCAGCTAAATTTAAGAAACTGCTGGTACCCGGACGTATTCATCATATTTTGGTTACAGGCAATTTATGCACAAAAGAGTCTCATGATTATCTGAAAACGTTGGCCAACGATGTTCACATTGTACGTGGTGACTTTGATGACAATCTCTCGTATCCCGAACAAAAGGTAGTGACTGTTGGTCAGTTTCGCATTGGCCTGTGCCACGGTCATCAGGTGGTGCCGAGAGGAGATCCCGAAGCATTGGCCTTAGTGCAACGCCAGTTGGATGTGGATATTTTAATAACAGGACACACTCATAAATTTGAGGCCTACGAGCATGGCAATAAGTTTTATATAAATCCCGGCTCAGCTACGGGAGCATTCAATCCTTTGGATACCAATGTTGTGCCATCGTTCGTATTGATGGACATACAAAGTTCGACGGTTGTAACTTATGTTTATCAATTAATTGGTGATGAAGTCAAGGTAGAACGTATCGAATATAAGAAAATTTAATTATGTTAAGATTTTGAAATGACAACAAAGCACGAAATGCAGTAATTATTGTGTATGTTAGTACGTACGAAGAGTATTGTTGTTCTTTAAGAATTTCTTGAAATAATGTAAAGATAAGGGAAATAAATGTGCATATGTATAAAATGCATAAATACATATGTTATAAATTAAATATTTTATAAATAAATTAAAAAAATAAACATTAAAAATGCACTTATGAAGATTTGTTTCTTTTTTTTGTATTAACGGTTATAGAGGAGATTTGTTTTAAAACTATCTCGTTGTTGTTTTAACTTGACACTCGTGGTTGTTCATAAGTAATTATTTTGTATTGTTTTTTTAAGGACATTATCGATACGTGTGTTCTTATTATCCTGATTTAAAATCAATGATAATTATAGAACAAAATGTACCAAATTCTTGTTTTTTATACACAAAATGAATGGTCCATAGGTTCTTCAGATGCGATCTGAATGTCCTTTAAATTTCTAAAGAAACGATTCTGCGGTTTAGCTGTTCAGAGAAACATTCCTCACGCCCCCTAAAACTTAATTGTTGACCAATTGGGCACACTAGTTTATTTTAAAAAATACAAAGATTAGTTATATTTAGTTGTATTCAATCATTTAAACGTTGTATTTGTTAAACGTTCACGTTCAGAATAATTTAAAATATAAGGGCGGATTTTTGACTTGAATATCGAAAGTCAAATAATAAGATTTGTTAATCTAAAAATAAATTGAATATAACATTTATCCACTTTTATGTTTTTGTTGTATTGCCATACACAACGTCAGAAAATGTCAGATATTGTTATCAAAACAGCGATAAAATAAATTGGAAAAATTCCGAAAAATCGTTAAAACTTAAAATCTATTTAAATAAAAAAATTTCAAGTCCTCAATCTTCATTAGTACTGGAGAGATTAATTTTTTATGTTTTGTACACAAATATTTTTTCATACGCTGTTTGGTACTTTTGGGATTTTTTGCAAAGACTAACCACCCGATATAGACCGCTTAATGTAGCAAACTAAACAATCGAAGACCCAAAAACAATATTCGTAGATTAATGTTTAATCTTCAAGTCAAAAACTAACTATAAAGCTCGATTTTTTAGTTGTTAGTTAAACGTAGCTGAACATGCAAGTTATTAAAGACTGTAGGCTTTTAAAAGACGTCTATTCAAACAATCGCTTATTATTTAGTTTGTGTTATTACTTACTCTGGAAACTATTTTTTGGTGATTTTGGTTTTGTATATGAACCGATTTTGCAAATGAAATTTATATGCATATACCCTAATCAGAATCGTCACAGGATATACTAATACATACAATATATTCCATCACAAAATTTGTTTTTGAATTTGTTTGTTTATTTTAGTAAACTTATAAAAATAAGCAGTTACAAAAAAGTAAAATTTAATAATACAAATAAAGTGTTGAAAGTGTAATACAAAAATAAAAGGTATAATAAATAAAAGAAAATAAATGAACAGTTAATCAAAACATTATAATTATACAAATAAATATTAAACAATTGTTAATTCAAATGTTTTTTTTTTGTAATTTATTTTATAGAACAAATTTACTTTATATTATTATAGGGTACACATTTTTAAAAGATTTTTTTTATCAAAAGGTTTAATTTCTCAATTGTTTTATGTTGTTGTTAAGTTGTTAATGATGATTATAGTTAGAAATAGCAAATGTTTTTGTTTTGATTGATTGGCATTCATAATTTGGGGGTTGCAGTTAATGATGTTTTTTTTTTTGTTTGTTTTAAGTTAAAAAGATATGCTGGTTTGAAGCAGGCGGATGCCGCCGACTAAAACAGCTTATCCAAGACTGTCAACACAGACAGTTTTTAAAGTCTTGCCGGCAATAGTGGTCTTATATTGTTCGGGCACAGGCAACTCAGTCTGTAAAAAAAAGAATAAGTAATAAGTAATTTCCTTTTAATAAGTAATTTCCTTTTAACATACGTAATCTCCACTGTCTTCAGGCAACATAACATTCATTTCCGATGATTTAGAGCTAACAACTTCAACGCCCAACGACTCCTTGGACAAATACATTTGGCAACCATCGGTTTTGTCAATAATAATGGTGGGCACGAAACCCAATACTTGCATCTGGACCGATTGACAATTGACAAATTCAATTGAGGCCACCACGGAGTCAAACACCAAAGAGCACTTCTTGCAGGAGTCCAACACAACGTTGTTAACCTTGCCCTTTACGGTCAAAACGGAACCTTCACACCTGAACATGTAGACAACATTGTTCATTTCAGCATTATCAACCAACAAACTGTTGTTGTTTTTCTGGTATTCAATAAGCCATTTCTTGCCATCGCGGGCAAAGACTGGATCCTTAACAACGGGACCTGCTGATTGGCTGGTCGAACCGAATTGTGTGGGTGTCTTGAAGGGTGCGGGGCCGGTGCGTAAAGTTGGATTTTTATGGGTTTGCATATCAGCGGTAACTTTTTTCAAGTCTACAAAATAGAACAAAACACAATAATGAACAATACTTTTACATTTTTAACGATTTCAAGAACTTACTTTTAGTTATATTTTCGCCTTGATTGATTTCCGCAAACAAAGCACTACGTTCATCGGGTCCCTCACCCAAATTCATGTTGGACATATCGAATGTTGGTGGTGGGGGTGGAGGAGGACAACCACCCATGGGTGGTGGTGGTGGGGCAGCACCACTTGCTGGTGCAGCTCCCTTACCAGACCATACTAAACCAGTGGTATGATATTGTTTGATGTATTGTTGCAATTCGGTCAAAGTCTGTACCCAGGCACGGGCCCATTCCACATGTTTGGTGTCTTTTTCCTTCCATTCCTTCAATACACGGTTGGTATAGAACTGACCGGCGTCATTCATTTCCTTAACATGGGGTCCAGGTGTAGGGGACTAAAATGCAAAAGACCGTTAAATGTTAATTACTTTATTTTGACATAGATATCCAGGCGATAGATAAACTTACCACACACACCCAACCCAAAGCAGGGATACTTTCACTAATTGCTGACAAATGATTGAAAAATTGAGAAGCACGATTCTTTTCACGGAAGTCTTGTATGGCTGTAATTTGATCCGATGTGGGTTTCAACAATTCCATTTGCTTGCTTTGATTGGGTTGAGAACATTGGGTGGCCAAAGTCACATACTGAAGTTGGGCACTAAAAAAAAAACAAAATACATTTAATAGGACTACAATTAATGCATATTCAGTACACTTACTCAAAAGCCTTTTTAACAAAATCGGCATGTTTGGCCACATCACCGCCAATTTTAGCCGACAAGGCTAAATATTGGCTCAAAGGACCGGCCATAATATCTTGAAAACCCAAAACGCTCATATTGAGTTCTAGTGGTGGAGGTGGTGGCGGTAAAGATGAAAAATCGTCTAATACAGTAGGAATATCTTCCAGACTATTGTCTCTTGGCAGCTGATTGTGTTGATTATGTACTAAGCTATCACTGCGACTGCTCAGACTATGACGTTCGTTGATCTTGCCCAGTGACTCTTCAATACGTTCAATACGCTGATTAAGCTTTACCGTTTGCTCGGATACCGACAAATTTTCAACGGGCACTGGCGGCAGCTCAGTTGTCTCTAAATCGAAACTAGCACGCTTCTTCTCCAATACACTATCGAATGTACGATTGGCTATTTCCAATTCACGAGCACTAATAGAGCGTTCCAAACGTTCTACAAGTTTCTCAAGGCGATTAACCAAATGTTCAAGATTATCCGCAACGGAAGATTTCAAATCAGGATCACAATCTATAGACATAAACAAAATTAACATTAGTATGGTTTTATTAAAAGAAAATAAAACGATAAATACATAGATTACTGTAGTACATTTAATCATAGTCATAATTCAAAAATAAAATCAACAAGGTTTATAGAAAAAGTGCAGTTGCAAAAGTATTAAATAAAGGTAATATGTAACAACACATGCTAACTGATCTGATATAATGTAATTATAATAAAAACGAAGAATATATCCATGATAGTAGGATGATAAAAACATATTAGATTTATTTAGGGATAGTGTGAAAAAAGTAACAAAATTTTTATCTTTTTTTTATAGAGAAATTTGTAGGTATTTTAAAATTAAAATTATTAAGAAATGTAGATATGTTTTGATAAGTTGACTCCTCATAATTAACAATTAAACAAATAACGTGATATGATGGGTAACTGCAATTTGTATGTCTGTTACAGAATGTCAACTATAACCATCAGGATATTAAATTGTTGTTTTATGAAACAGTACACAATTATACTTAAATCAAAATTTTCCTAAATGTGCTCTACTAACTAACCCCCGTATTCATAAACAAATTTTAAATTTAAACATTTTAAAATCAAACTTTGTATGGAAATTTAGCTTTTAAATATTGTTTAAATTTAAAATTTTAAGAAAGCTCTTTATTTATTATTTATATTCTTTTCTGTAATCCTTCCATTATATATTTTCCTCAAAATGTTTGATCTAAGTTCTGGAACTTTGAATGGGTCGCGTACTTTCATCATAAATTTGACTTTTCTGCAATTCAAATAGTTAATTGAGGCTATCTGCGCAAAAACTATTTACTTAGGCCGGGTAACTTATCAAAATATTAAACATAGTTAAGGCATAATCAATGTTTAAATAAATTTTTTTCATCTAAAATAAATTAAACATTGATTAAGCTTTAAACATTGTTTAAAATTCTGATAAGTTAACCGGTCTTAGTGGTATATTCAACTTACATTACTTTTGCTACATTACTTTGTTATATTATGCTCTATGCAAACCCGTTTTTACCAGCTACGTCTGCTTCTGAATACCACTTTTGTATTGATAGTTGGTAATGTAAGGACTAATGTGTGTAACACCAGCAACCAAAAAAATTGTGGGTTACACCAATTTTGCCCTGATCTCCTCAATTGTTACTTTGAAGAAGTTAAAACAGGCCAAAAGATTATTTTACAATTTGTATATTTTTTGATGATTTTTTTATGTTTTGAAAAACAATTTTTAGTTTTCATGTGCTGAATTCCCAATTATTGATAAATTCACAGGAAATTCAAGCAAGTTCTTATGCGCATTTTACTGGTTGCTTAGACCACATCATCAGGAAACCTTTTCCCAAAAGGCTTTAGAAAATCTAAAGATATTATACAAATATAACTATAGAGTGAATGAGAATTACAGACACTCAAGCCTTATTAGTAAAAAATATAAAAGCTTAAACAAAACACCAACAATAAACAGTGATTTTATCTTTTCTTACATTCCCTACTACAATTTAATTAACATAGTTTTTATTTTAATAACGCGTTTAGATTTGTCTATATTTTTTTGCCTAAATGTTATGGATGTGAAGTCTTTGTAAAGGGTTTCACAGATCACCCGTGACTGGTTTTATACTGTCATTTTATTTTTATTTAATTTGGATTGACAAATTCATCATGGAAAGGAATACACCTCAACAACGTCTCTAAATTATTCATCGTTCTGTGAGAAAAGTTTTTTGTCCACTTCGAGCAACAGTGGCTATATTGAGAAATCATTTTGGTGAGCAGCTACTTTCGCGTTTTAAACAGTCTTTATCGATAAGCCAGCTACGATTTAAGATTTGGAAACCAATCTTACTCTACGAGAAAGTTAGATGACGACAGCTTATGGAAAAAATCTACTAGAATAAAAATATTCAGTATGTTCCTTTGCCTTCCTTTGCTTTACTATTTTTGAATATGCTGTTTACTATTTGTTTTTATATTTTCCAAAGCTAGTAAAAACTAGCAAGCAAATTAATAAATGTATTATTTGATTGAATGCAGACGGTTCACTTTTCACTATTTTATATAAATATATTTATTTTTTGTTTTATTTTTATTAATATTTTATCGTTAAAATTGTTAAATAATATCAAGTAGTAATTGTAATACTACAATCAATATTTCAATTGTATTACAATCAATATCTCACGTTGAAAATTTAAATGTTTATTGGGATACCTATCACATTCAACTTTCTTATTCAAATTTTGGACAATAGCCACCATGAAAACGAAAAACAAAAAAAAACCTAATAAAACAAAATGACGATTGTAACAATTTCTTACGCCCACATACAAAATTTTCATTCAAAATTAGAACGCAGCACTTTTTTCACAAAACAAACAAATTTTCTAAGAAACACATAAATATTTAGACAAAGATTGAAAATTATTAAGAGATAGATGGATGATGTTAAAAGAAAACAATTTTTTTAAAAATTAATTTTATTAAATTATGTATTGGTTACAGAAACGTCTAGGGTACAACATTTGTACACAAATATAATATAAATTCCACGAATCAGTTGATTAATTTTTATTAAGTTTACCTGGATTTTGACAGTTTTTTATATCGTTTATAATTAAAGTACGGCCATAACATGAACTAAGTGTTTGACCCATTAACTTTAAATGACCCTAGAACCAGCAAAACGTTCTATGGCCAATATATTTGAAATTAAATTATTTTTTTTTTGTTTATTGAAACACAAATTCACTATAATTTTAATTAATTAAGAAAGAGTATGTAGTGGGTACTTTTTAAAAGTTGTAAGTTGAAAAATATTTAAAAAATCTCGTCCATAATATGTTAACGCTACGGCTGATTCATTATTATTGTGTATATGTATAGTTTTACACAGAATACAAAAATAATAATTGTATATTTTATAAATAAGTATGTACAAATGTATTTACTTTATATATAAGTTGTTTGTACATTGTTATTGTTATTTTTTTTAAATATTTTTCTGTGTGCTTTGCGGCACTTGCCAGTCTGTTCGTCATTCAGTCACAGCCAGTAATAATTATGGGTAAAAATACAAGTACATCTACAATAATGTACATGATTATAACATTTTTTTTTTATTGTATTATTTCTTTTTTTGGTAGTAATACTGTTGACAAAAATAACAACAAACAGTAGAAGAAAAAAACACCGATAAATAATTCATAAACAAAAAATAATACTCTAGTATATTCTGGCTTAATTATGATTGTGTCTGTGTGTAAGGTTTATGTATATGCGCCGGTAGTTAAAGTTTTTCGAAATACATTATTATAAATCATATTGGAAGAGATTAGTTAAAAGTTTTACAAAGAAACTTTAGTTATCGATATTGTGTCATCACCACAATTACTTTATATGATAATAGAACGAACAATCACTTGATTCTTATTTAAAAACTTATAAAAAATATGAGATTTTGAATTAGATACTAAAAAAATATTACGTTTATTTTCAACAAATGTTGTTTTCAACTAAATAACGTAGATAGTTTTAAAATGTTATGTTGCTAAAAGTGTCGAGCGAGAAAAAAAGCTTTTCTAAAAGCTGTTTTAAAAATAAATTTAATTTGTTCTGGAAATGTATTTTTTTTTTTGTTTCGGCCACAACTGTTTTTGTTTTTTTGTTTTAGCAAATTTTGACAATAGCCTTGATAATGAAATGATTGTTAATACAAATAAAGGGAAATTGTCTAATTATAGAGTTAATTGTGGAATCAAGTAATTTTGCAATTCCCTTAACATTTTAAATTCTATTTTTCTAAAATAAATTTACATTAAAAAACGTTGTTTTAAAGAGTGGAACAATAAGCGAAATACATAATAACATTAATTATAAATAAATAAAAAATTATTCTTAAATTTTTTTATAAAAAGTTTTATTTACAAAAAAAAAAAATAATTTTTAGGCGTTTTTCTTCCTTATCGGCTGAATTAATTGCAACTCGTGAGGCATTATCTGCTGCTGCAGCTGATGGACTTGAACGGGTTGTTGTCTTCACAGATAGTCGTAAAATGGCCCTTCAAAATATGGGGTTTCTTTGGAGGTGGATTACACGACTTGTTTGGCATTAAGATTGATAAGGAATGAGTTACAGGATGAGTTACTTAGGAATTACAACGAGAAATATTTCCAAGATTTAATTGAATTAAAGAATGCAAAATGGCTCCGTTACTTTGATTGTACTACAAGTATTTTTTTCCAAATTATTTGGAACACAACCCCTCACGTACACGAAGTAATCTGTGCAAGTAGGCGTTTCCCAACGTCTTCCAAAGTTTATTTACGGAGTCACACAGAATCAATGATGATTCCTATCATCGCATAGAATAAATCGCTAGTGGGATAAACTGGCAATTTGTTTGTTGCCAATATGACTTATACTCAAAAACAAAAAAAAAAAAAAATAGTGGTATTCGTTTGGACTACTCTGGATGCCGACTGGTTAGCAAGCCAATAGTGCAATATTTTGTGAACTGGCAGATCTAAACCTTGTTTTATTTGGAAGTTCAGGCTGTAGGCAATATATTCGACGTTCACTCTCTGTGAAAACAGTTGAAATATTTAGTGGTACTGCTTTAATCTTGTTCGCAACAGTACATGATTTAGTAAACAAATTCGGGTTAAAAAATATTTTGCCCGAAATTGACCCATTGTTGGGTTTTTTGTGGAAAAACGTTTTGGAAGTAAACAATTTTGAAAAAAAAAAAAATTTGTTGAAAAATTATTTTTTTTCGACCATTGACTCACTTTCGGATCAAATTTCTATGGCGTTATCAACGTCGTTGGAAAGGTCTTCAAAATTTTCAATAAAACTATAAAAACATTTAATGTTGAAACACCCTGTGTTATTATGTGTTAGTGAGAAAAATGTTTAAATTTATTAAATAACAAATAAATACAATTGCCGATAAGATAAAAACAAATTTAAACTTTGATGTGACTACAGCAAAAAAAAAACATGCAAATAATTGAAAATGAGTCATAACAATAAAAAGTGAGATTTAAAGTGAATAATTAACGGCAACAACGGTGATGACTACATTTTCAATACTAAAATAATAAAAAAAAAAATCCAAACACTTGAATGAATAAGTAAATGACCCAAATTGCAAATCATATTCGAGTGAATGAATGTTTGAACTGTAACAAGTATTTAAATTTAAAGTCATAATTTCTGACTATCTGTCTATCGAATCTATTATCTTATGATGACTAGTTTGTTCAAACAATATATATTTTTATCATAAAATTTATTTCTAATTTAAACTAATTAAGTTTTAATATATGTATAAAACAAAGTAAAATTTATATTAAATTATAACGGGAACAAAATTAAATCCAAATAAAATCTTTTTTTTTCTAAATAAAAAAAAAGTAATCAGAAACATTATTAAACAAACGAAAATTAAATGATAAATTAAAAACATTCATAAAGAATGAAACATTTTAAAGATAAAATAATCACCTCCCCCGCGTTCATATTGTGCTGATGTTATTGTTGACGTTGTATCTGCGGCGTTAGCTATTAATAATGGTTCAAAACGTGCATTGTGTTTGACGGCAGCTTGTGCTGCACATAGTAAATCTTTATAAATACGTTGACGTTTTAATTCTAGCTCATCGCGTCCAACAGGTGTAACCGGTGGTTCAATACAACCTCTACAAATTCATGTTAATTGTATTTAGTCTGAGATTTTGTTTGAATATTAATAAAAAAAAACCAACTAATAAAGAGGATTTTGAAAAAGAAGTAAATAAAAAAAACATGTAAAAATTTCAACTGCCCTTTCTGATGTAGATTTATCAGAACAAAATTAGCAGATTGTCGATAGTATTGAAAATCTTAAGACATTTCTTCATTACTGCTGATTTTTGAACAAATCTTATGATTTTATATAGATGTGTAAAGAAAAATTCAGCCAAGACTTGAAACAATTATTTTTTTATCAGAACAAATTATTGAAAGCGTGAACATTTTATGCGTTTTTTTAAAGCTATTTCCTCAAATATTTCCAAGAATGATTTTGAGAATGGGTTTATTTCAGATAAAGTATTATCTTTCGACCTCAGGAAATATTTTTTCAAAGCTCATCAAGATCCAACATTTGAACGAAAAATTTGAAAGTTTGTTAGACCTCTGCAATTTTATAAAATTTTCGGCCTCTCGACCAAATTATTGTAAAAACTGCAGAATCAAAATTCTGCCACAACTAATGTAATCAAGTAAGAGAGCTACAAATGCTGTTTTAATTTTTGATGAAAGCATATATTTTTGTGAAAATCATTGAGCGCAAAAATTTTGAGATGAAAAAAAAAATCGCGTAAAAAAATAATTGTTCTCGTTTTTGTACTTCCCAATTGTATGTCTTTGAAAAGGTCTTTTTAGATAAAAAATAATTCAAAAATCGAGGTAGTCATGTTTTCTTTACTTATATCTCAGCCATTTGTGGGTCAATTTTCCCAAAAAAAAATGTTTTTGATTTTGACCCATTGTAGGTCCGAATTACTATGGCGTTTATACGTCGCTGGAAAGGTCTTTGTAATTTCTATTATTAGTTATCCATATTGTCTATATTAATGTCTCAGTAATCCAGATATAGAACAAACATTAGGTCTGTTCATTTACTTTCCCAGTAAATACTTGCAACGAGAGAATAAAATCAAAATTTACAAAATTACTCTCTTAAATTCTCAAAAATAGTAAAAAGTAAATGAACGCTTTTCCAGTAGCAATTGTTTTATACACACAATTTTCTTATTTTATTCTTTTTAAAATGTAGAAATACTCACATTTTCTTTAATTTTATTGAAAATTCTTTTGTTTTGACATTTTTTCACCACAAAAATAAAATTTTAAATAAACAATAACACAAAACATATAAAATATAAGCTGCTAACTATAACGAGTTCAAAATAGAACTTGTAATAGTTTGCAACGAGAGAACACTCTCTAAAATTTATACGCTCTTGATTTTTTCTCTACTTGCAAGTTTTTGAGTTAATGAACGCTTTTCCAGTAACAATTGTTACTAACTAGTAACAACTTTTAGTTATTGAACATAGCTATTATTAAAAATTTTTATTTTAAAAATGTTAATTTTTTTATCAAATGTACATGGAAATGTCTATGTTTATTCATAGCCATTTTTTAGACAAAAATTATTAGAAATATATTCATGTCTCTCTTGGGATGTCTGGGATATGGCATTATATCTTCTTAGCAATGTAATTTAGTATAAATTACGTATAAAGATATTAAACATTTTAAATTATTAAAATATTTACTACAAAATATTTTCCATTTTTATAAGAATTGAGTTGCAAACTACAAGAATTGATTCATGTCTTTAGCAAACATTTAAAATTAATCGGTAGTACATTGAGAATAAATAAGAACACAATCAAAATTAATATTCAAACAGAGGAGAGGGTTGGATACATAGAAAAAAAGAAACATAATTTATATTACACATCATTAATCCGTTCATCGTTAAACCATTCGGGCAAACCATGAGCATATGCTAATGTTTCGGTACCAACATCATCATTATCAATATCACGTTCCAAATAGGGAGCACACATGCTTTCCCGCTTTGGTGGTGGCACTGAATCAGAGAAAACATCATCTTCATCGTCGCCAACGGACGATGTTATGGGCACCAGAATTGATAACAAAGGATCAGGTTCAATTATCTCGGTGTGTACACTAATGTTGACACGTTTCTTAATCGATGTATGTGTTGAATTATGACGTGAAAGACACGATTTAGGTTTTCCATTGTTGTATGTGTTAGTATTTGTATTTGCCTCACATCGACTGGTAGATTGAGTTGTAGTCGTTGATGGAGATTCAGCTCTATCGTTTGTCTGACTAGAATTATTTTCATCGTTTGTATGGGTTTCAGGAGAGCGTGTTGGCGTGACAGCCTCATTTGTTATCGTTTCTACTTCATCGCTATTGTTTTGTAAGCAATCATTTGAATTTGTCAATATTTTACAACAAATAATTTCCGCATCATTTGGTAGCGATACATTGTCAACGTCAACTGCAAAGTTAAACAAGCATTGGTAATTGCTTGGAAAATATTACATACAGAATTTGAATCAAGAGATCAAAAGAAAATCAAATCAAGACAACATAAATTAAAAAAAAACTACAGTGGAAATGTCTAAAAGATTTACAAGGTCATATAAATGCTCTGGTATAAAATTAAATTTAAAGACCTTGCAATCTAATGTATGTTTTAAACAGATCTTCTTAAACATTTCTTTTAAAAACATTTACTACTAATCTTAATGTTTGCCAATTTTTCAATTAAAGTACACATATACAATTTAGAAGAAAAAGACGAAAAGATAAAAAATATTGTGAAATTATATACAAATATTAAAAAAAAAAAACAATACCAGTTGTTTCCGCTGTCCTAGTAATAACGGCCACAGATGCTGCTTCCTCTTTTTCAATCGCTGTCGTAGTCGTTGTTGTTGTTGTTTGTGCATTAACGGTTTCCGTTTCCTTTAGGGATTTTTCAATTGCTTCCGTTGCAATAGCTGTCGTTACATTTTCATTTTCACTTAATTTATCTATTTCTTTATTGACACATTCTACTACTGTGTCAATACCGTTTTGTTGTTGTTCGTTATTTGAAACATTATCTGTCGTGGTTTTACCATTTTCTATGGTAATCGTTGGTATTATAAGCTTTTTATTATCACTTTTTGTCGATGCATCATTTAGCTGACTTATTTCTTGTTCTTTCGCGTTATCTTCGTTTAGTTTTTTCGATTTTTTGGAATTTTTAGGATTTGCGCGACAACACGAAAACATTTTTTTTATTTGGTTTATTGTTGTTTAACTTTAACTACTTTAATATATTATAAGACTGTAAAAGATTTCGTTTCTCTTTATCTATATTTGATAGGAAAAAAATAATTAATATAAGAGGTTTGTATGTGGCTATGTTACAAAAGAGGAAAGGAAAAGAAAAGACAAACTCCCTTCGTTCTATCCATTCATTAGAATTTTGTTGAGATTATTTTGTATGACACTTTAACACACTCAAAAAAGTCTTTGAGCTGAGAAATTATTAAAAATTATATATTATTAACATGCGAAACTGTAATCAGGTCAATTTTTATAATCAAAGTGTGAGGTAAGGGTGTGTAGATTTGCTTTTATAAAGTGAAACGCTATCAAATACATTGCTTGCGCTTCAACATAAACTAACAAATTCATTATGTGTTAATGAAAACCTTTTCGTCAACATTCAAAAAGTGCAACCATTCAAAATGTTTTAATTAATTAATTTAATACTTTCAAGTGTTCTAGATGCCTATTTCACTGAATTTTTGCCACAAGCTGAAAGAAAAGTCAATATGCAAAATAAAAAGAAAGAAAAGAGATCAATCACTTGATAGTAGGGTGACTCTACAGCATTTTGACACCAATTTGGACATATGGAATATAATTGAGGAGAACAGCTAGTCCTACTATTATTGATTTAATACGGAGGACCCAATTTAAGATTTTTAAGTCTATGGCGGGTGCTCCATGGTACTTAAGGAATAAGAACATCCATAGACTTATAAGTCTATTTTTTTTTATCCAATCATGAAATGTTTGGTATTGAAAACGGTCAAAATTGGTCAAGTATAACCAGAGTTATGGGACAAAATATTTTCAAAAAAATTGTTATTTTCTTCAAATATATTGCAAATAATTCCATGGAATTTTCCACACATTATTCCTGTGAGGACAAGCATGAAAACGGTAAGAATCGGTTTGTATTTGAAAATTATGGTAACACTTTATTGTAATTAATAAAAATAATAAAATGGTTTCTAGCCTCAAATGTACTTAAAAATAAGAAATACTGATGTTTAAAATGTTTATTTATTTAATTAGCTGTAATTTTTTTATATTTATGGCGTTTTGCGACATCATTCTCTTTTGCTAACATTTGCAAAATGAACTTTTACTTGCATGTGTAAACATTCGAGCAATTTGTAGAGATTTCGATGTATTTCGACATATTCGATAAAAATACATATTCTCAACTTTCAACAATATACTTGCATATGTAAATACAGGGTAACTAAAATATAAACAAGTACTGCTGAGTTCGTACAATATTTTAAACCTTACATTACTTTAAAACACTGACTAGACAAAGAATAATCACATACAACAGTACTGTAAGTTTAACAAAGATTAACGGTTTTCTTTAAACAACTAACAACTTTAGTGTACGAGTGAGTACAATGTTTTTTTCTTTCTAACATACAATGAAACTCAAACAACCATGACTTGAAGTTTTAAATTTTAAACAAATATGTATGTATGTACTACATATGAATAAATTAAATGAAATTCTAGTAAGAATATTGGCGAAAGAAAAAAAAAACACTTTAATGTTTGACCAAATTAACTATTTCCGCATTAAATATTCACTTGTTTGGTTACATACTTTTTATATATAGATAGATAAACGTATAGATAAAAATTGCATTATATTTTTCTTCTTGTTCCTAAGACTAATACATTTTCGTTGTTTGCTGTTTTTTTTTTTTTAATTTATTAACATTAATAGGCAATATTTTTTAGAAAATCTTTAACTACACTTTAAATATTTAATTAAATATGTAATTGTAAAGTTTTAAACCCAAACACATCCACATTATTGATATTAAAAACAAAATTACAAATGTATATAGAAAATTCACAGCATTGAAGTCAAGTGGTTGAAGTATAACTGAATGATACTACCAGTTACATTTTTATTAAATACATAAACATATGTATGTATATGTACGAGTATTTTGTATATTCGGCACTTGACTCACACAATACAGAGAAAGCAAACAACATCCTTGATAGGATACAATTCTCACTGTGCGAACAAAATGTAATACATACATACATACATATGCATGAGTAAGGATATGTATGCTTGTACATGAAACTAGGTCAAGCCGGGACAACAAACGAAACAGAAAATAATGTGGAAAAGTTATAAAAAAAAAAAGAACCGGGTGAAAATAAAACGAAGAAATAAAGTTGAATCAAAAAATTCAAACATACATAATTGTTAAATTTCACGTGGTAGAAGACGGAAACTGAACTCTATAAAGAATAACACGCCCAAAAGTTGTTATTAATACAAATTTAATTGTATAAAGTTTTTGTATGTTACTACACTTTATCAGTTTTAAATAAATTCATAAATTCATCTGTGTTTCCCAGTTTTTCGACATAATTCAGCATGTTCCGGAAAAATGAATATACATTTTTAGAAAAATATTACTCATACCACTAGTTGTCCACTTAACTCACTACCGATGCTCTGTTTGTAGATAAATTTAATTAAACTATTGAAATAGTCATGTCCGTCTGTCTGTTGAAATCATCGTACCAAAGCCCCCAAATAACTAACAATTATGATTGTTATGCCACTATAGCGGAACAGTTGCAAATTTATATTCGGGAAAATCGGATCACAAATGGCTGAGATATAAGCAAAAAAAAACCTTGACTACCTTAGTATGTATAGACATTTCAAAGATCTTTCCAACGTGTATATATAACGTCAAAAGTGTGAAAAATATTTTTGAGTCCCATACTTTTTTACCAAAAAATTAATTTTTTACCAATAATACCCTACACTAAGTAACATTTTTCTTTTAAAAATTCAATAATTTATATTCGTGAGTGAAGTGGGCCTTATATGGGAGCTATGACCAATTATTGGCCGATCAACATGAAATTAGGTCGTAGTTTATGTCTAAATGAAAGTTATTTATGTTGAATTTTATGTGTATACCAACATTTTTATGAGATTTATGAACGTTTGTGATTTACGAAAGCGGGTCTTTTATGGGAGCAATGACTAATTATGGACCGAACATAATACAATTTGGTGACATTAATTCGGTATACATAAAACTTATTTTGAGCAAAACTTGTGTAGATATCTATATAAATTAAACATTTATGACCGATAAAGTCCAATTTCAGGAGGACATTTGTATGGGGGCTAGGTTAAATAATGGACCGATTTCAGAGAGTTTCAATAGACGTCGTCTTTATGCCAAAAAAATGTTATCGAAACATTTTATTTTGCGATCCTGGTTGACTATTCGTAGGAAATGCGAAATACGATTCTTCCAGTCGGTAAAGACGAAAATAACTCTCAAACTTGGTTTTTAGTCCGCCCATTTTTTTAAGTTTTACTTTGAGGTGTAATTTAATTTTGTCAACTATTAAGGCAAAGTGATCGAGCCTAATATTCCATAAGAAAGATATACAAAAAAATTATCACTTAAAGGTTGAGACTAGTTCACATACATTCGAAACTTCAATGAAAGTTGGCAGTAATAAAATCACACGATTATAGTAACAAATATTTAATACATAATTGACCCTATCGTGAATAACATTTGAAATTTATGTTACCATGAAATATCCATTTCCCTCGATTGTTGGTGGGAAAAAAATTTGGTAACATTTTTTGGTGAAAAACTAAATTTTCATAAAAAACAAATTCAGATTAAAAAATATTGCCCCTTTTATGGAGTTATAAAAGGTCATTGGAAAGATCTTTGAAATTTCTATCATTAGATATCCATATTGTCTATGTTAATAACTTACGAATCCATATATAGATACAAAAATCTATGTAGTCGTGTTATTTGCTAATATCTCAGCCGATATGTATCAATCTAAAATATCTATGTAAGTTATTTGAGGGCTTAGGAAAGCGATTCCAATTCAGAATTATTTTTATTATTTTAACTTTATTATTCAAGTTAAGAAAATTATTCTTCTTACGCTACTAAGTAACATCATAAATATTAAAAGTAACTACAGTTTTGCAGTAATTTTGAAGTAGTAGTTTGGTTTTTTTCATTAATACTAACATTGTTTTTTTAAATTGAAACTTTAATTTTACCTCTTAAATATGGCATCTTAAGATCTGGCAATATAAAATGGATCTGTAGCTATTCAAATATTACATTCTTTTTTTAAATTCAAACAAATTTTAACATTTTTCAAAGCCTCTGAACTTGAAAATATAATTTGTTTCTATTTTTTTCATTTAAAATAACAATAAAATACAAAAACACTCTAGCATGCACAGTTTTTTTACACACGCGTTCACACTTGATGATTTATGCAATTTCTCTTTTATTTATTTGTCTATGCAATTTAATAAAGAAAATCTTTTTCAAACACTCAAAATATTTTTTTATTTTCAAAAAAAAACTGCACAATAATAAAAGAAAATATTTACGACTAGTTGCGCATTTTTGGAAATGTCCAACAATAGACATTTAACAAACAACTGCATATAAATTTAACAAGTTTAGTTGGAATGACCTAACCGCAAGAGTTGGACATACATATGTATGTATTGTATGTAAGAGAACACAAGCAATGCAATGCAGGAGGATACAATTTTCGAATTTTGCAAAAATAACCGTGAACAATAAATATTGTTTAACAACACAAATATTTTTGCTGGTATAACTGGAAATTGAATTTATACAATTCATATTAACAATAAATAAATAGCTCTATATAGCAAAAAAAAACACACACACATACTCGAAATATAGATAAATATTTTTAGTTGTTTTGAATGAAATAAATATTTGTTTATTTGCATTTATTAACTGGCATGTGTAGACGATTTCAATTCATATTCTAATTCTGATACAAAGTTATTTATGTCAATTTTGAGGCGTGAATTTTTATTGAGTTTTTTAACTAAAGTTTGTGATTTTTTAAAGGTAACAAAACAACAGTTAATTTTACTAAAATCTTTTGGAAAAGCTACAGAATATTGGACTTTATAGTTCAAATGAACCTACATAATTCACAACATTAATGTATGGTTAAACACATATTTTTTTATGTTTTTTTTTATTAAAAATTTGCAAATTTTATTACAAACATCACTTGGTCAAATTACATGATGCTTATTATTGTATGTATGTATTATGTATTATGTACATGTAAAGTGCCTGTTTATTAATTTCATTATAATTTAATATGTACATTATTGAACACTTCATTCACATTACAAATGTAATAAGAAACTTTGTAAACCCAACTGTTGTGGTCGGGGGTAAAAAGCAAAAACAAAAATGTTTATTTAACAAGCAGCGCCTATTATATTGTTGTAGAAAATAAAACTTGTTTGATACAAACGTTAAAAATGAAATGAAGCACAAGTATATTTTGAAATAAATGGAAAAAGCATGTATTTCTGTATTTTTGTATTCGCACATTAGATATCAAGCAAAGATGCTGCTGCTGACAGAGATCGTAATGATGATGATAGTGGGGTTTCGCAGATACACATACATCTATATATACTCTCTCCAATTCATAAATGCTCATGCCGGCATTAGAGTAGGAAGAGTTGGGCGTTGTGAGTGAGTATATTAAGACCGGCTGGATTGTACTGTATTGTAGGTGAGAAGAGAAAGTGTTAAAGTTGAAATTGACATGTGTAATGAAGATTACAACAATAAATCATTTTTTCATCACATAATGTTGTTAAGGCATCGTAATAAGACTTGTTACCTTTATGAAAGGGTATTTTAAAGAAAAACGAATGACACATATTTGCTAAATATACACATATCTATCTATGTAATGTACGAACAAAAATATATAAACGAAAAGGAGTTTGCGCCTTACAAATTTCTCTCTTAACATTAAGGAACAGAAAAACCTATAAATGAAACAAGTGCAATCTTTAAATTTGAGTTCAGTTCATTTTTTTTTCATTTACTTTGCAACTTCTAAAAGTTTCAAACTTTTATACAACTGCAAAGTTAGAAAAGTAATAAAAGAAGTCTAAGGGTTTCTTAATATAAGTTAAATTTATCAATTTTGATATATTTTAAAGGTTTTGTGAAAATCATCAAAGTTACTTTAAGATAAAAATTGAAAACAACTTTTGTTGAAATAAAAATTTTAGGTTAAGAATGGATGAAAAAAATCAGATTAATTTTTTTTTCGATTTTGACCCATTGTCAGTTGGAATTTCTACATACATCATTGTCAAGGTCTTTGAAATGTCTATCATTAGATCATATAATATAATTATATCTTGTCTATGTTAATGAATTAGTAATTCATATATAGACCGAACATTAATAATAAATCTAGGTAGTCGTGGTTTTTTACTTATATCTGACATTTGTGAACCTAACCAGGTCTGTAGCGGATATATTAATGTATCAATCATGTATGTATGGTATTTCGGGGATTCGTAAATTCAACATAAAGACGGTAAGAGCTACATCGACTCCGCTATTTATATAACCATCCAGAATATATATACTTTACGGAATCATAAACTTATATATACCCTTACCACCAATGGTGAAGAGAATAATAAGGTACGCAGAAGATAATATCCACAAACTAGTTAAAATTTTAACTGGGATTTGAAATATTTATAATTAATTTTTTATAATTTTAAATGTTTTTATATTTTTTTAAACTATTTGTTTAATTATTTTTCTCCCCGTTTTTAAAATATAAAAATAAATATTATTTTTTATTATAATATTTAATTCATCAAATATCACTTTATTTAGAAAATTTCTTTTAATTTAAGAAAAAAAACATGAGTTTTTCTTAAAACAAAAAAAATATTTTAGCGCAAACGCTAAAACCACACCTAACAAACGCAAATAAAACCGCGTAATCGAGCGTAAAATATACGTACGTATGTATGAATGAACGTTTAAAAAAATACTAAATATTTTTAGTTGCCAAAAAACTAAAATTTTCACATTTTGTTGAAAAATAAAACAAATCATCCGAAATGTTTATAATAAATAAACGGCAGGCAGTTAGCCACATACACATTCAAACATGCCAACACTCACTATCCAACCATACGTAATACAGGAAAAAGACTAAATTCCAAAAGCAAATGCTTCCATCCTCATACACAAACATTTACGCGTACGTTATAATTCCTCACATAGTCAACACCAACAACCACACGCAAATTGGACTGACACTAGTAGTCGACCGAACCCCACAACAACAAAAACAAATTATAAAAAAACAAATAAACAAAAAGCTTAATAAATAAAATACAATAGAAGACAATCATAAATGCCCCAACATACCACCACAACACAACACATTTTATAATATTTTCTTTTATTTGAAGAGTATTAAAAAGCATTAAACTATTAATATCAGCACCATCATCATCACATACATACCACACCAAAAAGTTCAAGTTTGCTTTTATTTATTTCAAAAATACGGTTTAAAATACTACCTAGAAAAATAAGAGAGGCAAAAGAATAAAAGACAGGTGGTTGGCCTATAGATTTATTATAGTACGGCACTTTTAAGGAGCAAGAAACATGTTTAGATTACAAATCAGCAGAGGATTAATTAAACTCATTAATAAAGTATGATTTTGCATATAAGCATTACTTACTTAAACCTTTATAAATGGAAGGTCGACAGTTATGAATGAATTTAATATTTGTTAATGTTTATTATATAAACAATTCCGTTAAATTTTTTTATTAGTCATTCTTTTTTATCACCAAAGATAATAAAAAAAACACTATACAAATTACTCATCTGCATTGCACAAGATTTAAACAAAACAAGTAATAGAGCTCTATTCGCCTATGTCGATTCTTATATACCCTTCCCGATTTTGACCCGCTATCGATTAAAAATATATATCATTAATTAAAATCGGAAATTCGGTAATTTTTGTGTTTTTTTAAGAATCGTTTTATTTGCAGCTTAAGCCGGTATTTAACGATATTTTTTATAGGTAAAATACTAGAGTCCGATCATTTGGTTTCGGATTAGGACAAAAGTCAGCCTAATACGGTCAAATTCTGAAACCGGAATTTTTTAAGGAAAAACATTTTTTATTAAGAAAAAACCTTTTTTGGCACCTAAGGCTAAATTTAAGATAAATAAATAAAATATTAGAATTATACAAATTTTAAATTTTTTTTCTAAATTTTTTTTTAATTTTTTGATTTTTTTTTTAATTTATTACTGACAAAAAAATTAGTTTGATGAAAAAAAATTCAGGTAAAAAAATATTTTCCCCAATTTTGACCCATTGTAGGCCCAACTTACTATAGCATCACACATAGTTGCAATGGACTATGAAATATCTAGCATTAGATATCCATATTGTCTATTTTAATGACTTTGTAATCCATATATAGATCAAAAATAGGCCAAAAATCGAAATTGTCCCGATTTGTTCCTTATATCTCAGCTATTTGTGGATCGATTTTTTCGATTTTATGTAGCAACCGAGCTGGGATATATTTTGATGTATCAAGCAGATTTGTAAGGTATTTGTTGATTTAAACATACAGACCGACAGACGGACATGGCTATATCGAATCCGCTATCTATAACGATTTGTGGGGTCGCAAATGAAAAATATACAGATTACAAACGGAATGACAAACTTATATAACCTTGCCACTCATGGTGAAGGATATAAAAATAGGAAAATTAAATCGAGATAGTCGTGGTTTTTATGGGTTGATTTACACGATTGTAAATAGAAACCTAAGCGGGACTATACCGGGTATACTGATGTATAAATAATATATGTAAGTTATTTCGGGGCTTCGGAAAGTTAATTTCAACATACAGACGGACAGATGGATAGGTGATTTTTTGTGTTTTTTTGAAGCTATAATAAGCCGGTATTTAGCGATATTTTGTATAGGAAAAAATTTGAGTCCTAATGAAATACTGAAACCGGAGCACCCACCTAAAATTAAAATATTTATTTTTTAATTTTTTTTATTATTATTTATTTTCAACAACCTAGCCTATTAGCCATAACCGGTTATAAATTTCTACTTATTTTTTGAAAATTAATAGTAAATTTGAAAAATATAATAATTTATTGACCGAATATTAGGTTCTGTTTCGTATAAGATACATTTTAAACGCTGTTTTACTTGATTTACCACAAACTTCATCAAAAAATATTTTCAACAACAAACTAATTGATACTTAGAAATCTATTGTTATCTATTTTATAATAAATTGAATTTTCTAAATTAGAACGAATCAATTTGGGTTGTCGAAATGAAATTATTAGACTATTTTAATAATAAATACATTTTTCGAAATTTTCATTTTTTAATACATATATTTGATAAAATTATTAGAATATTTATTTTTCCTTATTCTTTCTAATAATCGAAGAAATTTAAAAAAATTAATCGTTAACTCGAAAAAATTTAGATTTTTATTCGATCAAAATTAACCCTTAACTGGTGTCGATATTTCCAGTTACGTAATTGGTATCGGGAGTCCAAATTGACCCCATTGAAGAAACGAAATATTTACTGTTCTAAACATAATTTTAAATTAAACAACATTTTCTTACACAGAAAAAAAAAATTCATAATTGGAATGAATTTTGTAATATTATTAATCGAACTTGACTTTTTTTCCAAACTTATTTCATTCAAAATAAGAAATGTTCATAAATATTATAAAATTTTACATGACGGAAATTTTTGCTTTTTTTACTTAATTGTTTTAATAAATTGCATTATAATTGTATTATATAATGAATTAGTGCAAGAATATTTGCATAATAGCCATATATTGGCCAATATTTTAAGATAAAAAGGAGAATATCTGAAACTGAAAATTATCATTAAACATAATAAAACATTCATAAATATAAAAGCATTTCATCCTCTTAAATCAATTTAATCATTTTCGCGATTTTTATATCATTTTGTAGCTGAAAATCATAAAAAAACTAAAAATTTTCCATGAAAAATTTCAAACATTTTTGAACAACATAAAAATAAAAATGAAATTAAAATTATATTTTTCAAGCCTTCTTGATTTTATTTAAAAACATAAAATATTAAAAAAATCATACTAAGGGTCCTCATGTAAACGCTTAAATGCCTCGCAAACTGTGCAATCTGTGCATTTTTACACTCTCGCAAATGAACTGTCAAAAAATGTATGGAAATTCGTTTGCACAACTCCGATAAGTTTGCGCGACAATTTAGACTCGCAAACTTGAATTTATTGTGCATTTGATGAATCAGCTGCTTTTGTTTGCTTTTATTAATAAGAAACAAAAATCAAATAAAATATAAAAATTTTGTGCATGTGAAAATTGTGTAACTTTGGAACAGAATGATTGTATTAAATGGCATTGTGTATGAAAACATTAACCAACAGCTAGAACATAAACAAAATCTTGCAAACTATGTATATCACCGTTTGTTCCAAAGATTTAACTTTCATTCAACATTTTTAAAATTAAAATTTATAGAATTTGAAAATTTTGTTTAAGGCTTTTGTTGAATTTATTTTTATTTGACATTTATATCAAATAGAGAGAAATTTAATGTATAAACTTGCACAAAATTGAAAAGGTGGTTTCATGAAACACGTCGTGCAAATTTGCACAATTGAACAAATGGGAAACTTAAGCGTTTAAATGAGTACCCTTACTATTTAAGAAATTATTTATAAATGTTATGAATTGAAATCAATGAATTCGAATAATAATATTTATGTTGAAACTTTTTTCTGTGTATATAGAAATAAAAGTTTTATTAATTCATTTTGTATATAACATAACTTTTTTCTTATATAAACAGTAGCCTTTTGTTATTATAATCCACGATACCTGTTAAGGGTTAAACTCAAATAATTGACAACCGTGTTAATAACTCATGTTGCAATTTTGTGAATTCTAGTGAATTGAAAAAATCTGTAGTAACAATTTAACAATTTTAGTAAGCAATTTAAGGACAATTAATGCAAAATGAAAATATTGGCAAAAAATGCCAATAATTAGTTTAAAAATATACGAGGAATGCATTAATAAATTTATAAATTTTAAAACAATTATTTACAACAAAAATATGCAGATGCAATTGCAAAAGCAAATAAGCACATCAAATATTCTCAAACATATACATATTGAACATTTCAAACCAACATATAATTTGTTGTATCAATGTCCATACATCATTGATGACAATCAATTAATTTCCCACATCAAACGAAGCAGACAAGAACATTTTATTCATTCATTAAATAGCGATGTTATAAATAAATGGACATTCATACAGAAAGTACGTTTGTATGTATAATATTAGTGTGGATTTAAAAATAAACTTTCAAAAATGATTGTGAAAAATCAGAAAAAAATTAGATATTGATTTGAAATTGTTTGCAAAAAGTGTTCCCAAAACGGTTTACTCAAGAACAAAAATGTTTAGAATTTGTAATATGTATACAACAAACTACATTCGAACTATCATTTTAGTTAAGAACAACGACCTCTATTTCTTTCACACAAATGAAGCCCCTCTAATGTATGTACATAATGTCATACCTGAATGTATGTACAAACGTACATACATACATATGTGTATTTATACAGGTTGATAATAAAAGCCAAAAAGGTATTTTCGTATTTTCATTTATTCAATCAATTAAAATTGCTGAAACTGTTTCATGTTTGTTTCAGGTAACTGTATTATTTTTATAAGGAAACTTGTTCAGAGACTTGGTACATAAATCTATTTGACAAAAAGGCGAACGATGGTAAAGAACCAATGACGTTATTTTAATGTTAAATACATACATCTATGCCTTCAATAAACGATTAAAAGGGTTTTAGTTTTGGGCATGTTAAAAAAAGCTGTTGAAAATATATGTAATTATTTTAAAATGCGTAAATAAAACCCTAACCTATGTAAATCATCAAATGAAATCCATTTAATCTGTCAAGCAAATAAAAACAGAATTAAAGTTAGAAGTTAGCGATATGACTGTAAGAAGATTTCTAGAAGCAAACATTGCAGAACGAAGTCCAAGGAAAAAACCACTATTAACACAAATACATAGTGATACTCGTTCAGAGTACGATGGATGACGACTATATTTTTTTTTAAGTTCAAGCTGTAGGCAATATATTCGACTTCCACTCTCTTCACCATCTCCAACACAGTACTGTTTTCACAAACATTTAAAATATTTAAAAAAAATTGTGGTATTGCTATTATCTTGTTCGCAACTGTATATATTATTATTACCCGAAAACAAACAAGTTGTTCTTATTTACCCTTTCCCTAATTCGCGCGTAAGTACCCATTCCATATACCTCTATATAATAAACAAAATCAAATAAATTTCTTAATTGATTTTTTTTTAACTTTTTCTCAATTTTAAATCTATTTTTTTCTTGTTTAACTTTGTAGTAATATTTAATAATGAATAATTAAAAATCGAGTGCAAAAATTATATTAATTGAATATGATATAATAAACTCATAAAAGCAAATGATTTGGTTAAATTCAGTATATAATTGTCTGTCTATAGATACATATGTATTTTTATATATTATTTGTATTCGTATAATAAAAATAGATATTTTTTATTTGTTTTTATTTTACTTCTTTGTATTTTATTCCATATTTTCACAAATGTTATAAGACTGAAACCACAATGCACAGTGGTTGCATTACGAAAATTTTTCAAAAAGAAAAAAAATATTAAAACTTGATACTTTTAATGTAATGGATAACCTACATGGTAAGTACCTACATACTAACAATTACATTTACAATATAAGAAAAAAGAAAATTATTTGCACAAATCTTATTGTTGGACAAATCTTATAGTTTGCCTTGAATTCCTATCAAGCCAAAGTCAGATCTATGTCAATTTTGGGCACTTTGCCTTACATTAGAATAAATTACACTAGTTTACAAGGGTTTATTCATTATGTGGAATTTCTAATAAGAATATAAGCTTAAATAAAGATTACAAATTAAATAAAATACCTACAAATATTTTTAATTTTAAAATTTTTTTCTGTTAAACTGCTACTAATTATGCATTCCATTCTGCCTGCCTTCTGTCTAAATATAAATTTTTCTGTATTCTTTAAAATTATGAAAATTTAATAAATAAAATTGTATAGGTACCTATCCATGGAAATCGATTTAATGAACTAGAGAAACTAATTATGTAAAAGTTGTAATGTAGAATTATCAAAATCCAGTTCATTAATGACAAATCAACATTTTCAAAGCTAAAAATAGTAAACCGCATCATAATATGACAATTTATTAACTAAAAACAAACTAATAATAACAACAAATCTAAAATAAAACAATAATAATAGTATGAGTCACAACTGCGGGAGGCTATTGACTGCAACTTATACTTAAGCAGCAAAAACTGAAAATATGCTTATTATCATAAAACAACAAAAAAAAATAAGTTAAGAAACTTACCACAAATACATACATATACGCATTTAAATTTATAGATAAAAGTGTGAGATTGTTTGCAGTGAAGCAAGAATTAAAAGTGGAACGAAAAAATCTATATGTTGTTACAATGCAAGAATGAACAGCTGTCTCAAATCCGTAAACATCCGTTAGCTGGCATCCAATTAGAAACATTCATTGTACAAGGAAAGTTCATTTAGAGAAGAGCAAAAAAAAAACACACAACCACCTACATACGTACGTACATATGTATATAATATACCCGTTTATTTGTGGATGATTGTGTATATACGTACAATTTTTATTTTTATCCACTTATTTTATCTATAATTTTCCACTTTTAAGATGCTTATTTATTAATATTGTCGCCTCTAATTTATTAAACGTCGCACAGTCTGTAAATATTATTACAAATATTTGAAGGTACCAACAAACAGCCACCACCCATAAATTTTTAATGCATCAAACCTCCCCCTTTTAACCAAAAAAGCCGGCTTTTCCTATACTTTCTACAACTTTTCTCAATACATTTTTCACTTCTTTTTTTTCCATTTCGCATAATGCACTTTTTTTCTTGTTGATTTTTTTCTTTGCTTTATAATGAAAATAATTCAAATACAACTTACCTTGATATATTAATCGTCAGGCAGGAATTGTATGTTCTTCATGTGACAAATTTATAATAATTTTCACAAAAATTAAGTGGATAAACAATTTTAAAATATTGCAAACGATTCGTCGAACAAGAAACCAACAACTGTGCAAAAAAGGTAATTCAGCTTCTTCTTATTCAGAAAATTCAGCAAAAGTTGTGCCAAATTTTTCGAATAACAATAAAAATGTTGCCGGACAGCTGGAAGTGAACATAAACTTGGCATTACTATTAATAATGCACTCACCAGTGGTGATCACTTTTTTTCAATTCTATCTAAGAATGTGGCAAAAACAGTTAAATCAGTTCATTTTTGCAAGTCTAAATGCCGCGTAAACTTATCAGAGTTATGAAAATTAATTTTAATACAATTTTTGATAGTTCATTTGAGAGAGTGTAAAAATGCACAGATTGCAGAGTTTAAATGCGAACTCTTAGTATTTATTTAAAATTTTAGCCATATTTAAGTAGAACCGATCTTTATTGTAACTTGTCACGTGACATGTTTTTAGTTGTTTTCTCCCAATATTAATTAAATTAATTTTAAATTGAAAAAGCAATCTATTCCACTGGGCCGAATCTTATATACCATTCACCAAAGAATACATTAATCCCCATATTTTGAACTTTATTACAGTGAAAAAATTATAACAAAATTTTATATTTAATGTCTTCTTCCTTAAATTTCACTTTTCGCTATGTGGGTATACAAATTTTTAAAATTAAAAAGAAATATGAAAAATTACTTGATTGCTCATTAAAAAATCGCGCAGAGCTCAGGATTGCCAGATGAATTTTTATAAAAACATTAATTTTCTGAAAAATACTTTTTTTTAAAAAAATCCACAAAAAAGAAGAATGTAAAATTATAGAGAAATACTAGAAAAAAATAAAATCTATAAAAAAATCACACATACGTGTTGTTTTTGTTCACATATAGCGTTTATTATATAATTATAATAAATATGATAGTTTTAATTTTTAATACAAATTTACTAAATAAATCCACTCAAAGAAATGTTAAATTTTAGACAACACTGAAGAAATTGCCCGTTAAGAGCTGAATTACTTTTCCCCCCGCTAAATTGGTAACAAAACCGTCTAATTTGTCAAGAAAACAGCTATATTAACTTTACTGGCACTGACGTGTGTTTTTTACTCAGCTGTCATACTTGTTGACATTTATAGTAAAAAAATTGAGATACAGCCGGGAAACAAGAGAAAAAAAATAGTGATTATTAAAAAATAGGTGCTAAATGGGATATTTGGTGTTTAAATTTTGTTAAATTGATAAGAAATTAACACAGAAAGCATTAGTGAAAATGTTAGATATCATAAAATAGAGGTCGATACAGAAGCTCATTAATACGATAGACAAGTAATGTGTTTTCCATAAACTACCAAATATATCAATCTTACTTTTTATTTTGTAACTCATCTAAGGTTAAGTGAACTACTTAGAACTGATCTGCTCAATACCTGGGCAAATTTTAAAAATCCTTAAAAAAAAGATAGCAACATTCCGGCAATTTTATTAAACAGAAAATACTTGCACATGGAGAAGTTCACAACTTGCATTTATAAATTCCTGTGGCAGTTGCTGCACAACATTATCTCTCTGTATGAATTTTGTTTGTGGTTGCGTTTACGTATAATTGCTTTTACTCTGTGGTCATATGATCTCTGCCGTTCACAAGCAGAACGAGAACAGAATGAAAACGATTTTCTGCAACAATGTAAAAAACATTTAAACAAAATACCAAAACATTTAAATCTTATCATTGGTCCAGAGAACACACAAGTAAACGATGAACTACTAACGCGTATATTTTCCTATGCCCTATACATGAATATAAATTGCATCAGCTATTATGATACACGTTACACGAATCCCAAAAACTCATCGAAAACTCACTTAACTGTTTTGGAAAAGCTAAATTGCCCTAAAGGCTGGAAGCGAAAAAATTTAGATATACATCATGCCGTTTGGTATGTTTGTAAAGACGAAACCTCGAATGGCATTAAGCCTCAAATGAATGGTGTTAATGGAATCAGTAAGCCGTCTAAGTCATCAGTAACAAATGGGCATTTGCCCAACTCCTCAATATCTGAATTGGAAAAAACTTCATTAGAGGTAAAATATTTTTTTTATTTTTATAAATATGTATTTAAAAGCTCATATAATTATTAAGAAATTGTTAGTTTTTATGTGTTCGCACATATTCAAAGTCTGGCCACTTTTTTTCTATAACTATTTCTGATAGTTTCGATTCTGTGGTTGAATGCAAACATACATTTAATTGAACTTTGATATCAGATTGATTTATATTTGCAACGATAAGAATTCCTTAGCCACCAGACAAATTGTTCTCTTAGTAATATTAAAAGTTGTCTATTATTTGTAGTACAGATTGTTTTCTAATAACACGAGTTTATAAAACAAATATAGAGAATGGCTAGGTTAATTAGCAAGAGTTAAGTTTTTGACAGTTACGTCTCGTTGTTAACTTATGTTTACATCGATTTAGTATTTGTTTAGTTTGTTTAGTTCTAAATTGTTTGTTAGTTCTAATTATACCCTACACCACCATAGTGGGGAGGGTATTATGCGTTTGTGCAGATGTTTGTAACGCCCAAAAATATTAGTCTAACACCCACCTTAAATTATACCGATCGACTTAGAATCACTTTCTGAGTCGATTAAGCGATGTCCGTCCGTCCGTCTGGCTGGCTGGCTGGCTGGCTGTCCATGTAAACCTTGTGCGCAGAGTACAGGTCGCAATTTTGAATATATTTCGATCAAATTTGGTACATATTATTTTTTCGGCTCAAGGACCAAGCCTATTGAAACTGGCTGAAATCGGTCCACTATTTCACCTAGCCCCCATACAAATGTCCTCCCGAAATTGGACTTTATCGGTCATAAATGTTTAATTTATATATGTATCTCCACAAATTCCGCTCCAAATAAGTTTTATATACACAAAATTCATGTCACCAAATTTTGTTACGATCGGTCCATAATTAGTCATAGCTCCCATATAGACCCGCTTCCGAAAATCACTTTAACGTGCATAAATCGCTTAAAAATGTTGGTAAACACACAAAATTCAACATAGTTAACTTTAATATAGACATAAATCACACGACCTAATTTCATGGTGATCGGTCCATAATTGGTCATAGCCCCCATATAACCCCACTTCCGAAAATCACTCAAAAATATAAATTATTGAAATTTTAAAAGAAAAATTTGTTTTGCCCTTTTACTTAGTGTAGGGTATTATATGGTCGGGCATGACCGACCATACTTTCTTACTTGTTTTCCTTTAAATCAGAGAAAATTTCCAAATTGAAACTTAAATATCTTTGAAAGTATAAGATATCAAAAGAAATCAAAAAAAAAAAAAAAGAATTGAAATTTTAATGAAACTTTTTTGTATTATCTTAATAAATCCCTCAAAAATTTTGAAATTAGACGACCTAAATTAACAAACGCGCTTTGGTTGCTATTTAAATTTGAGAAAAACGATCCACAAATGACCGATAAGCTAAAAAAAACACTTCTATCTCGTAGCAAAATCTGGAAATATATTTGTAACTCTAGTTATTTTTCATAAAATGTTCTGTTTACTAATTTAAAAAAAAAAAAAAAATTCCAAAGTAATAGTTCTCAATCTTTTTCTTAAAGTATACTTTGGTGAAGAGTATATATGTATGTACACAAATAAATATATAATTTTATAAAAAAAAAAATATTTAATTTAATATTAATTTATGTTTGATGAACATTTTGTGTTTTTTTTTTTGGTTACTATTTTTAGATCTATGAAATCCGACCACAAAATAATCGCTCGCTTATAGCGCAAATATGTCGGGATCTCTTCAAACAAAGACACACTACAGAAATTCAAAATCTCCTAAAAGAAAGAACATCACTTACGGAACGTCTGAGTCAGGAACTCTCGCAACATCTTGGGAACTTAACAGAGCCTGAATTAAGTATTATATTTGATGAAAACGTATGTACATTTGGTATGTTACCATGGCACACCCGTTTCACTGAATTCCACCAACATGCCAATGGCCAACACTTTGACGTCAAAACCTTTGCCCATATACTATACAGATACTCACGCGTTGAACAAAGATGGGGAAAATAGTTAATATTATAAATATTTTTTATACCTCGTTTCTTAACGGATGTTTGGGAGGGAATAATGTGCCGGGTTTTAAGGCTTACTTATTGGTTTTTAAAACTATATGATTCTATAATATTAATTATATGTATATAAAGGAGTTTATAAATGTGAGTTTTTTTTTTAAGTTAAGTGCAAGAGATATTCACTATAAATAATAAATGACTTAAGTTAAGTTCAATATTTATGTTAGCAAATTGTAATTAAAAAAAAAATGAAATGAAAAACCAACAAAAGTGAAACTGTTGTTCATACTAAAACAATTTCGTAAAATAAATAATAAAATTAATTGTTAAGTTAAATTATGCCGAATACAAAATTGTAGTTTTAATTGTTTTAATATGAAAGTAGGTTTAACTTTGCAGTATACTATAGCATATTTGGTTTTACTAATTTAATTTACCCTTACCAAGGTGTAGTAAAATTTCGAAATTTATAACCCTAGACACAAACCAGTTGTGTTAACACAGTTCTGTTTAAATGCTAACATAGCAATGTTAAATATTGTAAATAAGGTTAAGTGGAATTATTACCACACCGTTTTCCCCAGTTCAGGTAGGAAGAAATGGATGAATCTGAATTCTAGGGAAAATATGTGAGGATGAAACTTGCTGGAATTTATAGATAAGATGTTATCTTTAGTCATAATATTTAACAGTGTACAGTAGGGGAGTTTCGAAAAAAGTGAAAATAAATCTATAATTTCTAAACGGATAGATTTTAATAATTTCCGAATTTCTTATATGTCATTTTGAAAGGTACATATCTGTCATATGTCTCATTTTCGAAGCCCTACCAGCCAAATCAACACCAAAGCCAAATATCCATGGTGCTACCTGATGTATATTTGGCGTTTTAAGCGAGCATTGGCCAGTCGTGTAACAGTAATATTCCATCATGACAACGCTAGGCCACAGGTTGCAATACCTGTTGAAAAGCATTTAGAATGAAGTGGTTGTGAAGTTTTGTATTGCCGGTTTAACAGCCCAGACCGTGCCCCGTCCGAATATAGTTTGTTTCGATCGATGCAGAGCGCTCTCTCTGGGATACGTTTCACCTTAGAACAGAGTATTCGAAATTGGTTTGATTGGTTCATGGCCTCAAAAGATGAACTGTTCTTTTGGTCCCGAATCCATATGGGCAATTCCACGAGAATGACTACCATTACCGAAAACCCAAAAACCCTTGAAACTTTTTTTCAAGATGATTTGAATAGGAGAAAACACTTAAATATTACTATGTGTAAGTATTTAGAGCTTATTACAACATTTTATTGGCCTAATAATAGTTTAAACTGACTATATTTAATTTTTTAATTTAATTGACATGTTTAAAATTGCGGTTAAAACTAAGTTCCGAATTAGCATATAGTATGAAATGAATTTGACACTGTTTATTTGCTATTATAAAATTGTTTATTGAAACCGAATGTACATTGTATATTTTCCATTAATTTTTTTATTTTAGTTTTTGTATACATATAATTACAGAATATATGTATATTGTTTTATCATAAGAGAAAACTCTGTCACGTACGGTATGTCACGTACGATATTAAATTTTATCTATAAAAAGAAATGTACATTTTGATGTCACCACTAACTGCGAAAACGGGTCGACCGATTTCAACCAAAATTTCAGGGTACGTTGGGGATGGTCTGTAGATGGTTTATGTGAAGTTTGCATAGTGGTTCCGGAGATATGGCTGGACCGATTTTTATCAAATTTTCAGTGAATCTTCAGATTGATTTTCGGTCTGTGGGCACAGAAGCGTGGTAAAATCAAATTTTTACACTATACCGCTAATGATTTCAAGGTAAAAAAAAAACCAAAAAAAAAGTTTAAAAAATTATTTTTATTTTTTCATTCGAGAAATAAATGCTTTTTTCATTCCCAACCAACTACAAAAATTCGGATTGGTTGTGGGAACGTGCAATTTTGGTACTAAAAAATGATGATGTCAACAAGATCAATGAGCGAATTAATTGAAACCGACTGGCGACAAAATGAAATACAAATCGATTGACACAGTAATGAACGAAGAACAAGCCTCAATTATTCTACTGAAACATTGAAGGTTGGATCACAGATAATGTTTCTCCGCAACATAAACGCGCCAAAATTATGCAACGGAACACGATTGACCATCAAAAAATGTTCACCAAATTTAATTGAGGCAACAATCATCGGTGGCAGATTAAAATTTGAAGACGTAATGATTTCAAGCATAACAAAGATTTCCAATGACAAAGCATGAGGCCAATCGCTGACTATTGCTGGCTTATATTTGGAAAATTCATGTTTTGTATGTGGTTTGCTCCCGAGTAAATAAAAAAAAACGTATATCCCCTGTCCTTAAGATGAATTCATAAATATAATGTCCCATTTGCATTAAATACATCCGTTTCCTTTTTTAAGGGCATATCATGCCACTGTACTTATAGATATCTGCTACAACTTTGTCAAATACAATGTTTAGAAAGAACTTTTTATTATTTTCAAATATAGTACCTACCACACTTATTTTTGCAAAATCTATTCCACTCTATAGGCGTACAAATGTCACGTATGATGACATGGAATTGCCCATATGTTGTCAGAATGATGGAAAAAGGTCATAGCTAACAATGGCTAGGTTAGGTTAGGTTATGAAGGCAGCTAGTTATCAGCCAGCTCACTTGGGTCCATGAAATTGGTCCCTTTGTGTTACCCTAAAGATCAATGGCTAATACTTTAAATAATTTATATTGTACAATTGTTTTTTTTTAATTTTATTTATTTATTTTTTGGCACTTCTTTTTGTAAATTAATACAGATATACATACATAAATATAATATAAAGTACATTTAAAGCAAAATTGCATTAATATGCTCGTACATATTTAGTATAATATTTTAATTAAGCAAAACAATATTAAAACTTAAAAACTATTAAGATAAATTTTCTTAATTTTGCCATTTCTTTTAAACTACTATAACACTACAACATATACATACGTATTTGTTAATATTCATTTAAATTTTAATATATAATTATTGTATAATTTATGTTAATATATTGCGTTTCGATAACAACTTCAATTCCGTCTCATATTTTCCCAAATTTGGTTGTTCGGCAGCTATTTGTGGCATTTTGCTTTGAATTTCTTCAAATGTTTTATGTAACTCGCCTAGGGACTCACCCAGGCCCTTCTTAATGTTATTAAACTCTTGCGAAATTATCGATAATTTACCCAACAGATAATTCAAATTAGAATCCATATCTAGCATACGATCCTTGATGTCTGTCACTTTAAGACCCATTATATTGACACTATCAAAAGTGCTGTTGACGGCCAGTTCATTGCGAGCATCCACCGACTTTAACAGATCTTTGGTATCGCCCAGTTCTTCATGCATTATCGAGATTTGATGCCACACCTGTGTGATTTCCGATTCAATGAGAGATGAGAAATTCTGCATGGTTTCTATTTGATTGGTCATCATCATTTCATCAACATTATCGAAACGTTCCTTCATTATTTCGTATAGTTCATTCTTTTGTTTTTCCAAATTATCGGTTATTTTCTGTACAATTTGCACTGTACCGAATTCTACCTTACGCTGAGTATCCAATACATATTCGGAATTAGTCATTAGAATATTATTGAATTTATTAAATATTTCCAGGCCTTCATTAAATTTAGTATAGCTATTATTCATTTCGGTGTAGAATTTGTCCAACACTTCAGCAGAGTCTATGACATTCTTTTGGACGGTTTCTATATTTGATGCCAGATTCTTGCCATGGTTTTCAACTGTAGTGGAAGTTTTTGTAACAGCTGAAAAGGAGATATGAAACAGAACTTTGTTAGTTATATTTATTTGTTTAGATAAATATTTTGGATATAAAACACAAACAAGAGAGCTATATTTCTTATATATCCTATACCAAAGTATACTTTTCCAAAAAGTAAAATAGCGAATAAGATCAAGAGTTGTTGGAAATTAAAACAAATAAAAATTGAAATGTCAAAATCAGAAAACCCAAGGACAATTTGTTTGTGATGTCTTATAAAATTCATCATAGAATTTATTGAGCTTTAGCTCAGATTTATAAAATTTTTAAATTTATCTGACCTGACTGACCTAAAGCTCTATAAAGTTTATAATAATAATAAAAAAGCTCGAATACATTAGATTTTAATTTTCTATATCTTAAATGATTAAGTTTAGCTAGACAAAATCTTGAAAATATCACACTGAACTGTTTGATGCAGGTACATAATTATTACATATTATTTATAAAATAATCTATAAATTTGACATTCATTTTAAATCACTTGATGTTTTCATTACTCAATGAAAAACTAATTAGTAATCAATTCTATAAACATGTTTCATTAATCGTATACCGATTAAAGATTTGAGAGATAAGAATTTAAGAGACAACAGACAATTCATTACTATTCGCAACTACTCACCCGCTTCAGAGGCTTCTAGTAATTTTGCTTTAACATTTTCCAATGCACTGAGTGTTTCATTATTTAAATTTTGTATAAATTCTTTATCGGCCAATAAAAGACCCACTTCCGGTTGGGGTAAATCCTTCAGATTAGCCAAACCAGTATTGACATCTTCAAACATTTTAATGACTTTATTTTCGAACACAGTATTATTTGGTTGCACAATGACTGGTGGCGGTAGAGGTGGTGCTGGTGTAGCCATGCTGTAACTAACCAAACGATCTTCAATTTTCGATAATTTTTCTTGGGTAACTGGACTTGTCTTAAATGCCACTTCAGTATGCTCCAGCATGTTGTTCGACACGTCCAATAGTTTGTCAACATTTTGCGTTAGCGTTGTCATATGTGCCATGAGTTTTTTGTTAATTTCTTCTTGATCCTTGACAAATGTAGGTGGTATCGCAGGTTCGGCTGGTTTGGGGGCAGCCAACAGAGCCGCACTCGGCATTACTGGTGGCCGTTTATAACATTCGTCATTCTCTTGCATCCATTTGAAGATGCGTTCTAAAACTTCACCCAGTTTTTCGGTTTGTATGTTGTATTTTTCTTCTTGCTGCAGGGAAAAAAGTTATAATCATATTTTTACCTTTTCTTTTAAGTTTAATATTTACCGCTATTAACATTGTTTCTATTTGACTGACGCGCTCATCCAAACGTGAGAATATGCCATTTATAGGTTCTAAATTCTTTTGACCCTTCTGCAAAGCCATCATACCTTTTTTCAATAATTCACCCAAGGCTCGTTCACGATGTTCATGTCTTTCTAATTTATTGTCTAATTGATTGTAGGAATAAATTAGAGATTGCAGAGTTCCCCGAATATCACCAAGCCTATAATACAATTTAGAGAGATAGAGAGAAATTCAGTTTTAAACAATATAAAACATAATTAATTAGTTTTATTCCCTATAGCGATTTTTTGTCTCTGTTTATGTTTTGGTCGGTTGTATTCAGTAAAATACTGTACAAAATATTGTAATTGAAGTTTAAATTACTCTAAATAATAATATTGTATACAGTGGTTGACAATACAATGGAAACTTTTCCAAATATTTAATTAATATGCCAAAATCAAAGCTTCAAATTTATTATGTAATTCAATTTCAGCTTAATTCAAATTTAACTAATATCAGCCATTCATTCCATAAATCCATTCCCAATATCTAATTCTTAAGCTTCGCTTAAAGGCATTTAATTCATTCAACCTTTGAATGATTAAATTTTTGTTAATTCAAATCTAATACAAAGTTAAAGTTAAATTTCATTGAAACTTTTTTTTTAAAAAAATAAAAGTATTTGAAACAAAATTTATATAGATATGTATGTATTACTTAAGACTATAATGTATTATCTTAATTTACAAATTGAATTAAAATTGTTTTTCTACATTCAATACATTTTTAAAGCTATTTTGTAATGGATTTGCATTAAAAACATTGAATGATTCAATAAGGAATTAGTTCGGTAAATAATGAATTTTAAAATGTGTGAATTCACTATGAATTAAACCCATGAATTGCATTGTAATTAATTCATTAATGGAATGGTTGATATACAATTTAATTTGATTTTGAAAATCGAATTCATTATTATGGTATTGACTATATTTCCCAGGAATGGAACAATCCTGTAAACCTAGTTACTACATCGCGCACGCACATCATATAATCAAAAATTTTATATTTATATCTAAAAACGTATTTATACAGACTCAAATAACTTGTTCCTTAATGACTCTACATTAATTTGCATGTCAACACTCCGTTAAAGTGGCATGCCACCACCATAGTGCAACATCGTCGTCGTCATCATTATCATCATCATTCACATACATACAAGTATGTACCAATATTAATTTGTACAATATTTTCTATAAATAAATACAGAAAGATGACAAACATGATAGAACCCTCAACATTTGAATACATTTAGTAGTAGGCCTCCTCTTAAATTATTAAAAAAAAAATAAAAAATAAAATTAAGAAAATCGTTTCTAGGAATTAGACTGCATTTTAAATGGTTCATTTTTAAAATAAAATTTCTTTAGAAAGTTGACCCCATATTTTTCTGCTGGTAGATTGAGCAACAAATGCTTTAAAAGCATGATGATGGATTATTATTTACCAAACTAAAGGGGAAAAAAATAAGTTCAATAATAAAAACTAATATCCCCATTCAAGTTTGATAAATTATTGTAAAGAAAATGTCAGAAGAAAGAAAAGAGATCTTATTTCCGCACATTTATATATAGAAGAATTTAACATGAAAATCTACTTAAAATCATTTGTTTGTCTTTGTCAATTCTCTCCCCCAATTCTAAAACAAAGACCGTCATCTATCAATTTGTTTGGACTAATATAAAAAGCTGCCTCCTTCAGTCTGCAACTCAGTCATTATTCATATTTTATTATAATTTCTGTTCAGCTCTCTGTCTGTCCATTTGTCTGTTGATCTTGTTCATGCCCTTTGCATCATTATTAGAAAAAGAAGAACAAAATAAAAGCAGAACAAGGCGGCGCTATGATGTAATGAATGAATGTGCCACTTGAATTGTATGAGTACGTTTTCCCTAGCACTTCATACATTCATTTGGATGCAATGCCATTCTTTAGTATGTTGATTTGAGTTGAAGTTGCATAGAAAAGAATCAATTGTAAAAAGTTTATTTATTTATTAAAATCAATAGTTTTATGCATTTATTGTTTATAGCGTTAATCTTCATTTGAAATTTTAATAAATAGAATCTTTAGAAACTCCTAGAAGAAGATTTGGCCGGAAACGTATTCATATAAAAAGAACTTGAAAAAATATTTTAATAAAAACTGAGATTTCATATGTTTTCTTTAATTAAAAGAAAAGTTCTAAGTATACAATTGATATTACCCTAATAATAATTAAATATTAATGGGAAGAAAACAATGGGAAATTTGAAATTAATTTGAATTAATTTACTCTACTTATGATGGCATTGACTTCTTTTAAATAAGAGTATTATTGGTTGTTTAGGGAGTGCGAATGAAATGTACAAGTAAGACTGTTATATTCGTCTGTGCGGAATAATTTTGATTCCCATCATCAATATGTGCATATTTCTGATATAGGGGTTATATGGGGGTGGGATCAATTATGGACTGATTCTCTCAAAAGTTGGTAAAAAGATTTAGGTTCATATAATACTTGTTTATATTCAATTTCATTACGGGGGCTAGGTGAAAAAATGGACCCATATTGACCTTACTAACAGAGAGTATTTGTGGAAAAGAGTACAGCCAGCTAGCACCTTTCTGGGTTTGGGTCGTATCGTGTTTTCAACAGACACGCGGACGAACATAGCTAGTTCGTCTTATAATCTTATGAAAATCCAGAAAAGTATTATTTCGGAAGAATTGTGCCGAAGTGATAACCGAATTTATAGCAAATCAAATAATTCAGTCCAAATGACCGAACTATTCTGTTGTAGCTCATGTATTTTATTTAAATTAATAATTCTATTTCAAATTTTCTGTTGCTAGTAAAAAAGTTTATTGAATTATTCGATTGACAACAAATCTCAACGAATCTGTTTTATCTGTGCGGAACCTTAAGAAGAAAACTTATAAAGGAATTCCAAAAATATCCTGATAAAAATCCCCGGGCATTTCTGAATTTGGTTATTAAAATTGTAATTCTTATTTTCGGTTGCTAGTATCGAAAAAATGTATGAATATAATCGAATTGAGAACAAATCACAACGAATCTGTTTTATCTGTGCAGAAATAATACTGTGACTTTAAGCAGGAAATTTTTAAAGAAATTTATCGGGAAATATGCCTCGCAAACTCTTTTTCTTGACATATTAATATAGTCCGAATGAATATTCGGTTTCGGATTAGGCCAAAAATAAGGTTTCTGTCAGTATTCGGAAAAAATTTATTTTCTTGACATATTAATATAGTCCGAATGAATATTTGGTTTCGGATTAGGCCAAAAATAAGGTTTCTGTCAGTATTCGGAAAAAAAATTTCCAAACACTTTTTAGATTATGGAATTTTAAAGGGGAAACAAGTTATGAATATAATAACTCAAATCCAAGGACTATAAATTTGATTATATTTGATGAGTGCACCCCATTTATTTCGTTCGCACTTCTTGTTGCTGCTTGCATATGAAGAGATGGGAAAAACGCATTTATACAATAAATAAAAGTCAGTGAACTAAACTGTTTATGCAGTTTTAATTTTAATTAATGAACAATTTCAATTGGAAACTATACTGCAATTTAAAACAAAACAAAAAACACCAATCTATGATATTAACTTAACTCTATAACTTGCAACAAATTTTAATATTTGCATAAAAAGTGAGTCTATTACAAAGCTAAAATAATTACAATCCATGGAGTAAATAGACATTTATGACATTGAAAGTAAAATAACTCTCAAAAAAAAATAACTATCAATGAAATAAATCCCAAATGAACTAATTTCCAATCTTAAAAATTTAAATAACTCCCAACAAAAATTTCTAATTTCTATTTCATTATGAAATAATTCCCAACAAAAAATGTTGATATAAGTCCCAAAGCATTGGGGTTATTTTATAATGAAATAAGCAGTTGACAAGAAACTGATCTAGACTTTCAGATTTATATACATAATTTTAAAATTAGTATGTTTGTGTGTAAAAATTGTGATTATTTGTTCTTTTAATGCAACTTACGTGACTTGAGCTGGCGTTAATTCTACTAAACTGAAACCAATTATGGTTAAAAATAGTATTCGTATAATTTGTTTCATTGTTGAACGGACCCAGTCCTATGGAATTAGTTGTCGATGAAAACGTTGAACGGATATTTTTGTTTTGTGATTTTAAGTGATGCCTTCCTCTCTACGCCTTATTCAATTCTTCATCAATTGTGCGTTACTGAAATAATAATAAAAAAAAATACACACATTTATTGAAATTATTTAAAATTGTAATTGATTGATTTTTTTTACAAATGGTTGACTAACTGTTTCAAGCATTTTAGATGTACAACTAAAAATAAATTGCAATATACATTTTAGTATTTGCGTGCTTTGTATGATATCCAAAATTGAATTTCTAAAAAGAACCAAATTGTAAATACATAAATTTATTTATGTGGAGCGAGCACATGACATAAACAATTTTAAATAACTAAAAATATGTATAATTAATTATATTTACTATGTAGTTTGTACATAATAATGTATTTGAAAAAGAAACAAACGTTGTTTTTTTTGAAAATTGCATTTTTATAACAAAAAGATCGACCCAGTTCATTATAAATATAATTTATGGCTTTGTGTGCACATATGTGGTTTGTGCCTTCTTTTTCCAGCAATTTCATTGTTTATTTAAAATTGTTTAATATTGATATAGAAATGTTATTATATTTTTGTTTTAAAATATTGTACAATTTATTAAATGAAAATTAATATATCAACATACATACATACATATAATGTAATATTTTACATCTTACGTACTTTCATCGGATGGCTGTTGTCTTTAACAAAGACTTGTTATTTATTATAAAATTGATATAAATATTTATATAATACTCGTAATTGGCAGTGAATTTTATAAATATTTAATAATATTTATATATAGCTCAAAAAATTACGTTCATTTCTGGTTCTGGAATAAATATATACTACATATGTATGTTTTAATATTAAGCAATTATGTATATAGCATTTTTATTCAATTTTATTTGGCAGATTTTGAAACGATTTATTTAAAATGCAAATTTAAAATGTTTATTGCAACTAATTTGAATGCATTCACATAACTTATTTGCCATATTTTTAAACAAAATTGAAAAAAAATTAAGATGCAATAAAATTATTTGGGTTAATTCTAAACATTTTCTTTTATTAAAAAAATAGAGAATCTAAAATTTTGAATTTTATTTACTTAGATTAGAGCAAAATTAGTTAAATAAATATACATAGATAAGTACTACTTACAATTAAGGATTTTTTACATTCTCGGGAAATACATAATCACCCCTATTCTGTAAGTCGTTGTCGACAACAACAAAAATTGTATATGTTTTGTCGATATCGATAACAATTGGTAACTATTGATAGCGTTTTGTACTTTAATCAGAAAATTACTAACATTCATAACTGTATTTTAATATTGTAATTAATATCCTGTTGATATTGGACATAAACAAGTTTTATATGAACCTAAATCTTTTTACTAATTTTTGTGAGAATTCGTCCATCATTGACCCTACCCCCATATCAGAAAAATATTTAATTGTTAAATAATGATGATGGGTATACATTAGTGTATTCAATTAATCGGGTTTCTGGTTTAATCGGTTAACCGAGCAAATAATTAATCGGGGTTTTATTTGCTCGGTTAACCGATTAAACCAGAAACCCGATTAATTGAATACACTAATGTATACCCATTTATTCGGTTAACCGATTAACCGAATAATGTCTATTTTAAATTTAAATTGAAAATACAACCACGAATTTTGTGTACAAAAACATAAAAACAAACAAAACATAACAATACAACTAAAAAAATAATAGCAAATATGGTATTTGAGATCCTTTTTGTATACACATTTGAGTTTTTTTAGGATTTTAGTGAGATCTTCTGAAATAATCTTTAAAAAAAGAATATAATTTAATTTTTTTCCTTTTGAACGATTTTTTTCTTTAGATTTAATAAAACTTGACTTGGAAAAAACTCTCTCGCAGATTGTTGATGTTGGAGAAATCGAAAGCATGATAAAAAATATCCAATATCTCAGTTTTTTTAGTTTTTTCTAAGCATATCAAATCTTTCGTTATACTATTGGTGTCCTTTTTGGATAGTTTCGTATAGTTTAGTTAAGTTCTGTACATGTAAATGCAAACAAAGTTTCAAATACATATAAATTAAATATGTCAGTTGTTATTCTCACTAAACATTTTTCTTGGATGTTCGAAAAAAATATATAATTTTAATTTGAAATTGAATTCAAATTGTATTTGAATTCAAATGGAAAAATAAATACAAAAAAATATGTTAAAGTGCAAAAAAAGGAATTTCGGTTAATCGACACAAATTAATCAGTTTATTTGTTATTTGAAAATCGGCAATTTTAAATTATTCGAACAGTTAACCGTCCAAAATTAATCGGTATACATATAATGGCCAAATTTGTCTGTTATAGCTGATACATTTTATTTGGGAAGGCAAAAATTCGGTTTTTTAAATCGTAATTCTCAACAACGAATCTGTTATATCTGTGCAGAAAAAATACTGTGACTTTAAGAAGAAAACTTAAGGCCCAACTATAATATGCATAAGCTATAGCTTAAGTTAATGTCAAAATCGAACGAAAAGACTGTCAAATGCTTAAAAAAATCGGAAGAAACTTTTAGGTGGCCATAATGTACTTATGTGCATTCAAAACAATTTAGCCCCATTTGCACATTTATGTGCAACACGTAATTAAAAAAATACGTATTTCTTATTATTTTATGAAAATAAATTAATTTTCTTCATCCTTTTCATTTTTTCTTTATTTTCTTTGTATAAATAAACAAACCTACGGAATGTGCGACCAGCTTCGCTCTATGCTTAAGCAAATAAAATTTGACGAAACTTGACGAAACTCTCTTAAGTATATTACAGTTTGTCAGATACGTTTTATATGTATTCGAACAGTTGCTTAAGCTGACTTAAACTAGTGTATGCATGTTATAGTTGGGCCTTTAAATGAAGTTCCGGAAATTTCCCGATTAGGAAGGACTCCAAATACATTTCATTGTTGCAATAGATTTGAGAAAACAAAATATACTTTGAGAATATGTATTGAAAATAATTATAGTTTTGAAAGAAGTTTTGCAAAATACATCAGACGCCAAATTGCACTTTGTGCAACTTACGATTAACTTTTTAAATAGAACAAATTTAAACAATTGGGGTATTCACACGGACTACTATTTGGTCATATTGTCATAATGTCCTAATATATTTTGATAGTTTAACCATAATTTTGTTATGTTTCAAACAAAATAGTTCTAAACTAATAAGACTATAAAATAATACTTTTTTTGTTTAAAACACAACAACAACTATTATAATATATTAGGACATTATGACAATATGACTAATAACAGACCGAGTGAATACCCCAAATAAATATTTGAAACTCTACTATATGTAAAAAAAGTGGTTTACTGAATTTCATTGTGGCCTTATAAACACAGAACATTCTGGACGATGAGGCCACTACACCCGAAAGAAATGAACAAAATCACGATATGTTGTTAGCCGATCGGAGATTGAAAGTGCTAGAGATTGTGAAAGTCATAAGCATTTCACATTGCTCAGTGGTTTCAATTTTGAATGATCACATGGGTATAAGAATGCTTTCCGCAAGATGGCTTCCGCTTTTGCTCACATTCGGTTGCACAAAAGGTCAGATTTGCAGTTTCCATGGCTAAACCCATGAATTAGGCTACGAAATGCTCCTTCTTCCGCCCTATCGCCGGGTTTAGCCCCGAGTGACTATTTCTTGTTTCCAAACCAGAAGAAATGTCTCAACGATAAAATCATCTCACAATAATTAATATTTTGATGGCCTCGGCAAATCTTATTTTTTGGAAGCGATAACAAATTGAAGAAATGTAGGACAAGTTTAGGGTTTTTATCCCGGGAATTCCCGGTACAAACTTCCCGGGAATTTTGTCAATTTTTCACTACCCGATTTCCGGGATTTTTAGTCGGGAATCCCGGGAATTAAAAACTGACGAAAATACATAGAAAACAAGTTAGAACTATATTTTTTCACAGTTTTTTGCTTATATCACAATAAACCGCATATTATTATTATTTGGGGTTTTTCGTATGAAAATTTAAAAAGTGAAATCTTTATTTAAAGAATTTATTTCTTATTGAATCATTCTAATTTCTTTAAATTTCTTCTTCAAATCCATAACAAAATAGCTTCAAAAATTTATTATATAATTAAATTTTTCTCCAATTCAAATCTAAGGAGTGAGATCGAAAAATTCTTAACATACATATATGTTTATAAAAAAGAAACCACTAAACTTACAGCTTTAATTTTTTTTTTATTTGATTGAAATTATTATTACAATTTACAAAAAAAATTATTTTTATAGTTTTAATCACTAGTGATGAAATTTTGAACCTTTTTCGGAAACCCTTCCATTAACGTTTTTATAGTGCTTTCTGTCACTTTGCTCGAACATGTAGTCCATCTCCGTTTAAAATCTACCACACTTTTGGACACCTTTTTTGTACTCTTCAATTCTCTTTTAACAAGAGCCCAATATCTCTCCACTGGCCTTAGCTCCGGGCAGTTTGGAGGATTTGCCTCTCTTGGTACAAATACCACATTATTGTTCTTGTACCACTCAAGGGCTTGTTTGCCATAGTGACAGGATGCCAAGTCAGGCCAAAAATAAGTGGACACATTATGAAGTCTTATGAATGGAAGCAGCCTTTTTTGTAAACATTCCTTGATGTAAATTTCGGTATTTATAGAGCCCGTTGTAACAAATGAGTGGCTTCTTTTGCCGCAACTGCATATTGCTTGCCATACCAAGAACTTTCTGGGAAATTTTGTCTGCTTTTGGGTCCTAAACTTTTCTTCAACATTCCCTCGAGCATCAGCAACATAAAATTTTTGACCTGGAAGTTGCGAAAAATCTGCCAGAACATACGTTTCGTCATCCATTATGCAGCAAGAATATTTTTTTATAAAACTTGACTTCAATTTCCGTGCTCTGTTTTTGGCCTCTAAATTTTTAGTAGCGTTCCTGTCAGGAACTTTTTGAGCCTTGTATGTTTTTAAACCTGCATTAGCTTTAACTTTTCGTACCAAATAGTCCGAGCACTGAGCTAACCGGGCTGCTTTCCTACCGGATGTGTTGGGAGCTCTTTTGAAAATGCGTTCTATTTTTTTGGCTTTAGAAACATCATGTGGACCATTCCTTCTACCTGAACCAGGTTTTCTATCAACTGACAAGTTCTCCCGGTACTGTTTAATAACATTGGAAACAGTTTGACGGCAGACCTTTGTATGCTTGGCCAACTTTTTGTAAGACCAAGTTGGGTTTTGTTGAAAATATTTAATAATTTCAGTACGCACTTTTTTCTGGTCACTCATTTTAATCAGATTAACAAAAAAATTAATATAATTGACATTACACATAATAACTGACATGTTTTTCAAAGGTAACTTGATCAAAAAAAAATTCAAATAATACTTGGGTTAAAAAATGTAATGAAAAACGTGTGTTAAGAATTTTTCGATCTCACTCCTTAGTACAAAAAGGCTTAAGAAAATTTTTCCAATTAATTTTGTAAATGATTTGATTTAACAAAAATTTAATCATTCTAAGTTTGAATAAATTCTGCTATTAATTAACTTTAAAATTAATTCAGTTTATACAAAGACTTTGGAATGAATCTAAAAAATTCAATATTAGTAATGGATTTATGAAATTACGGATTAAGATTTTAGTGAATTAAGCTCAAATTTTATTAATTAATGTGAAGCTCTGATATTTAATAATTATAACACTAAGTTTTTATATGAAATTTTGCTATAATATTCCTAATTTACAATATCATTATACATATATTTCGGGAATAGCCGGGTACCCGGGAATGTAGAAAAAAATTTCCCGATTCCCGGGAATCAAAAAAGGTCGGGAAATTAAAAACCCTAGACAAGTTGCATAGAGCTCAAAGGGGACTATGTTGAAAAATAAAATAAATTATGTAGTTAAAAACTGTTCTTAGCATAGGGTAACCTGGAGATGAGGGTCAAATGTCAAAACCCTAACTCTTCTAACAACAAATTACATTCAAGTCAATGTTTTTGTTGTTGTATCAAATATATGACATATGATTTGTTTTAGTTTTATTAGACAAAACGGAGTATCTCTTCTCTATGTATAATTCTCTATGGTTCTTAGACATATTTTAATCAAATTTCAAAATATTATGATTCACCCTGAAACATTTTACGGAGGAAGAAACTGATTCCAAATAACATGGGTGTGATGAAGAAATTGATTTTATTATTGATTACGATTCACTAACCAAAATTGAAACTAAAGTTTCATCAAGTACATACATATATGATTTTCTTAAACAAAATAACGTATACGCTTTGAGTAATTAATTATTAAATCGTTTTTACCTCATTTTAGGTATTTGCTGCAGTTGAATATTTTTTGCAGTCTTAATGAAAATTTAATGAAGAACCTTTTGTCGTTTAAAAAAGTAGTTGTTAGTAATTAAAATAAAAAAAACATAATAAAATTAAAAATGTATACATATGTATGTATATAAACTGCTTTTATTTAAAATAAAAAAAATATTTTTTTTTAAGTTTTTATTTTTTCATAAAAATTTATATTGATGATACGTTTTTTTGTTTCAGAAAATAACAATTCAAAAAAACGTAAGCCACATATCTTAAAGTGTGCTTTGAAAAAAATAGTTTTTTTTCATAAAATATATTTCTAGAGTCATTGTAATTCATATTTGAAAATTTTGTTTCAATATCTCAAGTAGTTTTCATTTTATATCGTTTTTTGCTTCTCCTATAAACATGATGAAAAGTGGTGATGTTACGTTATTTTGCATTTTAGGTGACGATATACAGTTAATATTTAATCTATTATTTAAATGTACATACATACATATGTATGTACTCAGTCTTATGAATTAAAAATTTTACAAATAATATATATATATAGTATATATAATACGAATACATACTATATTTCTTGGAAGTGACTTTAAACAAAACAAACAATTGTCCAATGCTGTTTCTAATTTCATTCCAATTCAAACCAAACCGAACTTTTATCAATTATATTGTATTCACTTAAATTGTATGAAAATCTATAAATTCCATAACAATTCTGAAACAGTAACACTAACCTGATTTATAAAAAAAAAACTTATCAATGATTTTCGAATAATGTTTTAAATATATTATAAAAATAGGCCAAAAGGTTGATAAATGATGATGTATTTTCATCAAAGCAATAGTTAAACAAAATAAAAAAAAAACATTTAAATTTTTTTTGCAAAACAAAAACGTTGTGGAAAAAATTGCTAAAAGAGATTTACAATTATCAAATACGACTACAAAGCGATAACTTTTTAATAAGAATTTTCTATTATTTAATACTTACAACAATAATTTTTATTTAAAAAAAATCATATATTAATAATTGTTTATGTAGCACTATTTTCTTGTTTGGTCTTTCTTTTAAATGATATTGTTTTTTCTAATGTTGATTTTTTTATTTTATTTAAATAATATTTTATTATTTTCGTTTTCGTTATTCGCCTTTTTGAAATCTTTCTTAATTTGGTTTTTAAACGTTTTTTTCACTTTTTCCCGTTTTCTTATCAACAACTCAACGCCACCAAATCTAGAATACGAATAAAGTTCATTTAGTTAGTGTCTTTGCTTTTTAAAAGATCTTTTGCTAGTGTATTCGTAGCTGGAGTAAAATAGTGAATTGTATCCCTTCGTGCATTTGAGCAAAGAGTACTAATTAATATTTATAAAATAGATTTAAGAGCAACAATATTCGGGCATATCTTTAGCCGGCATTATCACTTTTATTCAAACAGAAAATAAGAACAAACAATGAATGCAGTGTGGGAGTTTTTTTTTATTATTATTTCGAAGAGAAAGAAAATTCATTGAGATCAGAGAAATGCGCATTAAAGTTCTATAAATAATGAATATATTTAATGTGCATGTTTTCCACATATGCATTCAAATGCTTATTAGTATAACATTTTGTACTCGTATTTTTTGGAAATTGTTTATCCTTAACGAGAATCGTTTGTTAGCTTGCATTTCAATTGACTGAACTGAGAGACAACAGTTTGGTTGTGACAATCGAAATTTTTTAGTGTCTGGCATATTTTGCAAGAATAATAATTGTTTTTCGTATTAAAAATTTGTAAAAATTAAAAAATCGTTTAGTTTGATAAGTTTCAAATTTCATTATGAATAAGGTTATTATAAACTATTTAAGAAATAAATCATGGAATCAATTATTTTTTCTAACTTGCAATTATCAACTGTGATATGCCCAAATAAATGCATTAATTGATTGTTTATGTTACAATTAACATTTATTTTCTTCAATTTCAATCTTTTGAGAAAAACTCATTAAAAATTTAATAAAATTTCAAGTGTGAAAGTACATTTACTTCCATTTTCTTAACAATCGCTTCAAACTACCCAATTGAAATATGTAGCTGCACATGTTCCTAATGTTCGACATAAACTTAAACCCAGGGACCATCATTATTCGAATTAAATAAGTAATTTCATTCTATTAACAATGTGCACTAAATGAACATCAATTTAATGGAAAATAAAATTAAAAAAAAAAGAAATGATTAATTGCCATCAAATTAAACATATGCATGTCTTGAAGCCATTAAAAAAACTACTTGTACATAAGTGATTAGGTAAAATAGATTTTACATCTTACAAGGAAAATAGACATCTGTATGTCTTGAAACACTTACATATGTTATATTTAAACAAACAAACAATAAAACGCAAAATAATATTAATTAATTGTTTTAAAATTGATGGAAATATGCAGAGAATAATAAAAATGTTTTCC